>NC_134290.1:6173931-6496431 GCF_949628215.1 Phalacrocorax aristotelis | reverse complement strand
CTTTCATAAACATAGTTTTTCAAAGTGTGAATGCTTTCAAGAGGCCAGCATCTTACTGGTTAAGAAAAGGTAAGATCTGGTGGCAGTAGTCTGCTGTATGTTCTACCCAGTTATGTAAGTGGTACATGTATTTGCATTAATACACTTAGTACATTAGAAGTGCTCCATTTAGGAAGTGTTAAATATTAACTTGTACATACTATCTCATCTTTTGAGCATCTGCACTTCAGTATTCAAATGTGGTCAGACCAGAGCTTGTGGTGCCTACATATGAAAACAGAATGAATTCAAGTTGAATGCTTGGCCTTATTTCTCATGTTTCCTGGCTTGAAGGGAGAGCCCTTCACATTAAAGGAGATTGGCAAAGGAAAAAGAGATTGTTTTTAAACAAAGACATGTTTTGAAACTGTTACAACAGCAACGGAAGATTCATGTAAAAAAATAAATATTTTTTTTCTGCATTTTTCTTGACTGCTTGACACTTGATCCAGAGGTGACCAGGGGAGCATGATCCTGCAGATACCCAGGAGAGGCTGGCAAAAATTGCACTTCACTGCGCTTATCCCATTGATGGAGCTATGCTTGTGTCAGGATTGAGTAGTAGTGCTCAAGAAAATAGGGTTCTGGTGGCTTAGGGTGTCCTCTTCACAGTGGCAAATTGCTTTCATTCATTTTTTTTTAATTTCCTTTTCATGCTGCTTTAAAAGACTTTTGTTGTTGCACTTGGCTTTAAGATGAAAAGCCAGTTTACAAAGGTTGATTAGGTGCCTGTTATGTTCCAGACACAAGTACACCCTTAAATATGTAGCTTAATATATGCAGACTCTCTAGGCTTCCCAGACCCATGTTACTCTGCATTAATATAAGGATTTTTTAAAGCTACTGGCCAACTTAAGCTTTCTGTTGGTTTTCTTGAGCTTAAGCTGTTATTTTGCATAATTTTCAGTAGTAAAGCAAACTGAAGAGTCAGTGAGGAGGTGACTGGCCTGACAAAGAACTAAGGGGCATATTTTAGAGTCTACAGTCATGGTTTGAGGACAACTGTTTAATTAGCTGTACAGGCATGCATGTTGCAAGTACGTGCCTCCTACTGTGAATTTATTGCATGTGCTTGGTAAGCAGCTTTCAAATGCTTCTGATTGTAGTGTTTGAAAAATTGCTTTTAATTCAGGAAAGACCCTAGTTTGTGCCAAGATCTGTTTTCCTACTTTGAGGCTTTTGATGCTTGCCTGCCTTAAAAGAAATATAATAAAAAGTGTATTAAGTGTGGGTGGGAAGAATCCTCCTCTGTTTCTCTCTTTATCCATTCCCCTCCCTGCCCCCCCCCCCCCCCCCCCCCCCCCAGCAAGCAGAAGAGACTCTAACCAAGCTTTCTATTGAGTTCACCTTTGGAATACAAGGTTTCCAGCCTTAAACAGTGCACTTTGTTGAAAGATTAAGAAAAGTGAATTTGGAGGGCTGACTTGGAGTTGTAGAAGGTGTTCTGTTAATTTTTATACACTGATAGATCAGTTCTAAAACTCTGTAGTTCATGGAGAGGAATGTCTTTTAAAGGCAGTGACTTATTTTTGAATTATTTTTTTTCCCCCTGCAGAGGCTGCCCTTGAAGATTTATAGACTTTCCATTTGGGCCTAATGGTGGTTAAATGGTGGCACTGGGAATTGAGCCTTGATAGGTTTTACTTTAATAGTGACAATAATAATATCCATATCTCCTAGATAAAATATCAACAATATTTATAGAGAGTGCCAGTTGCACACACTAATACTGTCTGTTCTTGCTGCACTGAAGTTTTACCTGTCCTTGCTGGCTTTGGAGATCAGGATAGCGGTTAGGATGTGCAGTACAGCAGTGGCTGCCCTTTTCATAGGCAGAATGGGATTTCTCCAAAGGCAGTCTCTAAAGGGTGTGTATGCTATAACAGGAAAATGTATTGGTTCCCATTGCAGTGTTGTATTTTACAAGGGTCCAGCATACTTTTGCATATCTGTTTTGTATTTATTTAGAAGCCCGTTAGAGCAGATACTGTCTTGCACACTGTGAGGATAAAGGGGAGATGAACACTTTATGGTCTGGATGCCAAGCTGGCAGATGTCCCAAATGATGCGTAGCAAGGCTGGGAGCGAGAAATGAGCCCATGAAACAGAGCCAGGAGATGCTACTGAGTTCAGTATTTAATAGGAGCCAAGGACCGGAGACCTCTTTTAGCTCAGAGGCAAGGTATCCCCAGTCTGCTAGCTGGCAGTGTTTTGCCTGTTTAAAAGATAATATCTCTTGCATCCCAAAACTGTCTGAGGAAAAGACACTGAGGAGTAGTTAATGCAAAAGAACTTCCAAGGTGTGATCTTATTTGGGTTTTTGCTTTTCGTTTGAGAAAGCTGTGCTGGCAGAGTTCCTCCTCCCCCACCACATTCTAACTTCCAGTGATAATCTTTGTAGGTTTTGATACTGGGAATTTACAGAGATTTTTCTGTAGTGGAATAACAGGGTTGCAGTTGCAGACTGGGATAAATTTCTCAACCATGCGTATCTTGTTTATATTCAGTTGCCACCGGGAGCTGAATCTCCTCAAATAACAGTAGTTAAACAAAGTGATCCGGTCTCCTTTTGTCCACCCGTCTTGTTATCTGCAGGCAACTATGGAAAGATAAGTAAGATTTGAAATCTCTCAGGACAGCTTTGGTATTAAACATAGATCTATTCCACAATAGTCAGCCAAAATGTATGGATGGGGGTGTGTGTGTGATGTATGCAGTATGATTAACTGAAGTTACACCAAGGTGAAACCAGCAAAATCTCTGTTTTTGAAGACTGCGTAAGTGTTTGTTTCAGGGGCTTGGAGAGGAACGTGCCTGGAGCCATCCCAGATGTAGAGGTAGTATGGGAAGATACTACCATCCTTGTCAGTAAAAGGGCTGAAGTGTCCTCAAAGAGTTAAGCTCTAATTAGCTCACTCTTGAGGTATTTAATATCCTTATTAAACTCAACTGCTGGTTCGCTTTTTTTTTTCCTTCTTATGGTGAATAAAATTTGTTGAAGAGCTGAGCCTCTGCCTCTCAGATCAGAGGCTCACAAGTTGAAGCTGGCAGTGCTAGAGGCTAGTTCCTATCTGTGTGACAGCATTTTTAATTTAACAGGACCGGCTTTGATGTTCTCGAATATTTATAGGCAGCTTCAGATCACTCCAGTATGTATTCTTTTTAACTGGAGCAGAAGTTCCTCCTCACACAACAGAATTTCTTTCCCTCTGTTTACTCTTTGGTCCCTTTTGGATTTGCAGTCATCAGAGTGGTTTTATGTTACAAAAATACTGCGTAAATAATTACTTGCGGGAGGAACCACTTGATTTCCTTTCTACTTTTTGCAGCTTGGGGGTAGTCCAGTTACTGCATCTTAGGTCCTTGTTTGAGCCTCACTACAGACATTTACGTTGTAGAAGAGACAGAGGCAGTGAAACAGCATCTGAGCAAAATGCAGTTATCGTGAAGCGTTCTCCTGCTGTCTCTGGGAGCTCAGGTGTGCCTGCAGTGGATCAGACCCGAGGTCTGCTTAGATCGGAGGTGTCATGGGTCCCCTCAGGAAGACACAGAAGTGTGTCTCAGACACCCTAGAGGAAGAGCAGGTTATAGTCATGGTTTGTGGTCTAAAGAGGAACTGAGAACTTGAGGTTAGGCTCTCGGGGGAACTGATCAGAAATGGTGGAAAAGAAGTTTTAGTTGGAATTTGCCGATTTATTAAAACAAATTGTTCCACTTGTATGGTTTGACTTGCATGAAACTCTGACCAAGCTCAGGCAGGAATCTTAAAAAAGATACCTGATGGGCCAGCTATCAGCTAAGTTCTTAACCTTGTCTAAGCCTTCTTTGCCTCGGCAGCTTGCCAGACACACTGTCTCTGACTCCAGGTCTTCCAGGGCACCCACAGCCCGGGAGGTGGGCTGTCTCAGAGCTGGCACTGTATGTCCTTTCAAAAACAGAGATGTGGGGGGTTTTGCCACTTCAAATTCACTAGTTTTGGTGTCTTAGAAAGGCCTGGTTGTGGTTTGAATCTTTGCCTTGATTGTGCCACAGGAGGAAGTGTATCTGTCATATGAAAGTGTTTCCTCAGACTAGCTTTTGCAGTAGACTTCTTTTTTCCTCCTTCCTTTGTCATGTTTCTCATCCACTTTATCCTCTCAGCTGTCTGTTGAGGGTCTTGTGTGGACTACCGTTTTGCTGATGTTCCACCCCAGAGAAACCTTTTCGTGGCCAACTGGGACAGCAAAGCTATGGGTTTTTTTCCTAGAACTTTTCCGTGTGGATGCCGATAGTTCAGGCAGATTTCTGTGTCCTGCTCTGCTGCGCTTCGCTTTGTTGTGAAGTTCTGTACGCTTCGCGTTACACAATGATCTCCTAACTAGAATTCTCTTCTCGTAGGCTTATTTGGAACTCCGTTATCAAAGTAGCAGATTTTTTGTGTGTTAATTTGAATGGTTTCACTTTGTAAAAAGTTCTGTCTTTCAGTGATGATAATTTGCTTTAATGCATGGCCTACAGCGGAAAAGGTTTGTGGGTTTAGACATTCCTGCTATAGATGCACTTCTTTGTTGGTACAGCCTTTTCTAGTTCTGCAAGTGAAATCAATTATGTCACTGCCTGCATAGCTAAATAGTGCTGGGAAGCAACCACAGGAGGAAAGTGCTTGATTGTCTATTTGATGTAAATAGTTTGCTCAAAGAGCAAGGCTTCTCTTCCTGCAGAAATATTGCCGGGAAACAGAGATCTGTAACTCACTCGTGTAGCAGTGAGAGTTTCTAAAATATGCCAGTAAACAGAACTTTACTAACATACAAAAGTAGGGGAAGATCTTGATACTACTTCTTCCAGAAGAAAAAAAAATCTGCCTTTGGTATCTAACTTTTTCACAGTTAATTTTAAGGGGAGACCTCTTTAGTAAGTGAAGCAGCTGTGTGGTTTCTTCAGGAATTCAGTGTTCGTACACATTCTGCTAATGCTGATATGAAGTTGTCATCTAAACTGTGTGGCTGTTGGAGTGCAATTTCAGTGCTTGCATCTCGGGATGGGAGGATGTGATTGTGACTTCATTTTTCTTTAGTTCTGTCCTCCAAATTGTTGTTAACAAAGGTGGTTCTCCTCCTCCCTACATACCCTGCAATAACCTTGTAAGACAGGAAAATTTTGGAAGTATGGAAATCCTGTCTCTGGAAAGGATTTATCCAACAATCATAGTTAAGTTTTTGTTTGGTTTTGGTAGAGCTTTGCTAGAGCTGTAGGAGAAAGCTGGTCCTAATGGTCTAAGGCGGTGCTTTACTAAATTTCCCTCTGTCCTGCCTCTGACATGTGGTACTATTGCTAGTCCAAAAGAGTTACAGAAACCAAAAAAGACAAAATACAAGCAGTGTATGATACAGTTCTGCAAACTTTTTTTGGGGGGGGGGAGAGAGAGGAATTCCCCTGAGTGTGGGGTTTTTTTTTGAGGCTTTACTGTTCAAGTAGAATTCACATCTTTCATTGAGTTTAGGTCCAGTAACTTCTGGAAACGTTTTGGGATGTTTGCACAACCTAGCTAGAAAGTATATCAGCAAAACCACTTATTACGATTAAAGAACCGGCTCTAAACTTGTCATTTAAGAGTGAGCAGTAAATAGTACCAAGGTTGTGGCTCACACAGGAACGTCATTGCAATCTGAAGTTTAACTTTCAAATATGTTAGTCAACAGAAAGTGTGTTGTAATTTGAAAATAGGTATACCTCTTCAAGGCTGTGAGCAGAACTTCCTTTGAAATAAAGTCCTTGAGAAGTTTTGAAGTATGCCCCTTCCCATTCCAGATTACCCAGTACTCAAATTTCAGTTAAAAGCATAGTAGACAGAGAGGGTCATTTTGCTCCTTATCATTGCTTAACATCCAAGTTAATAACCATCATTATCCAACACTAAGATGAAACTGCAGTAAAATAATAATAAAAAAAAGAACAGCTTACTGATTTTTTGACTTTGTAAAGCAGGGGTTTTAATTTCTATAATTTCTTTACTGTTGCTTGTTTTAAGATCAGTTTTACAAGCCTGGTGGCTGCTGTTGACATGTCCTTGCACTTAACAGCTGCTTCTACTTTGCAGATGTTCCCATGGATAAACTGTTGCATTACAACCACCTAAACGTGAGCTACTGTGCACTGAGTTGCCATCCATGAACTGGGAAGTTAGCATGTCCTGTGTTCACTCTTCCCCAGCTGCAAAGCAAAATGTCATCTTGAAGCCACCACATTTTTTTTCCTTAGTATTTACTTGGTTATTTGAGCTCACCTCTCTGGAAAGGGCTTTGGGGGTGTAAAATGTAGTTTTGTGGCAGTAAGTCTGATTGAAATGTAGTTTTGTGGCAGTAAGTCTGATTGCACTGACACCTATTTTGCAAATGAGTGACCCCCTTCTCATAGGGGTTGCTTCCTCTGCCTGTGGTCGTGTGTCAAAGCACCATCGTTGTCAGTGTTCTGTAACTGGGATGGATGTCTCCTCGCCCTTGTTCAGGTGTGTGCTGGTCCCTCCTTGCTGCTGAGCAATCTTGCCTGAAGTCATCAAAATCAAAGCAAAAGTCGCTAAAACGGTCCAAATGTGGCAAGTGATATCCCATGATACAAAGCAGGGGAGAAGGAATGGGTTTCTGTGTGTAGAAAATTTGTTCTTGCTTGCTCCTTTCCTGCCCTTTTCAAAAGTGGTTTGAAATAGCATCAAGTGTTCAAGGGTTGGATGGGCTTAAACGACCTCATGCACTAGCAGGATGTTCTGTAGAGTGTTGTGATTGTGCCCATATTGTCTCAAGGTGCAGCTTTCGTTGTCCAGAGTTACATTGGGAAAGAATCATTTTTGTGCTTGTAGCAGAGGCCTTGGTCTCGTCAGCATCCATATTTAGTTACTGGCACAAATGAGAACTTTGTGTTCTTGCCGTTCAGTTGTTCTTACAGTTTCTGAATCTGTTTCTCTAATGAATATATTTTTCAGTGACTTTCGTGGTCTGAAATCATTGATAAACACATATGCAAGCAGTAGCTGGAGCCATTGTGGTTGAGTCTGCAGCTTCGTAGTCTTCTTCCTTTCAGGTTACTCGCATGGTTGGGCTTTTTAAGTGAACTAAATGGCATGTCCTGCTTGACAAAGGTTGTTCTGCCTTATGTTTAGAGAAAGAATGGACTTTGGAAAATTCTTCTACTTTGGAAGGGGTTACTTCCATCTGATGAAGGCTATAGAGCATCTCCTATGATTAGAGAAAAGTTAGTTTGGAAAGCATAATGTTTACACATGTAAAGGATGCTTTTTTAGATTTTTTTTTTACTGGGCTTTAAACTTATTGAAGTGTTTTAAAGTATGATTGTATGAGGCTTTTGACTTATGTGACAGAATTGTGCGATTTTTGAGGCAATGCATTTGGGCAGCTTAGACTATTCTCTTCATATTTAGTGTGGTTTTTTTCACATAACATTATCTCCTTCCACCTTTTCCCCTGCTGTGTTATTGTCATGCATGCGTCAAAAGGCTATCAAAAACTTGCTGCCTTGGTGTTTTCTGACTTGCTACCTTAGAGATTTAAAACTCTCTGTCTTACTTTTTTTAAATTACAGATTCCCTGACATTTTTCTTCCAGTGAGGATATGGGCTTCAGTGTGACAATCTTAAGCTTATTTAGTGTAGGCATCCTTTTATTAATTAATTTTTATATATCCTTTTTAAGTAATCCACAAGCTGCAGGTTCACACCTCCCCTTGAGGATGTTCTGTGCCACCCATGTGAGAGGGGACAACACTGATACCTATTTCTGGGTATGGCTAGGATTTTAGAAGTGCTTATGCCAGCACTGATGTGTGATGTTGTTGCCCTGTGGGGACACAAAACTAGAATATTTTGAGATGTGGGTCAGGACTGATGGTGTAAATCCTAGTATTCTCAAACATAGTTAAGTAGGCTCTGCAAACAGTTTTTCCATCTCTTGTGCTTTGTGTTAGGAGCAGACAGTAGCGTACATCTTGTTCAGTCCTATTGAAAAGACCTTTTTGCAAATCAAATGCAAGTTATTTTCAATCCTTAACTTGCAATTAGTGTATTTGAATTGGAACTAGAATTGATGAAGCTAGGAAAGTATTTGCACCCTATGTAAGTGCTACAACATACTGTTGCTGTTAAGGATATTGCTAGCGAATAACCTCCTAGATAAAGACTTTTGTCAGACTAGGTTGCACTGCCTAGGAAGCGAATTATACTTTTTAGCAGTTGTACTATCTAAGTGCTGCTGAATTTTGAAATCTTGTCTTTATAAACATATTCCAGCTAAAACGGACACTGCCGTCTTCAAGACAGAATACACAAACTGATGCATCTGTTCTAGAGATTAATGCCAAACATATTCTTAAGGTGGCAGAATTCTGACCTAGGTTAGGACTAGTTCAGCTGGGAAAGGCTGAGAAAAGTAGTAGGAGTCCTGAATGTCTGTCAAGGGAAGGTTGTGGGACAGGGAACCTCGTTTTTTTTGTAGCAATTTTGCCAGAAAGAAAATAATAAAGGATGATCAGAAGAATAGAGAGAAACTGAACAAGCCTTAGAGGAGAGCCATCCTAAAGCAGTCACTGGGCGTATAACAAACTGTAAAAACTGAACAGCTGGAGAATACCCTTTAGCACTTTTTCTGCCTTCAGAGGCGTGGTAGTTATGGCTACCCTGCCTTAAGGAATGGTTCATGAACTGTACGATAGAGGAATGTAATCTTTGTATCAGTACAATAATGTGGCATTTCCATGCCCGTTTCCCAGTGCAGAATAGCATTTCTTAGTCTGGAAGAGAATCTGCAAGTTACGTCACAGATTTTTGCTGTTCATGTTATATGGAATTACCACCACAAACGGTGCCTCTGGGAGGAGGAGTTGGTTTTATTTACCTTTTCAAACTGAGACTGCTGCTAGAAGAATATAGTAAATTTTTTTTTTTAAAAGTGCTCCTTAGGAACAAATTACATTTGCATTAAAAATATCAAGGTACAAATACTTTCCTGAAGAATTTCAGACATTTTCACTGCTTCTCCTTTAGCTTCTTAGTTCTTAAGAATACGGAATACCTTTATAAGCATATAGTAATTTTGAAAGCAATTAAGAATGTGCTCTTTGACTGGGACTTCACGGGTACCTGCGTTTTTGTTTTGGTTTCGTTTTTTTTACTGTCCATTTAGAAACTTGTCAGTGAAATGTCCTTGCAGATGCTGAAGGAAGACTGTTAACAGTGAATGAGGTGAATTATTGAAAGGATGAACAAAACGGGTTAGAACAAAACATATGCTCTGCTTTGCTACAGGTGAGCATATGCTGCCTATCTGAAGTGCTGGAAAGGATAGCTTTTAAATCATGCATGTTTTAGAAAAATATTTATAATATGTCTTCTGATGTTGGCCTGTTCCTGTCTCTCATTAGCTGGTAGGGAATTGCATCTCTGATGTTAAGACTCTAGGATCATGTTTCTATTACTGAGGCAGGTACTGGGTGAATAAACTCCATTCACGCTGTTCAAAACTTGGCAGCTAATCCTGGCAAAGCAGCAGTGCTCCCCTGCTGTCCTCCAGAGATCCAGATTGCTTTTCCAAGCCCACGTTCCTGCTCTCCGGGGTGGAAGTGGCTGGCAGTGCCTAGGGAGGGGGAGGGGGAGCAGATTTCCGAAGAGGGCTCCGTTACTGATTATAGTCATCGTTTCCAGGACTGGCAGCATGGTTACAAGAGCCCCAATGGATAAGGAGTGAATGATGCTAAATGAGGATGGGTGAGCGAGTGATTAAAAAAAATTCTAGGCTTGACCTCTGTTCTCTTTCCTGGTGTCTTTTTCTTGCCTTTGATTTCTCACTTTCTGATTCCTTCTCGTTCCTGTGTGAATTCTCAGTGCATTGCCATGGACACACGCTACTGTCTTTGAACTCTGGGGTGAAACTGATTTGCAAGGTAGAAAATTAATTAAAAGTTCATGATCCTAACATTTTGACCCACACTTCTGCAATACAGATTGCTATTCTGCCTTTGCATTAGTCTCAGTTAGTTGAATAACTAACTGAGCAAATATATTAAGAGCCAAGACTGCCCTTACAAAGAATGTGGTAAAGGGGAGGAGGAGCATAAGCAACAGTGTATAGGATGAGCTCTGCCATAGCATGACTCCTAGAGTTTTTTATCCTGTGTCTGATCTGGTCATTGCTGAAGAACTAGGAACAAATAACAAAAGCTCTTCAGCCGTGTAAGTTAAGGAGTGGAAACTGGCACCACTGTGTGGTGAAAACAAGCTGAGAAATCCAGTAGTTCTTAGACTAAATGAGGATCTTTTCATGCTGTCCAGGAAGGATGGCGATACTGAATGTGGAACAATGGAGAATGGTTGAGGAACGAAGAAGAAGGTATGAGTTTCTATATCTGAGGTGAAAGTATCAAGACCTAAGTTTTCTCTTAGTTCGCGTGGTGGGAAGGGATACAAGACTGACTCTGACATGGCAACTGCTGGATGTCAGTAGAACATTAGGTATGAAGGAGAGTGTTACCTTAGCTGGGGGGCAAGTACAAGAATTGTGCCCTGAGTTACCTTCTTTCACCCACGGTTCTTGTTACATGTGTGAGGTAGATACCCCGGCAAGGATGGGCCTTAAGGTGATAATGTGACTTAATGGATCCTTGGGCTGTGTTCTGTGAACTCTACATGCATGATTAGCAGCTTGAAGGTAACTGGGGAAAAATATGGAATGTGGGGAAGCTGAAGGATGATGAAGAATGAAGAGAAGGACTCTAAGATTTGATGGCATATTGTCTAACTTTTCTAAAGCTTCTCTAGCTTTAATATGGGGAAGTAATCTTGCATGTTGCAGATTTTACACACGTGGAGAGAGACTAGCAAGAGATTATAATGGTGACATGTTTGCTTGGAGAGGACTGGAGCATAGAGAAAAACTAGAGAAAAGGTTGAGGCGAGTTTTGCTGGTAAGCACTGCTTTGAAGTATTTGGCAGGGAGTGGAGTGTCGGGATTGTTGGACCAGATCAAAGGTTGTTTTGAAGAGATGCTAAAGGTTGAGAAGGTAAATCACGCTCTAATCTGTGGAGTCCTAGAGGTGTAGGTGCCATCAAGAGGTGATGGTAGACTTCTAGGAGAAGGGACGGGCATGGAGTGGGAAAGGTCCACATATGGCTTGCCTTCTATGCTTCTGGTAGTGGGATGGGCTTGTAGTGAAACTTAGCAGGGTGGACTTTAAGTAGGTGAGATTCAAAAGGGATGTGACAGAGCATGGAACAAAGTAGTGAGTGGGTATGCAACACAAAGCAGACGAGAGGTGGGAGACGTTTGAAAAGCAAGGAAAATGAATAAAACTGAAATTTGTACAGAATGCTGAGAAAAGGGAGATGAGAAGCTTGTAATAGTGATTAGTATATGGTGAAGAAGAAGTGAGAGTGATGTGCTCTTCTATGCTAGAACTATGCTGTGGTTTTCCTGAGACATGGTTGGTCCTCTGAGTCATGCTCAGATAAGAGATGGGACAGTTGCTGCTCTTGAAAAATGATCTAAACCTGCATGCATTGTTTCTGAAGCAGCTTCTCTGCAGGGCAGCAAATGATCTTGGTATGTTCTCAAACCTATGTTAATTTTTTGCCTTTTCAAGGGATTGTTAGAGTTCATCTAAGTGAAAAACAGCAAGCTTGGTATGACAGCAGTATGCAGAACTAAATCCTGTCGTATGAGTGAAGAACATAACTTCCTAAATAAAGCTTCTGCTCATATGTACGCGGTGCATTGTTTGTTTAGATTGTGGGAGTATTCTAACCTTGGGCTTCTTGTGATTGTGATGTGGTGTGAAAATATAGCTTATATTAATAAATCAAAACAAAACCCTTCCAAACAATTTGTCTTACCATCTGCACTGGTGTGGAAAGCTGGAGAAAATGAAAACTTGGGAGTTTTCAAGCAATCTGCTTCTGAAAATAGCTTTAAAGTGGACTATACAAAGGAGAAAGTCCATGTCATAGGTCTTTCTTGAACAGGTCCATGGTAGAGGGCTTTTTCCTAATTTAAACAGGACTCTATGGTTTCAGTATCTGTCATTCAGTAATGATTACAGATTAGTAGGTGCTATGGTATGCAGGGGAAAGTTCTCAAGGAACGGTCCAGTGCCCAGCTTTCCAGAGGGTGAATAAGTACTGGGTGTCTGTCTTTTGTCTTCCCTTGGAGCCATAGCACTGAAATAGTGCATTAAATTTTTGTAGATTATCTGAGATAAGATTAGTTTCTGATGTATGATGACAGTTTTTATATGCTTCACCTGTGTGAGAGAGTAAGCAGGCAGCATAAATGTCTTACTTCTTCAGTGCTGACAATCTTCCATATACATGTAGATAATTTTATATAGAAGGTTCTGTTTACTTCAATCTAAGCTGTAAATCACTCAATTTAAATTCTTGATACAAATATATATTAGAGCCGGCAAGAGTTCTAGAGCAAGGAAGAGTATCAAGGAGTCAGATACCTATACTCTTCATTTAAATTTCTGGTTCTGTAGAACAATATTTGCAAGTGTTTCCCTTGAACAGTGGATTAGAAGACAGGAAAAAATGATATTAACCTCTAACTAATTCAGAGTTAATCTTCACATAGCTGAATTTCTCTTTCCCCTTTTTTTGAGGGTAGAGAAGGAAGCTTTGGGTTGTTCTGAAATGTGGTGCTTTTAGTCCTATGCAGTTGGGGGTACCTGATAAAAGCTAATTGCCTTCGTTATATCTAGGCACAGATGTGCAGTGAAAGAGAATTAAGAAGAGAGAGAATTTCTTGTATGTGATGTTCCTTAAGTGGCATTTTTAGTATAACAACTTATCTCTGATCCTTTGATGTGGACCAGGTCTAGAAGGACATTGAAGGGAAACACCAAGGTGTTGTTGGCATTCTCAGCCCAGCCCTGCGGGGCCTGTTAGAATAACTGCTGGTGCCTGAGTCGTGGTTACCCCTCATGGTGACTGTATAGGTGGCACTATTTCTGTCACGCTTCGATATTTCACGGTGAAGTTATTTCCAGATGTGTTGCAGGCAGAGAAACTAGGGTTGGTATTTCTCATATCAAGAGACCTTACCTTTCTTGATTGAAGCTAAATAGTAGTGCTTTGGAAATCAGTCCTGTGCCCTTCATAAAGTCACAATTAGAGATTTGACGGAATTAAAGTTCAAGTAAAGCAGATCCAAAAGTTAGCTACTCTGGCGTGCATGTTGTAAAGTTACAGCAGGATTTACTTTTTTTGCTCTAGTATTGCACAAAGGAGGGGTCTTATACATAAATAGTTGCACCAGTGTGCTAGTCCGTTAGGTTGATACCCTACTTCTATAGTCCATATCATAGAATCCTGTGCTGAAATTTTGTCATGAACTTTCATTTTACTGCAAATTTTGTAATGTGAAGTGTTTGCCTGCTCCCTTTCCCCAGCCTATTTGCCCAAACCAAGTTTCTGAAATTGTTAGATTTTAAGCCGCTGCTTGGATTGAAGAGATTTCTAGAATGAAATTGACAAAGCCAGAGCTTCATTTTGCACAATTAAACATTAAAACAATATTTTAACTTTCACAATATGACTTAATGGCTTTTTTGGGCCTGACTCACCCCCTTGCTTCAGTCACCCATGCAAAACTGTTAATCTGTATTGCCTTTTTTTCCCCTCCCATAATAAGTGTTCTGTTCATAAAGACTGCCTGTGTAAACTTAATACTGCTTCCAGGTAATGGTGATCTCCTGTTATCTTATTAAATACTTTGGATTCTGTCCTGTCTGCCAATTCAGCACTGGTAAGGCTTGGAGCATGAGAATCTTCAGCACCATGTTGGACACTCAGCCACAGGGGTTACTTCATGACATCCCGGTTCCCTGTGACTTACTTGCTCTTGTAGCTCAGTCCTAGCACCAAAGTTTCACAAACAGCCACAACCGTGTTTTCACAGTGCGGTTGAACTGAGTTCGCTCTGGTTTATCTGTACAGGAAACATGCTGTAGTGATTTGCCCAAAGCTGCCCTGGTAGTCTTTGGAAGAAAGAAGTAAAATTTTAGGGTCTCCTAACGTCGAGCTTGTGCTGGCTCTTCAGACTCTGCCAGTGAGCGAGTGGTGCAGCTGGTGCAAATTTTAGCCAGTAGATGTGAAGTAATCCAGCACCTGGAACACTGAATGTTTTGAGCTGGGATTAAAAAACCTGAATAATGTAGAACTGGCTGTTATCTCTGTATGTTCTGGTGTGAGTTGCTTACCCACTTTTTGTAGAGAAGATGGATGAAGGAGCTCTTTAGACAGCAGTTTGGTTCAGCTATATTAGCGGTACTCTTTAGCCAATTTCAGGTTTGCATAGAATTGTTTGGCAAGTAACTTTCCATCTTGCAGTCAAATAAGAAAAAATTCTTATAGGCAGAAACCTCTGTACATTTTTAATCCATTTTTCTTTTGTCTATCCATCTTGTGTACTGAGATAGGTCTTGTAGAAAAATAACGAAATTAATGACTATCACATTAAATGTTCACAGAGGGTCAGAATTTTACAGGTTATCTTCAGTTCTGACTGTTATTACTTTTGAAACCATGTTTTTTTCCTTACAGTAAAATCCATTTTGATATGGATCTAGCAGCTATCCTGTCATGAAGTCTTTTGCATCTCGGTAGTCTGTGTGCTAAATCTATGGACAACTAGAAGAAAAAACCCTCAAACAAACAAACAAAAAAAAACCAACACAAACCCCTAAAAACTTTTACTACTGATCGTGATTCCTGAACAAGCTTCTCACACTGGCTAGTTCATCTGTTCCATTGTTATTTTTTCTTATTTCATTGAATGAAAGTTCAAACTCAAAGTGAGTTTGAGAACTGTCTGTGCTCAACATTCTGCGTGGGAAGCAGGAGAGATGGGGCCGTTGCTCAGAGTTCAGTGCACCCCAGCAAGTATTGCTGCTTGTACTTCTGGAGTGTGGGAAGCAGAGTGATAACCCACAGGGTGGGGAGTCTAAAGATACTCTCTGAACTTGTAAGACAGAAGGACCCCCACAGAGAGCAGTGCCAAAACATCAGTGTCCCTACAGCAATTGCCTGAACTAGCTACTGAAGTGTTATTGGAGACTAACTCTGTACCCAGAGAAATGTGAAGAAGCAACTCGTGGACTGAATGTAAAACGCTCTGATAGTTTTAGAAGCAAAACTCCAGCCTGTGCCTCTATTCATCAAACTCAGGTCTGGGGCAAAAGCATTCAGCTATACTTCATTCCTTAGCACACCTGAAGTATGTGCATTTAGCATGCACACACCCCTTGGCATATTATATTATGGCTTGTGCTTTCCACACATGCACCCCTGACTTCCCTAATGATCCTCTGTCCTGCTCTTAGAGTGCTGGGACTATGCTCCAAGTAGGTGAGGCTGCTGAAAAGGAGGGGGAAGAAAGGAGAAATCTTAATGCCACCAGACACAAGACAGTGTGGGAAGCTAACTGGCATGCAGTTATTTACTGTGGCAAATTCTGAATCCTTATTAATAAAACTATTCATCATAGATTCTGAATAAATAGCGTTCAGTCAGGAGGATGATAAGAAGTCAATGCTGTGCCGTAACCACTTATCCATCCCTTCCCTGGCAATGGTGCAGCCACGGCGGTGCGCCACCAGGGCTCGTGCTGCAGCACATGGTGTTCATTTTATCCTTTGGAGGAAGGGACTTAACTGCTTTATGTACCTGCAGCGCTCTCCAGATGAAACCCTTTGCCATGCTGCAGGTGTTGGGAACAACTGACAAAGCAAGGAGGAGTTAAATGTACCTGAGCTCTAATCCTGTGTGTTGCTAACAGAGATGCAGTTATTTGAAGTATCAGCTGGGGGTATGGAGAGAAAAGTTGATTTTGGAAGTAAAATGTCCAAACTGAAAATGCAGAGATATCCTACACTGTGTTGTAATGCGGGTGAAGGCTTTGGTGCAGTATACCTACCCAGGTTTTGAGTGTTTTGAGTATAGATGTGCCTTAGGAAGGATGATGCTCCTTTAGTTGGAGTGTAACATTGTACAAATATAAAAGTCAAACAAGGTCCAGCACAAAAAAATAAAGTGTAGAATAATGCGTAACTGGAAAAATGGCATCAACAACCTCACTGTAAGCAAGAGTTTTGTGTGTAAGTAATAGACAACCTCTGCTGTTAATAACCAAGCAAAAAAAACCCCAAACCTTGGATCCAGTAAAATCCTAATGGGTTTTGCAGATTCTGTAATTGAAATACCTGAGTATATATGCTGATGTCAGACAAAATGGATGGGCTTGTTTGACATCACAGTTTACCTTCGCCAGTTAACATAAAGATGAGTGCCTTTCCCTGAGTCTCTGTGTGTTGATGGAAGGCTAGTTATAAGTGTTTGCATACAATTGGCTGTGAACCATCTTGGCCTGAAACAAAAGTGAGAGCCAAGGGACCACAAGAAGCAGTGGGCAGTGGTTGGCCTGTGTGCGCCAAGTGGTGGGGAAATAACCGCAGAGCGCAGAAACTCAAGCTTCAGGAGGAACCCCAGAATAAGAGGCATTTTATTGATTCCATTTTCCAGTAAGAGTATAATTTAGTGTCTTCCTCCACCTTTCCAGTTGTCTTAAAGCATAAAGACATCCAGGCCATTTTAATATTTTCTGCAAAGAGTTATTTGAGGTTTCGTTTGTGACGATGCCTGTCCTCCAGCTTGTCACTACGGTGAGAATGAGTGGGAGGCGAAGGGGGCAGTTAATTTTCTGAAGTTTGTAGTGAAGTGCTGAATTTGTGGGATCCTTTGACGGTCCAGCTTGAGAAGGTATTTAGATATTTCTAGCTGACACTACATTACTGAGAGAAATGAGGTCTTCCAGCTGTGTAAGTGAAATTCTGATGTGTTTTGGGAAGTCTCTGTGTGACTTATAAATTTGTTTTATAAATTCTAGTTTCTCTACCCTTTTCCTCCCCTCAAAAAAAAAGAGGGAGGGGAAGATGGCTATTGGCAGATCACTTTTCAGTTAAGTCATTAATACAACAAACTTAATTTTGAGGCCCCTAGTGAATTTTTTCTTTACACACAAATCCCCTGCTGAGGGCACAGCATACCGGGTACTAAAGGGTTAAATCATCTTGCTTTGGAAGCAGCTGGGCAGTTTACACTCCTTGCTGGGCTGTACAAAAATACTTTTCCTTTGAAGTACTGGGAGGAGCGGCTAAGGGTAAAACCTGGAATGGGGTTGCAGCTAACAGTTTGTAGTGGGCTTAGCTTGGAACAGGCAGCTGCCTGCAACTGCAGTATGAGATGGCAGAGAAGGTCACGGTTTCTTTCACTCTCGCCTTCACTGTCTCAGCGTGAAGGCTTTCTTTTTGAAATTCTTCAAATGCTATTTAGTTCTTGGAAAATTCTTGGATTGGGACAGGTTGCAAGAAATATAGATTAAAAATATCCTTTCCCATAACGGCAGGCCAAATATAGGGGTCCCATTGGAAGTTCCTTGGCTGCCTCTGATTTGATGTGGTAGTGAAGTACACACTGCTGCTGTCTGGGGTGAGAAAGATTCACCTGCACTGAGTGGTAGGAAGGAAGTCAAACTCTTGAACAATGTATGTTCTAGAAAGAGCTTTCAGAAGTCCTTTTTTTCCCAATTTGCTAGAACCTGTGAAATCTCAGACCTGATGACATACCTTAGACATGTTGAAATCTCAGTTTAGCAATAAAACAGCTGATGGCAGTTCTGGTGCTTGCCCTGGATGACTGAAACCAAATTGGAAGACACCATGTTTGTAAGAAAAGCCATTAGGTTTATAGTGCTATACAGCAGGAAGCCACCTTCTTTATTGTATACAGCACGGTACATAACTATGGATGACATTGCTTGATAGGGCTTCTTAAAAGCAAATCTTTTCATAGATGAAACCTGATGCAAGCTGGGCTCCAGTGCACTCGCTGATCCTGCCACTGCCAGCAGTAGAACCAGACTAACTGAAGTTGCTCTCTCATTTTCTACGGTAATACTTTGCCTCTTGGTAATAATTTCTTGACAATATTAATATGCATTTTTGGGGAAGTTCGGAACTGCCCTTAATAATCCGGTCCCTTCATCTTTACTCATTTAAGGATTTGACACTTAGCTGTTGGTAGGAGCAGCAGGTTTATTTCCCTGCTGCTCTGCCACTCACTCTTTAGCTTTTTAGCTTTCTACCTTTGCCTTTTCTCTGAACACAAAAAGTGCCAAGAATTTACTTGCTAAAATAAGCAGAATCTTCCCCTAGGGTTTCTGCTGTTGTATGAGTTCTATAAAGGGTTCTGTCCTTGAAATGCTTGCTTATTAATACCTGAAGTACCTTGCTTTCCCATTTAACAATTCAAATGCCAGGGAAAATATATAGTAATATAGGCCTAAGAATCTCAGAAAGGATGTTCTGCTCTCATCTCAGAGCTGTGGCTGAAAATCTTCCCTTATAATCTACACCAAACACATTCATTTTCTAGAAAGTGAGGGTTAGTGCCATGGCAGAAGTTTAAGTAAAAGGCCCCAGAACAGGATTTTGGGGATACTGGGTTTTTTTTGTGTTGTGGTTTTTTTGTTTTTTTTTTTTTCCCCCCGAGAAGCTGCTACCTGTGTTAGATCTCTGCTTGCAAAGGGGAGTTGCCTGGCTCCTTCTGTGTTGGCTGTGCAGGTCTGTTCACGTGGCTTTGCAAGTGCAGAAGTTAAAGAAAACCTCCAGTCCATTTGCCACGTTGGATGATTCATGATAATTGACCCAGTTCAGTTTGATGCCAAGGATGTTTCCCACTTCTGTGTTATAAAGGGCATAAGCTGATGGGCCTCTGTATTGTTATTAAATGTCCTTAACAAAATGGAGTCTAGAGAAGCAAGAACGCAGAACTCGGAGTGTCTAGGTTTTGTGGCTGGCGTACAGTGACTTTGTTTTGCATAGCTGAAAGACTAACAATAAGTTATCACACTCAACGACTTTTTAGCAGGAGGAAAAATGTAGTCTGTCCAAATGTTGTTACAGTGGCGTATGTGTATTGACTGTGTGTTTTTATGTGTCTGCCTCTCTGGGGTCACAGGGGCGCACATGCTGTTTCAGTGTGTTAACAAAGCTGCTCTTGGACAGGAATGGGTGCTACTGCCTTTCCCAAAACTGTGCAGGCAAAGCAGATATTATCAGCGCTGGCCCTGGGGCATAAAATAGAAAGATCAAAGCACATGGCAGCAGCACACAGAGGCTCTTCAAAGCCTGAGCAAGGCAGAATTGATAGAGAAAAGAAGAACGCTCTTGCTGATGTAATCACAGCCTGTGAGACAGGTTGGGGTTTTTTTTCTTTTTCTTAATTTAAACAAAGACACAAAGACAGTCCTTGTTTGTTTAGAGAGGTGAAGCGTGTGCCACAGAGATAGAGCAGGGATACCTGAGTGTATAGAAGGTTTCCATGGGTAGTATGGAGCTCAAGCATTTTGAAGTAACTGCAAACTTGCAGTTTTCCTTCTTTTGCTTTGCACAACTTCCGCATGTGGTATTCTCTCACTTGTGGTGTCCATGTGGGATGAAGTAGGAAAATGGCAAAGGAAGGAATGCTTGTTTTCAGGCTGCCTTCCTTATTAAAATGGAAACTATTTTGTTTTGAGAACTCCAGTTAAAAAATTCTGCGATTTGTATGAAAAGAAGTCGAGCGCAGACAAGGTGGAGTTGGAGGGGAGGTGATAAGCCTTATCCATTGTCAAGAAGCGCAGGCTTGTTCAGGCACAAATTGTGAATGGGGAAGAAACAGTTGTTCTCCCCCTTTGTGTATGTGGAAAGGAGGAAGGAGAGGTGTGACTTTTCTGGAACAGATGTGCAGGGATGGAAGGAGTTTCCAATCTTTACAAACCTCACTTCTTTTTATGTGCTGCAGCTGCAGAAGTGTGTTTCTGAACCTCTATTTTGATTATAAAGGTGAGGGATAGAAAACAGCTTTTCAAAGGGAACCTTCTGAAATAATGAGCTAGAGCATGGTAGAGCTGCTTTTCCAACCAAAGGTGTATCTGTACAGTATACTGCAGATGACCTGAGCTAGGTCTGATATCCAAAAGCTATGTGACCTTGTGGGCACGACACAAAGCCTGAATGAGTAAGTATTACCAGGGAGGCAACATATATTAGTTAATGTAGTTGCATAGATTTTGTACATGTTTGGAGCTCGGGCAGAACAATCTCTTCTGCTTGGTTGGTGAGCAAAGCCTGAATGCATCTGATCTTAGTATAGACTTAGCGTATGTCTGTGTGACAGAGGGCCTGATCCAATCCCAGCAGGAGGGAGAGCTGCACCCACTAGTCTCTGGGAAGCTGTTAACTCTGAAACTGAAAAACGACTTCACCATTCTGCATTGTTTCACTTACTGATTGTTTTAGAAGAAAGATCTAATGGGATTATCTCAGTCCCAAAATGTATTCCAGGATGCCAGAAACCACAGTGGTTATTTCTATCTGGCAAAATCTCCAGCTTTCCTTCCACCACAGCCATGAGACTATTTGCAGTGCAGTTCAGATTAGTGCTCAAAATTGTGGCACTCTGAAAATCTATCATGAGGGAAAGGTGGCTGCCTACATTGTTGACTTTCATACTTCATTCTGGGGTTGAAGCTACATTTATAGTCTGCTAAATCAGTTTATTACCTTATTAAGAGTTCCCTGCTCAGAAAGGGATGCATCCTCTTTATTGTGGAGTATGTGGGATGGTACTGGCATTCCTGTGTTGTCTCATGTGGAAATCTGTCCATTTTGCTGGTCGGCATCAAAACTTGTTCCCTCCACCCCCCTGAATCTCTCTTCTGCCATGCTGCTTCCACAGATGTGTCTGATTTGATACTTGACACTAGTAGAAAGAGCTTCAATACACTTGAAATACTCCGATTTTGGTTTCTAGTTACCAAACCTTCAGGCACCAGGAAATTTGCACATTTTACAGAGCTCTGAGATGGGCTCTGACATGTACTTTTGTTACTGCTGCAGGCACTTTCCCCTCATGATATGGAGAGGCTAGAGAAAAATTCTGGGGTGGGAATCCTAGCAGTTAGCATGACTTTCTGGAACTTATGCATCCGCTTTAAAATATTTCCTTTTTGGGAATCCCACCCAGATATGTGTGGGACAGGCTGTTACCAGTCTGTTGTAGTAGACAGCAGAGGTTTCTCTACCCTTAGAGGAAGATGAATTGGAAGGTTAAGCCATCAGTATGGCATTCCCATGCTTTTGCTTCTAGTGAGTGATAGAATGAAAAAAAAAAGGTTTTAACTGATTTTCTGTATACTCTACTGAGTTTGTGTGGCCACTTCTGTCACCAGTATCCATGGCCTTTTGATTCATGCAACCAAGTGAATTAACACAACTGCCATGCCAAGTTAACCAAAAGATTCCTCTGCTTCAGTGACTCTCTGGCAGAAGCAAGTAGCAGACACTTGTGAAGGAATGTAAGATTAGAGCAAGCACATGGTGAGAATTCTGCAGTACAAGTTTCCAGGCTCTACCAGCTTCTGGCTTAGGACTTCCTGTTAGCATCAACTAATCCGTGAGAGCCCTTGATGGCATTTTCTTCCACATTTTTTTCCAGTCCGTTACTTTGCCTGTAGCTTGCTTGTCTGAATTTGAGAGAGCACAGGGAAGATCTCTTTTGGTTTGGAGGGCTTGTGAGGGTTGCTGCGTACTGTGACATTGTATTTACCCTTATTTTTGGATAGCAAAGAAGTCAGAGTTGGGCCATGTAGTTGGAGAAGGTCTAGGACAACAGTTCTGTTGACGAGTCTGGTAGGTACACAGCTAAATTGCTCCCTAACAGGAATGGAGGTAAGACAACTAAATCTCCAGAATTTTGCTCATTCTCTTACTGTTCAGCATAAGTTCTGTAGAGGTTTTTTTTGAGCTGCAGGGGAAAAGACGTTGCCAGGAAGTAATTGTTCTTTCTGTCTCTTTCTAATTCTGTGCAGCAGCTGCCTGGTCTTTAGCTGCTATTAATGTTCAGAGCTCTTTGAACAAAGGAGCGTTAGGCTGATGTAACTTCTTCCTCTGTCAGACATTCCCTCTGAAGCCATCTTTTGTCTCGATGGCCCTATTGTAGCCATTCATATACTGATGAATGAACAGGAAGCTGATGATGATAGTGAGCAGATGAGTTTGATCTTGAACAGGTTTTACTCAGACTCCAGCTTGAGGGAGTTTATATAGGAACTGAGCTGTACCACCGTCAGCTACAATGTCTGACTTGTTCATTCAAATTTTCTTTTGTTTAAGGAAACCGGAAAAGAATATTGATCTAGGAGAAAATGTGCTAACTTTGTAAGTTGAAAAACAATATTGCAGATACAAATCCAGGAGTTCTGTCACCTCTTCATCCAAAGAGAAATTTACTTGAATGGCTATGTTTTTATTTCGGTGATTGTGAGTTCTGTCATGTTTGGTTAGAGGTGATGGTCTCTCATTTGTTGTCCTGTTTGTGACAAACCTCAAACCTGGCCTAAAGATGCTGAGGAAGATAATTTATGGTGCCTCAGGTGACAGTGATTGGTAGGAAGGGAGAACTTCTTGCCTCCAGCTCTTCCTCCACAGACGTTTTAAAGTGTACTACTTTAGGCTGATGACAAAACGTATCCTTAAAGCCTAACGTGAACAGCATTAGATGTGGTGGAGTTCTTGCCCTTTTTCTTCTGGACTGGGGGAGGACAGCAAGGGGAGCTTATCAGCTGAAGTACGAACAAACGTATCCACATTGCAGAGTATTAAATTCTAGCACAGCAAACCGGTTTATAAAGTTAGTTACTGAAAGGTGATGTGATCTTGCACAGAAAACTTTTGTTAGTCTGGGTGAATGTATTAAACAGGGAGTGGAATGCTACTACTGGCCTGACGTCCCTCCAAGAGGAATGATTGGGGTAAGGGGCTGACTCCTTAATATCGAGAAAACTTTACTCACTTGAGCCTCCTGGGCCTGAAATTACTCCACGTTCTGGCAGGAAGAGGCAGATTTAAAGTCACTAATACATTATTTTTGTACTATAGTAGCTGTGATGGCTTGAGCTGCTCTGAAAAAAAAGGGCAATGCTATCTTGTGATATTAGGCACTAGAAGGAAGCCAAAATATGATGATGTTTGAGTTAGATTGTCTGTCTGAAGACTGATGATAAATACTTTTGTCTACTATTAACTACCTGATAGGCCATACATGGTATGACAGTCACCGAAGCATCCTAACCAGAGCTCTTCTAACACAGCTGGTTTTTTTCATGTGGCCTTTGGTGCTTGCTTTTATGTTAGCTTTCTATAGATATATAGCTAGCCTATTTTCAAAATGCCTGATGAAATGAAGGGACTTTAACATGAATTTTTAAAAATGTGCACCAACAGTTATTTAAATATTATGGACAAAATTAGCAGTTCCCTAGCAGAGGAGTGCAGAGATGTGTTTGTGAGTGTGTTTGTTCTTTTCACAATGCCTGTCCTTTTCTGTGGTGTTTTTTTTTTGTTTTGTTTTTGTTTTTGTTTTTTTTTTTTTTTGGTGATCAGGCACAGATTCCATCGACCTTGTTTTTATTTTTGCGTATGTCACATTTTCTGCAGACCCTGCTCTGTGTTTACCTCTGGCTGAACGTGCCGTGTAAGGACATTGGTTAAAGGGATTCTCCCCAGCAAGTCACAGCTGTATATACAGCGGGTTATGTATCAGTGCTGATCTTGGGAAGGATCCTGGTTAATTTTAATGCAAGCTGGAGGCATACACCAGGAAGAACAAAGAGGGATCGTAAAAAGCTTCTCAAAGTTGTGGCTAAGATTTCTTTTCTTTCTTAAGTGTATTCTGAAAACCTTACCCTGTTAGGAGTACCGCTGAAAATTTCATAAGAGTGTCACAGTTACTAGGAAAGGACCAGAGAGCAAAGCAGAAGACTTCGTGGGCACCACTGGGCTCCAAGAGCTTGAACGTTGTGTGCAGTTCAAGTCGGTGCATCGTAAAATAGGAAAGGGAGACTAGAAAAATGAAGAGGTAAATCACAAGCTGTGGATCCACCTCACCATGTAGTCATGATCATGATGCTCACTGAAAAAGATTGAGTTTTGTCTGCTTGGAAAAGAGGCTGTTGACAAGAGACTTTGAGTGAAGTCTGATGTAGAGGCAATGACTAAGGAACAATTACTGGCTATTCCTTGCAATATAAGGACTATCAGAGCATACTCAGTGAAATTCACATAACAGCTTTCAAGTTAGCAAAACAATGTATATTTTTAAAACAGTAAGTTGTATTGCTTGCTGTAGGGTAGCGCAAAACCCAAAAGTATGAGCGTCATCCAAAAGGGGTTAGGCAAAATCACGGAACATGGATGCATTGCTTACTATTAAACACAATGTTCTGGGTGAAGCCTCAGCTCTGGAAGTCTTTTAATGACTTAATTAAGAGGCTGTATCCAAAGAAGAATCATCCTGTGTCTGTTATGCTTTTCCTATTCTCCAAACTTCTGCAGTTGGCTACTGTTGGAGATAGGATACTGTGCTGGTTGGATTTTTGGTCACACCCTGTATGGCTGTTTTTATGACTTGCCCAACATTGCGTAGGAACTCTGTGGCAGAGGAAGCAATCCAGTCTCTTGGGAAGTATTCAGCTGCTTTAACCACAACACTGTATTTTCTTTTCTCATAGTATCTTACCTCATTCATTGCACTGTCCAATTTTTTTAACATGTGAGGGAAACGTCCTGCAGACAGCACTCATTCACCCTGCACTCCCCACACTCCTGCATTCTTGGAGTACAGTTTACACCATTAATTTCCCAATCGGTGAGGCATACCTCAGTGGTGAGGTGCGCCAACAGTAGATACGCAGCACTAAACCCAAGCCAATAAGCTTTGCTGGACTTATTAGCATGGGCTGTATGCCAGTGCTTCAGGAGTTGGGTAAAAAAAGGAAAAAAGGGGGTGGGGTGGAAGAGAAGTGAAGGGGTAGTCTGGAAGAGAAGAGAGATGAGGCGGTAGATTAATGGCTATAGGAAGGAGGAATCCAGAAAGAGATGGGGAAAGGAGGAGGGAAAACTGTCGTGTATCCTGAAATACAGCACAAGTATCTAAAATTAAGGCTGAATTGGGCTACCTTACATCTTGCATTTGAAGTATGAAACACTTGCTACTCCAGCCTTGACATTCCTGTATGATTTATATATAAATGAACATGTAGAGCACCAATGTCAGAGAAAATGATTTGGACAAAAAAGCTTAGGTAAATTTTAAATTTTAGAAACTTCTAGTACCTTGGTTTTTCCCCCCCCATATATAGGGTGCTGTAGTATGATAAGCATGTATATTAATATGGTGTCAGAGAAGAAGCTGAGGAAAGCTGTTCTGTTTTTCAGTTCTGTAAAATAGTTCAGTTTTGCAGTTCTGTGTTCAAAGTGAAGTTGAATTTTGCTCTTAGATCAGGGATTTAACCTCTTTGTAATGAAAGGGGAGTGCATCGGATCTCCAGGATTTCAGAAACTTTCATTATTGTTAGTTTGACTTTAAATAATATAAAAGGAATCCTTCAGGGACCAAGTGCAAAGTTTCTACAACTGCCTTTGAAAGATGGAAAAGAATGAAGGACTGACAATTTTTTGATTGCAGAATAGTGTTCTGGTTCAAGATGTCAAAGCATAGGCTGTGAGCAGTGAGTGAATCTGTACATCAGTCAGCCTTGTATGCTGATGAAGTGTTTTGAATAGTGCACTGCACTGAGATGTGGAGGCCGGTTTACATCTAAGTTGGTTATTTGCTGTGCAAAACAAAACAAACAGAGTCTGCAAGAGAGAAGAATTTCACAGTGTGTGAAATGAGAATATTTGCAGTGACTATTTTAGCAGTGGGCTACATTAGAATTAGGAATAGCTTTTTATTTTGAAGTCATTCTCCCTACTACAGAACATTCTTCAGTGGTGACTCAGTGTAGAGCTAATCTCACTCAAAATGGTTGCCAGTTGCCACTTAGAACAATAGGACTGAAGCCACAGGCTGCCATCAGGTGGCTGTTTTTAAGAAGGGCATTTTTTTTCCCAGTGGATTTGAGTGTTTCTTCCCCTCTGATAACATAGAAGGTCTCAATATTCACTGAATTCATGTAATAGAAGACTTTGAAAGCAGTGTAGTTACTCATTACTTTATCTGAAATGGAGAACCCAGTGCACCAGATATTTTCTTTTACAGAAAAAAATCCATTAAACCTTAACCTGTTTTCAGGAACAACTCTTTGCACCTGATTTATATGCCATAATACTGGCCAATACTTTTGTTTAAGTACTCAATTCCTCTCTGGGCAGGAGCATCTTTTCCCTATGCTGTGAATGAGGAAGTTAAGCAGAGGGAGAAAGGAAAGATTTCCATACAGTTGTAAGGGAAACGACCTCACTGGAACAGAAGTCCAACCACCTCCATCCTCCATTAGGGTGAGATCCGGAGAGCAGGCTGGTCTGTTTGCTGCGCCGTGGTGTCATGCAGCAATGCAACACAAGTCGGCCTGTGTGTTCCTGGCTGCACCTGGCCTCAGGAGCCATCAAGTGAGGAGACTGGACGTAATAGAGGATGGCTGATGTCTTCCTAAGAGCTGCGTTGCTTACATCGGAGGCTCAGAAGTGGGGTGAGCGGCCTTCAGACAATCCTGGATCTGTGGAGCTGGGGGAGATGTCAAAGGAAGTGGCGGAATGCATCCAATTCCTGCTGTGAGACAAGCTGAAGTATGATGAGAAAATCACCTTGCCTTCCGATAAAGGAGATCATGTTCCTTTGCATACAGTCTATTCTGGAGCCTTGTTTCATGTAGTTGCAGCAGAGGCTTTGGCTTCACCTGTATTTTCATTTTAAATAGATTGGAGAGATTGTGCTGGTATCTGTTAAAACATTAGACCTGACAAAAGCGGTGTATGTAAAACTAGATCTGGTGTTTGGACTTTGCCCAGTGAATGTGAGTGCAAAGCAGGGGCAGAGCATGAAGGAGGCTGTGAAGGTAATTTCTTGAGAACCTGAAGGAAGGAGAGAGTCTAGAAGGAAGAGGAGACAGTCTAGAAGCAAACAGGAGGCTGTACCTGTTTGGAGACCTGTGCTTTCAGAATCAGTTGGCTCCTTTCCCTCTAAAATTTCCCTAACACCTTAAAATGTTTTCACATGGGTAGGAGTCATAAATTGGAAACAAATCCATTGAAGTACACTGGGTTGTCCAACTGAAAAACAGGTCAAGTGATAGATCTCGGAGAGCAGAGTTAAGGAAAATTTGGAGCACAAAGTGGGGAAACTGGGATATGAGAAGGCATGTGGCAGCTGGAGTTTGAAACAGAACTTCTGTAAACTTCACCTGTTTGTGCATTGCTCCAGGATGGCTTATAAAACATAAACACAAATCTGACCAAAAGGTAGACTTCGAAAAATCACTTAAGATGGTACTCTGTATTTTCAGATTGTAAAAATTGTCACAGGTATTTTCTTGAGCATTTTTTGGTTGCTGTAATGTAAGCTAAAGTTAAATGTAGAGAGAGGGAGAGTGCTTTGTAATTTATGATAAAATTCAATACAAGAATATGATATTTATCATAGGTGACTTGAGTCACCTATTTATAAATCTAGAAAACTTAAAGGTTTAGCTTCAGAGAAATGCATGCAAAGGTAAGAAGTAAGGGGAAGTGTCTGAAATAGTCTAACTCTGTAGCAGGATAACGAAGGAAAATGTGTAGTTAAGACCCAGAATACCCATAGCTGATTTCAGTGTTTGTCTTCCTCTTATGGCATAAGAGAGATGTGTGAAGGGATTTGCAGTAGACTGGGTCTGAACTAGGCTAGGGAGTGATCTGTGTCAGAGGAGTGAGGAAAGACTGGACAAAGTATGCAGCACAGACCATTTCATATCAAGACAGAGGAATAAAGAAGATTCCTTAGAAATAATGCAACACGGGGAGCAACTGAGAGAGAACGTGGAGGAGAAGATAGGGTGCTGGGAAGTCTTGTCCGGGTGGTGAGAGGAGCAGATGCAAGAATCTGACTTCTGTTGGGCCTGTGCCTCAGGGATGTGCTGCTTGCTCTGGGAACTGAGAGATCATTACTCCCACCACTGAGCTGAGAGCATCTCTCTGAAGCACCGTCTCAGAGGGCTGGTGATTTTTTTTTTCCAGAGAGTAAGCCATGCTAGGAGTGCTCACAGAAGGAAACAAAGCTGGTATACAGTGCTTCAGTTCTCAAGGAAGTTCTTCTCTGGGGTACTCAGTATGTTGAAGACATGGTGACAAATACCCAGGTAAGCACCACAACTCCACATTTGGTCATTGCGTTGTGTGGGACAGGTGGAGGTCAGTTCTGCTGTGTGTGCACACACAAACTCCCTACCCTCTGCTCTGCTCTTAGAGATATAAAACTCTGAATAAATGTCCAGTATGTAGGGTTTTCAACATGTCCATGGTTTCAGTCTCTTAAAACCCTCTGTTGGTGACGCAGACACTTATGTACTGAATTTAAGTCTGATGACAACAGGCTTTCTTTTTTTAATCAGCTTTAGCACATCACTTTGAAAGACAAAAAAAGAGTATCGTGTTATGGGCTGTTTAATGTGCCTTGCCGTAGTGGAGGGCAACAGTATTTTCGTCATGTTCAAAAACTTTCGAGAGCATCTTCCGAGGCACAGGCTGAAGGAACTTCTGTTAGCCAGAGGTTGTATGTTTTACAGAATCTTGAAAGAGTCTTTATATAAATATTCAAAGATTAGTTCACATACTGACCTAAGAAATAGGGTACATCTTTAGGGTATGAGCTATTATGTTTCAGCCTTGAAAAACTTTTTTTCATGGTAACAGGAGTGCAGGTCTAATACTGTATCACTCGTGTGTCTTTTGCTTGGTGGTGATTCCAGACTGGCTTTTAGTCAAGGTGGTAATCAGGAACTTTCTAAATATTAAAACCTTCCTTCCTGTAGACCTTTGTATTGCAACCCAGAGGATTTGTTCAGACCATTTAACTCTGTGCCATTTGATTTTTCACTCAAGCTACCGTTGTGTGCTGATATCAACTGAAGCTTCATGCTCCAAAATGCTAAAGAAGTGTCTGTTCATCCTTAGCAAGTGCCAGCTGCTTCCTTTCTTTCTGTCTTTCTGTCTTTCGGGGAAGTGTCTAGGCATGAGGTGGGAGATAAATATAATGAAATTATTTATATCCTACCATTACCTGATAATTTAACAACTGTATTTTGAAGCTGTGTCAACTAATTAAGCTGCTTGTCAGGGGAGGTAGACAGTCATTTTTCTGAAGCAGAGTATCCCCTAGCTTCTGGGAACTACAAAAGTCAGAATTTTAATTTTTAATTTTTTATACATAACAGCAATTTTGATTCTTCTTTCCTTTCTGATTTTACTTAATCTGTTAGATTTCACTACTGCATTTGCAGCTTCTTTTCCTGTATTTGAAGACTAGGAGTTTAATTTTTACATGCGATCATCATGTGTTCACCTAATAAAAAGAGCTAAAGTTCTGAGAATTCTGAGAACCTGAATCTGTGGTTGTTCATACATTGGTTTCCAATTTTTTAATGCAAATGTTGCAGGTGGCTAGGGGTCTGTGTTATTACCTTGTACTTTCTTCAAGAAAAATGATATATGCTTTGTTGGGTAATATTTGCAGGCAGTTTTCGTTGTGGGACAGTCCCAGGCTCCAACTGTGAAGATGCGTTTGTATTTTCTGTGAGAAGTAATGAAACTACAGCTGGCTGCGCACTATCTGCTGTACCTTTTGCATCTCTGTTATGCATGTAGTTACTGAGCCAAAGTTTTGATTTTGAACCGAGCAGAAAGTTGATCCTTGGTGCTGCCTTCTGCTTTCTGCTGCAGTGAGTCTACAGGATGTATCTTGATGAGTTTAAACAGTAGTTCAAATATCTGAAGTGCAAAAATGGGTGGAGAGAAGGATTAAAATATCATAACCCTTCTCTCTTGTGCTTTCCCTGTTGCAAAGTGCAAAGCTACCCATTTTGTGTTGCCGCCTAGAGCAGCTCCAGCACTATCCTCCATCTCTGAATTTCATTGCAGCCCCAGGGGAAGCTGCACCTCTGTGGCTCTCTCACAGCTGCTGGACTTTGATGGGGACATGCTTGCGCTCTTTCCACTGGCCTCCCTTGGCAACCAGCCCTTTGAAGATGACCTCTTGCTGTTTGCCTGTTGTCTCTCTTGTGTTGGATTATAGATGAGAGGTTGGCGTGAGGGGAGGGGGATGGAATGGAGTGTTGTGTGTTTTAAGCCTCATTTCTTTCTGCATTCTCAATTTTTTTTCTTGGGGCTTTTACCTTTCTATATGGATAAAATGTTGTCTTGCATACGGCAAAATGGTTTCTGGCAGAAATGCAGAGTTTCTGCTTTGCATTTGTATATAGGACAAAGGAAGTTTGATTAGTTTTGTGGTGAGGACACTGCATTCTTCCTGTAACAATCTACTCCCATTAGTTCCCTTCCCCCGTCCCTCTTTTTAAGGACAATATTGTTCTTAGTTATAGGGCAGCCTTTCTCTGTGTGCATGTTCTGTGTTCCTCTTCCCTCCCTCTGGCCCCAGCGAATGCACCCTCTCAGAGACAGCAGAAAATATATCACCTTGTTAATGAAGGCTATGGTGTGAAATGGGAAGGGATGTTCTAGAGCCCTGTGGCTGGGTTACATGTTGCACGGACACTGACTGCTTTTGGGAATCCGAACAATGAGGCTTTGCTAAATACTGGCAAAATCCTTCATGAGAGTCTTATAATGAAACAGTAGCTGTAGGATAAGAAGTAAGGTACTATCAGGGATCAAACAAAGCACAGGAATAAATGCCCAGTTTTCACAACAGTGAAAGGTGAACAGGTGAGGTGTTTTAGTACAGAGCACTGTAACTAACACTGTTTACACACTTTTACAAATTTTACCATCTCCTTTCTCACTTATTTTCTCAATGATGGGAATCACTTTAATCTACCTGTGTCAGCACTCAATCTGTCTGAGGTTTCTTCAGGCTTTATTAAAGTTCAGGCATGGAGAGCAGAATGGCAGTTGACATTGCCATTGAGTATTGATGAATAAAGCCAGGAGTTACCCATGTTATAGGGTATTTTACAGCAAACAGGAAGAAAATAACTTGGATGTGCCTGTGTATGGAGTTAAAATGCCTCAGTGCAGCATACTACCCAAAATTAGAAGAATAGGATGTGGGAGGTATGTGTGATCTCTGCATGTAACTAGTTCATCCTTATCTGGAATATTGTTTTTTAATTGGACCTTCTCTTTGGAAAACGATCAGCAAAACCAGTCTTTGTCCTTTCACCCAGCTAGGAACAGTAAACAAAGATGTAAGCTAGTAAAAGTAATAGATTATTTACTTGGAAATCAGAGACTTCTTGGGACAAGGGCAGGGATAAGTTTGTGTTCCCTCTGCTACTTCTCTGAAGGAAATACAATGTTGCTGTGTTGTCTCTGTCTTCATGTAATTTGTTCATCCTTATACAACCTGAGCAAATGTAGACCATGCAGATTATAACTCTGTGCTTTGTATTCTAGGAGCTACTAATGTAGATGGTATAGCCTAATCCATGTAGGCAATTGATTTATACCTAATTTTTCCTCTGAAACAAAAGTATGATATTTACTGGTTTTCATTTTGTAGTCCTCCTTCAGCCTGTACGAGAGCATTTCCTTCCCCCTTCTTTCATGTCCTAGTATAACTTGTCTATTTAAGTGAGCTGATTATTGTCTAGGCATAGAATCATAGAATGGTTTGGATTGGAAGTGACCTTAAAGATCATCTAGTTCCAACCCCCGTGCCATGGGCAGGGACACCTTCCGCTAGATCAGGTTGCTCAAAGCCCCATCCAACCTGGCCTTCACCACTTCCAGGAAGGGGGCATCCACAACCTGTTCCAGTGTCTTGCCACCTTCACAGTAAAGAATTTCTCATGTAAATCTACCCTCTTCCAGTTTAAAACCGTTACCCCTCGTCCTGTCACTGTACTCTCTGATAAAGAGTCCCTCCCCATCTTTCCCTTTAAGTACCGGAAGGCCACTCCGAGGTCTCCCTGCAGCCTTCTCTTCTCCCGGCTGAACAACCCTGACTCTCTCAGCCTGTCCTCATACAGGAGGGGCTCCAGCCCCCTGATCATCTTTGCGGCCCTCCTCTGGGCCCGCTTGTGCAGGTCCATGCCTTTGTTATGCTGGGGGCCCCAGCGCTGGACCCAGCACTCCAGGTGGGCTCTCACCAGAGTGGAATAGAGGGGCAGAACCTCCTCCCACCCTCGACCTGCTGGCCACGCTTCTTTTGATGCAGCCCAGGATGCGATTGACTTTCTGGCTGCAGCACACATTGCCAGCTCCTGTGTGGTTTTTCATCCGTCGGTACCCCCAAGTCCTTCTCCGCAGGGCGGCTCTCAACCACCTCATCACCCAGCCTGAGGGCATGTTTGGGATTGCCCCGACCCAGGTGCAGGACCTTGCAGTTGGCCTTGTTGAAGTTCATGAGGCTTGCACGGACCCACCTCTCAAGCCTGTTAAGGTCCCTCTGGATGGCATCCCTTCCTTCCAGCGTGCCAACCTCACCGCACAGCTTTGTGTGATCTGGAAGCTTGCTGAGGATGCCCTCAGTCCCAGTGTTCATCTCAAACATGAAAAATATGTTAAATAATACTGGTAGTATGGACCCCTGAGGGATACCAGTCGTCACTGGTCTCTGCCTGGGCATCGAGCCATTGACTGCATCTCTTTGAGTGTGAACATTCAGGCAGTTCCTTATCCACTGAGTGGTCCACCCGTTAAATCTGTGTGTGTCTGTTTTAGAGACAGGGATGTTGTGTGGGACAGTATCACATGCTTTGCACAACTCCAGGTAGATGATGCCAGTTGCATGTTGTAGTTCTGCAAGTCCTGGTATATGCATGTTGTTTTGATGCATGGCATCTATTGAGGTTACTTTGTTTCTTTCTTTAAAGCAAAAAGGATGCCTGGGAAATAATCAGTGTTATTTTTAACTCACCTTTCTTTTCTTCTTCCCTACCCGTCTCCAGTCATCTAGGACAGTTCCCCACAACTGTGTATGCAAGCAAACCAGCTGTGCTTGTTAGCAGCTTACTGCAATATGCACAGAATAATATCTTCTCTTGCCAGGAGTCCTAGAGGACTCTGGAGAAGCAAGTCAGCTTTTAAACTCCATATAACAGCAAGGACTTCCTGGAAAGCCAGGGTCTAGACCAAATTACGTGTCAGAAAAATGAACTGTACTGAGTTTGGAAATCACTCACAAATCAGTCTACACAAGTAAAGAATAGTCACCGTTGGTCTGGAGACTTACAGTATTGTGAAATTTGGGGTCAGCGTGAGATCTGTCAATCTGCTTGCTAAACCTTCTTGCTAAAATACAATCTCTAAATGACTAGCTCAGGGTTTTTTTTCACAGAGCTGTGTGCTTTTGTAATATAAAATACTACCTTCTCTGGTGTGCGCACATGTCTCTTAATTCCCTCCCAACGCTTGGAATTTTGAACCCAGCCAAATTCATTCCTTTTCTAAGTGTGCATCATGTGTGCTTTTGGCAAGGGAGTGCAAATGGAAATTTCTTTTAGGGTTCCTTATATGAACAGTTTCAATAATTGGGGTTTTTTTTGGCTGTTGAACAGTTATATTAATTCTTTCTGGGCCCCAAACGCTCCCTGTGGTCGAACAAATAGACCCCATTGTATTGTACAATGTTTGTCAGGGTCTCTTCATACTTCCTACTCCATTTTCTGCAAGAAAACTTACTTGCAAAGTATTTGTAACTCCATATGAGGCCTTTAACTTGAGCCAAGGAGATTATATGGCACTGACTTGATGCTTCCAGCTTTAAGTCCCCACTTGAGTGCTATGGGACAAACATAGCTGTTCATGAGATGTATGGTAATCCTATTCTTCCCAGCTAGTTATGATTATGTCTGAAGTTCTGGCCATTAGTGCATTTTTGGGGCCTGTCTTGATTTATATAGGGCCAGAACTCTTTTGTTTTACTATATAGCTACTGGCAGCCTTCTTCTGCCAAAGTAATCTACTAAGGTATCATTTTACTCCTAATTTTCCCTCCAGCTTCCCCCGTACTTCGTGGCACTGTGCCTGCATCTTTTGCCAGCATCTTTCCACCCATTTAAAGAGGAAAAAAACACAACTATAAACATGACTTTGTTCCCCATTGCTCTGTCAGTACTGTGGTAGGAGAATTTAGTGTAATCAAAGCACTTAAATTCTTGAGAGAAGAAATCTGCCCATAGATTATCTCGGGTATGCACATCTTTTCATGGAGTTTTGCATTTGAGACCCTTTGAAGGAAGGAGAGGCCAGCTTTCTGTTTGAATGGTCTGGGAGCTTCCCTTGCAAAGTATTTGGAATAATTAGTGTCCGGCTGCTTTGTTGCAGTAGATCACTCAGCTGTATAGCGTGGGCAGTACACTTGATCTCTGCCTGTGCAATAAATCTGATGCAGATGTGCTGAATTTACAGTTTTGTACACATCTGTTACTGTGCGTGTGCTGAGGGTATCTGTAGCGTCTCTCTGACTTGGGGCAATCCTAGCAGGAGGATATCTGAGAGTACACTGCTACTGCCAGGTATGTCTTTCACCTGGCAGTTTTCTTCCTCTCCTGAGGGATTTGAAGCTGGGCCATAGCACAGGTGAATTGCTCACAAGTACTTCACATACTCTGTGAGTCACAGGTTGGGTATCCCTGTGTCAAAGGAGTAAGGGAATGATGTGGCTTCTTGCTTCAGGTCATGAGTGTGCTGATCAACTAGATCGGTGCCAAGGTCTGGTTCCCTTGTTAACAAAGCCTACTCTGGCTGCTCTTCAAAGTTTACCGCTCCTTTTCACAGGATCTGGTGGACTGTGCATAGTACTGGCCTGTCTGCATTGTAGAATTTTTCTGCATGGTGGATGTATTCAACTGCATATCTCTGTTTTTACATTTAATTACAGCATAGACTGGATTTCTCATCATTCCTTTTGGCATACTTCTTGGAGTAAAGTGGCCTGTGAGAGGATTTCAGGAATGCTTGATGCTCTTGCTATAGGGAAAGTTCGGTGGGAGCCACTTGTGGGTTCAGCGCTAACCACTGGGTTGAACCACATGGTCACAACTGATAGCCAAGAAAAGCGCACTGCTGAAATGCTCAGGTCCTATAATGTTATATTTTGTGGTGATTTGGTTTTTGGCAGGATATTCTTCAAAATGGAAAAAAAGTCTGAAAGCAAAAAGAAACTGTTTTAATGGAGTTTTGTACTTGCGCCACAGGCTGAATGTTCCCCTCTGCACAGCAAAGGAGGAGCACAGGGTGATGAGGAAACGCTTCCAGCTTTCACCTTTTTAAAAAAGGCTGCTATGTTTCAGCTGCAGCCAGCATAAAAACCTCACGTTTTATCAGGTTGCAGAAACAATGGCAACTCAACTTTTTTTTTAAAAAAAACTACTCTTTAGTTCTTGAAAGATTCTCTTTCCTCCCCCCCCCCCCCCATTTGTATGGTTTTGGATTGCTCATCTGTAATGGCACATCCTACTGATGCCTTTTTTCAAAAAGCACTGATACAGAGAAGATACAGCCTGAGTCTTTTCTTTCTGGTGGGGTCTGAGTAATGCTGGGTTGGAATCTAGCAGTTAAGAACCTTAAATTACTTCTTTGGCAACATGTTGCTCTGCCGATACAGAAGAGTAAACAGAGATGGAAAAGTTAAGTTCTTCATTCAACCGTATTTGTAAGTAGTAGGAACAAATACAGTCTTGTGGTGATGCAGTTGTATTAGTAACTGCATTATGTTGAAGATCAAAATCACAGCAGTGGCAACAATCAGTGGGAAATCTCTGTCAGCTGAGATGACTCAAGCCTATCCTGGAGAATGAGTGCAAAGTAATTTTTGTCTTCCTTAAGAAGCAGTTTCTCTTTTAATAGGTAAGAAGGTAAAATTTCAGAGGAAATGCAAAAAATGAGTGGTGCTAACATTAACTTGACTGTTTTGCAGCCTTCTGGGTCTCATATTGATTAATATATAAGTAATACTTCATACAATTAGTCCGGTCACTATTCTCACTAGGGAGTGTTAGTCCAGTGTCTTGCCTTTGCTCTAAAAAGGCTTACTTTGTGCCCTCATAGAAATCTTCCTAGACAATTACTTTTTTCCTCTATACACACTTTTTGACCCTGTGCTCTGTTCCTTTGAGAAGATTTGAAGTTGAATTTCTTCTCACATCAATAAAGTGGAGACTACTTTTTTTTTTAAGTAATGGCAGTATGTAGCAAAGGCTCAGTTAGGTTTTATCTTGTTACTGAAGTAGATAGAAGTTGTTCTGATAGTGAGCTTTAGGTTTTCTTCCTTTAGATGCTCATCTTACATGATTTAGGCTCAATTGGGCAAATTCCAAATTCCTGGTGGAAAGTATGCTTGAGACAATGGACAAATTAGGTGTTTTCCAGTGGAGTTAATGAATGCATGAGTAACTGTTCCATGTCATAGACCTATCAAATCTGTAGTTCCTGCTGGGACAAAGCACAGACTTTGTTTGACAGGACTAGGTCAGTTTCTAGGTTGCCTTGGTGCAAGGCAGTATATGTGATGAGCTGACTTCTCATCATCGCTCTGACAGGAATTTTCCATGCTTCTCATTTAATATGAGCTATTAGTACTCCTATATGAGTACTCTGTGTTGGGTTTTTTTTTCCTTTGGTTAGTTGTCACTTATGGGTGGAAGAATCAATAGATTTATTCTGACCTGTACTGCTATAGTGAAAATACAGTGTGTCACACAGAATTACACAGAATCATATAGGTTGGAAAAGACCTTTAAGATCATAGAGTCCAACCGTTAACGTAACACTTCCAGTTCACCACTAAACCACGTCACTAAGCACCACATCCAAATATTGTTTAAAAACCTAGAGGGATGGTGACTCAACCACCTCTCTGGGCGGTCTGTTCCAAACCCTGACAACCCTTTCAGTGAAGTAGTATTTCCTAATATCCAATCTAAACATCCCCTGGCACAACTTGAGGCCGTCTCCTCTCGTCCCATCACTAGTAATTTGGGAGAAGGGACCAACACCCACCTCACTTCACCCTCCTTTCAGGTAGTTGTTGAGAACTATAACGTCTCCCCTCAGGCTCCTCCAGACTAAATATCCCCAGCTCCCTCAGCTGTTCCTCATCAGACTTGTTCTCCAGACCCTTCACCATCTTTGTTGCCCTTCTCTGGACACGCTCCAGCATCTCAATGTCCTTCTTGTCCTGAGGGGCCCAAAACTCAACACAGTACTTGAGGTGCGGCCTCACCGGTGCCGAGCACAGGGGCACTATCACCTCCCTGCTCCTGCTGGCCACACTATCCCTGATACAAGCCAGGATGCTGTTGGCTGCCTTGGCCCCCTGGGCACACTGATGGCTCATGCTCAGCCGGCTGTCAGCCAGCACCCCCAGGGCCTTCTCTGCCAGGCAGCTTCCCGGCCACTCCTCCCCAAGCCTGTAGTGTTACGTGGGGCTGTTGTGACCCGAGCGCAGGACCCAACACTTGGCCTTGTTAAACCTCATACAATTGGCCTTGGCCCATTGATCCAGCCTGTCCAGGTCCCTCTGCAGATCGACACTCCCACCCAACTTGGTGCTTGTCTGGAAACCTACTAAGGGCACGCTCAATCCCTTCATCCAGATCATTGATAAAGATATTAAACAGAACTGTTCCCAAAACTGAGCCCTGGGGAGCACCACTTGTGACCAGCTGCCAGCTGGATTTAGCTCCATTCACCACAGCTCTTTGGACTCGGCCATCCAGGCAGTTGTTTACCCAGTGAAGAGTACACTTGTATAAGCCATGAGCAGCCAGCTTCTCTAGGAGGATGCTGTGGGAAATGGTGTCAAAGGCTATACTAAAGTCCAGGTAGACAACATCTACAGCCTTTCCCTCATCTGCTACGCAGGTCACCTTGTTGTAGAAGGATATCAAGTTAGTTATGCAGGACCTGCCTTTCCTAAACCCAAGGTGACTGGGCCTGATCACCTGGTTGTCCTGTATGTGCCATGTGATGGCACTCAAGATGATCTGTTCCATAATGTTCCCTGGCACTGAGGTCAGACTGACAGGCCTGTAATTCCCCAGATCGTCCTTCCAGCCCTTCCTGTAGATGGGCATCACATTTGCTAATCTCCAGTCAACTGGGACCTTCCCAGTTAGCCACGAGTGCTGATAAATTATCATCTCACTCATATCCTTCGCTTGTTTTCTAATGTTTTTTTGAGTGGGAAATCAGTAACTTGCCACAAGTTCTTACTTCATTTCTTATTTATAGCATCACTACATGCCTGATATCCCACAGATATCCCACTCATCTGAGGGCACTGAAAGATTCAAGAGCCAAGGGCTAAACAAAAAATATTCTGTAGAACCAAGTAATTCGGGGGCAACCTGATTTGGAAGAAAGGTCTTCAGAAAACATCTAGTTCTCTAGGAATAGGAAAAAGGACAAAGTGAATGCACTGTCATAACTTTGTTTGCTCATGCAATTTTTTTTTTTCATATAGTTTTTTGAACTTTGCATTTTTGGCAAGCGGGTATTCAAGTGTGTGTACATATTTGCCTTTACTGATGTGTCTGGTTCTGTTAGGGTTACACCTTGCTATTGGGCTATCAGAAACATTTTTGATGCTTTATAACAATTGTTGGCAATCTTAAACACACATCTTGTACATCCAAGACTGTAGGTGAGGAAAATTAGAGCAGAGATTAGCTGTTCTGTTAGGTGTAAAAAGAGCTGTCTTAGCAGTGTTACACCCAATAGAGTAATTTGCTGTTGATGCTAAGAAAAGATTATCACTCTAGCAAAAGGTAAAATCTAGAGCAGAATCTTACAAGGAAACTTGAAATCCATCACTTTCATTCCAGAGTTCTTGTATGTGTCCTGTGGAAGTAAGCTTTGCAGATAACTTTCCAAATCTGCGTGCATGTTATTTCAGTTCACTGTGACAGCTGTATCAATAGTGTGAATGAACCAACCCTACTGTTCTCCCACCCCCACCTGCAATACATGCGAACAGCTGTACGGAATTGGACAATAGGTTTGCAGTCCAGTATGTGGTCTGAAATTGGCTAGCACCAGCCAGCTTGGAGGAAGGTGCAGACAGCAGATAGTGGCAATTCTGTTCTCTGAGATTTTCTTTTTCCTGCCTTTACAATTTGGTTATTGTTGAAGCTGAATTTAATATTTAAAACTTTCTTACTCAGTCTCACTCCTGCCCCTGTCACTTTTATGTTTCTTTATTTACTCCTTCCTATCGACAGAAAATGAGGATTGAAGCTCTGCAGAGAACTGGAAATTTTTGCCCTACTGAGTTTTCCTTCGATATCCTGTTTATTCTGTTGGTGCAGCAAGTCCAACTTTAATAACAACAAATAAAATTTTATTTAACGGGATGCTTATTCATAAACCAGTTGCATGTCTAATGAGATATGTATATTAAACCATTTTACGTACCCAGCAATAGCTTGCTGAAGTTGCAGCATGGCCAATAGCTTTTGCAAATTACTTTTACCTTAATTTGGAGGATGGAACTTAGAATCAAAGAACAATAGAAAAATCTAGGCTCAAAGGGATTTCTGGAGATCATCTGATCCAGTTTTCCATTGAAAACACATCCTTAGCATCCTTATTGATGACCTTGTCAAGCCAAATCTGGAATATTTCCAGTGGGGGATGTTCTGCCACTCTTCAGGGCAACCTGTTCCACCCTTGCATCGTTCTTACAGTGAAGAATTGTTTCCATATATCCAAACAGATTTCTCCCTGAAGTATCCTTGAGCCTGTTGCCTCTTGTCTGGTCATCATGCACCCTCATGAAAAGACTACCTCTGTCTTCTCTATAGCTACCTGTAAGACTGATTAGATCTCCCTGAGCCTTTACTTCTCTAGGCTGAACGAATGGAATTCTTTCAACCTTTTTCATATGTCAAGTTCTCCAACCCATTTTTTATCTTGGTGACCTTGTACTGGACCATCTCCAACAAAAACCGGACACATTATTCCAGGTGTGGTCTAACAAGTGCCAAGTACAGTGGAATAATCACATTCCTTGATCTACTGGCTATAAATGTGCTCCAAGCACAGCCTCAGCTGTTGACTCACATTCAGTTTGCTGCCCATCAGAAGCCCCATGAATTTTTCAACCAGGGCTATACTGCAGCCAGTCAGACCATATGCAGCCTCTACTGCTGCTCAGTATTACTCTATCCTACATGCAGGACTTCAGATTTATCTCCATTAAACCTAATGCAATTCTTGGTGGCCCAGTCTTCCAGTCTGCCACAGTGACTGTGTCTTGCCAGCCCTTCCTTCTGGCATATCTACCACACCTCCCAGTTCGTTGTCATCTGCAAACTTCACTGAGAGTGGATTCTGTCCTCTCACCTAGATTGTTTATGATGATACTGAATAGTATCAGACCTAGTATCAACTCCGGAGAAACTCCACTTGTGACCAGCTGCCACTTCAACTTTGAGCCATTAACCACCACTCTCTGCAGTAACTGCAGACTTTGAGCCAGTTTAGCCAGTTCTCCACCATCTTGTGGTCCAGCTGTCTAGTCCATATCTTAGCAGCTTGTCAGCAAGGATGTTGAAGGAGACTGATGTCAAACACTGCACTAAAATCAAGGTAGATGACATCCACAGCTCTACTGTCATCCATGGACCAAGTTGCTTCATCAGAAAAGGTATTGAGAGTGGTCAAGCATGACTTATCCTTGGTAAATCCAAACTGGCTTTTTCAGTCACCATCTTGTCACTCAGGTACCTGGAAATGGCTTCCATAAGGATCTGTTCCTTAATTTTCTTGTGTGCTGAAGTGAGGCTGACTGCTCTGGGGTTTCCTAGATCTGTCTTTTTGTATTTTTGCAGTTAAGTGTAGTTTTTGCCCTTTTCCAGGCATCGGGGGCCTTCCCCTGATCTCCATGACCTTTGAAAGATAATAGAGAATGGCTCTGCAATTATGACAGCCAACCCTCATAGGACACTTGGATCTCATAGACACCTGTATGTCTGGTTCGCATTGATGATCCCTAACTTGACCCTCCTTTACTGCCAGCTGTTTGTTGCTTGCTTTGTTATTGCTTTGTGTCAACCCCATTTAGTGGCAGACACATACTGCTGGTAATTCTTCTTGCTGTTAAGATACTTTTTAGTTTTGACATCTATTGCCAGTTTGAGCTCCAGCTGAACTTAATGTTTTCCTAACTAAATCTCTGCATTTCTGAGCAATATTTCTATATTCATCTTTGGGAGTATGCCCCCTTTTCCATCTCTCCTTTCCAACCAGTCTCTGGAGATTCTAGCAGCAAAATACTGGATTGTCTCTGGATCAGACACTCTGCGTCCTCTAGCACTTCATTTGTGAATGAAGTTGTTTGTTGGAAATCTGTTTGGTGCCCTATTTTTATTTCATTTTGAAGAAAACATGTACACTCAGTCCACTTTTTGTGTTTAATAGGACTGGTTCGACAGGGGAGCTGTTTACTACAGAAGTCCCAGCAGAAATGTACTAATGGTTTTTTTCTTTTTCCTCACTGTAAAACACTTATGTTGATTGGTTGCCTTATTCCACTTGAGCCATGGTACACTCCAGACTTTGGATCAGTCCTTTAGAAGAAGCTTCCATGGGGGATGGAGTTGGAGGAAGGAAATGAGACCTAGAGCTTGGAAGTGGTGGCTGGACACCGAGGGGCTGGGTAGCTAAAAGGATCTGAAGTCTGCACTGAGTTACCTGGCCCTGCTTCCGTACGCCTGGGGGAAGCTAGGAAGGGAGCTCACTTCCCTTCAGTTACCAGGTGCTCCTTCCACATACACCTGGTTGGGGGGAAAGCTTTGAGATGAAACTGCGTTTCCCTGATAGACTTCCTGTTCGGGTTGGTTTGGGTTATTTTATTTTATTTTAGTTTAGTTTAGTTTAGTTTTTGGGCTTTTTTTAACACTGCAAGACCTCATAAATTTTATTTCAAAAGCCAGTCTGGTGAAGGAATGTGAATTCATGCGGAAGGCGATGAATCCACGCCAAGTGCATTCCGGGTTGGGAAACCTATGTAGTGTATCTGTTGTTTCAGGCCCTACAGCAATAAGGAATTCAAGTCTTCACAAAAATACTCAATAGTTCTGCTCCATATTGGAGGCTTCTGCAGTGTAGTTTTTTGAATTTGCTTTTTACTGCAACTGTTTGAAACTCCTGATAGTTTTCCCCCTCATAGAAAATAATTAGTTTTATTGTTGCCTTTGTAGTTTGCCCATGATACCTTCTCTTTAGTGTGTCTAAAGTGAAACATGTCTGTGATCCAGAAACACCCTGGATCCTTCCTGGGCCTGAATTTTTGTTTAGATGTTTTCATTCAGCCTTACCCTTTTGTATCCTGTGATCTACTTAGGCTTTAAAGTGGAAAGAGGCCTTAACCCATGCATTCTGGCCCCCATGCCCCAGACCCTTGGCTTCCTCTTCTGAAGGGCAAAGCAAGATGTCTGCAGCTGAGGTGCTTCAGCAAAGACGTGTTTGGGGCTCGACATGGATGTAGGATGGAGAAGTGCATACCCAGCTTTTTTAAAAAGTCAGTGTACCTTCACTTCCAAGAGAGAAAACAAAGTTGGTGCCTTTTCTTTCAATTTTGTGTTGACTTTTAAAGTCGTGCCTCCAGCAGTTCTCACTTGCCTGGAGCCATTTCTCCCGATGAGAAGGAGCGTGTTACCTGCATTGACGTGCTGTCCCTATCTGTTACACCATAGGCACCTAAGGATGGGGTTGTCTGACCTTGTGTATGTGAGGGAACAAAGAAGCGTTTAAACTATAAAGGAGGGATTTTTAATAATTTCTTACAACAAGATTGACACTTGAAACTGGCACTAAAGTTGGCATTTGCAGAGCTCGACTTCCCAGCTGGAATTCAGCTTTACTAGTGAGCTTGGCAGAGCCTGACTTTTCAAGTGAGTTAACCAAGGAAATACACTATTGGCAGGATAGGAGTCGGGTCCCTATAACCTTTCTGTCTCCTGGGATGTGGAAGGGTCTCCTGGGAAATGTCTCCCTTCTCTACTCAGCTCCTTCCTAATCTTTTATTAAAGTAATATGTTGATCTCTATGGAATTTTTTCGGATTTCAAACAGAACAAGCAAACAAATGGATTGCATGTGTAAGGTTGGGAAGGGTGAAAGTGAGCTTTGATAGTGAAACAACGTTGGTAGAGGAGGGATCAGAGCTGCTGTTTCTATTTGAAAATGTTAAATTTTGACTTGTAACTTTGGTACGTATTTCAGGGAGTGCTTAAGTATAGCTGATACAGACCCTTGAGCAAGCTCTCAATTTCCTCTTTTCCTAGCACACTAATGCACTGCGTGTGTCTTTTGCCACAGAATTGTGTCCAATGTTTAAGGTGCAGTGAAGTGCTGGAGCTGCGTTTTTTTTTCATGTTAAGCCAAACAAAACCACCACTTTCTACCAAGCTGAAAAAGTCCATTCAAACATTAAAATTCCACACTGTTACTCCAGTTCTAGATGTTGTTTTCTAGAAGTTCATGCTGGGAAAAAATGCTTACTATTTCAGCATGGGTTTTATTTTTGATTTTCTGTTCCTTTCAGTGGCCAAAGTTGTCATGCCACAGTTACCATCTTCCTTTCTAACACTTTTCTATCCATGCAGTGAAGTCTAGTCAGACAGCTGATTCTATTGGTGTTTATTGCATGAACATCTCCCCAAGACAGAGAGTAAGAAAACCACTGCTTTGTCTGAGAATCAGGGTTAATTCACTTGTAAACCAGCGATGAGAACGGGGCAGGCACGTGACTGCATGAGTCCTGTTGCAAGCACCATCTGCCCCAGAGGATGGTATTTTGCCACATGTAGGCACCTAATCAGTAGAAGTAACACCAGTATTTTAAGCTCGAATTCTTAAATTCACTAGCTTATGTTGCACTTTAGTTGATGTCCCTGTTTCAGAAAATTGCAATATATTCTATCTGCCATGATGTACTCGGACTACTACAGTGTAAGCCTGTGGAATCCGAGCAGAATCCACTGACTGCCTCTGGCTTGGTGTGGTGGAGTGCTTTTGTGGACAGAAAGTTTTCTGTTGATGCAGCACATGTCTTACTGGCCTTTGTGTTGACTCTCTGCTTTTTTCTCTATCTTAAATTCATGTTTTTCAGAATCGTGCTAGTGGGTTGACCCTTCTGATATGCACCTTAAACTTAACATTGTTTTGTATTTGAGAATGCAGACAAAAACCTACCATGCCTACCTTCTCATCTTCTTTTACAGTCTTTAGGACAGGGGTAGGTCTCAAGAGCTCTTCTGTGTTATTTTGTGGTCTTAGGTGTTCTAGAATTTGTACTAACTATGAGACTACAAAAGTATATTTCGCTCTTCTCTGCTCCCAGCATGGATCTGTGAGCCATTTTTAAATCTCTCTTTTGTTAGTTTTGCCCTTACTTCTCCTGTCTGGTAAATGTTCACTTCTGTGAGTAAATTGGTTCTGTATGCTTAGAGGGATGGTAGTTGCCCAGAGGATGGGATGTGGGTGCTCAGGGTAATGTCAGTGTCTCACCCAATCCCTGCCCCTGCAGCAGTGTCATCTCTGGTTACTGTTGCAAAACCATGAGATTTTGTTATACCTGGGTTATACAAATCTTTCTGTCAAATACGTAGCTAAACAAAGGGGAAAATATTTCAATTTTGTATTTCAAAATGTGCTGGTATGTCAGAGGCAAGAAGGAACCTTAAAAGAATGGAGATGCTTACCAGGATGGGATGTAACTTTAGTTTGGACAGGCAATATCAAGTCTGGTTCTGCTAGCATATACTTCAGAATTTTATAGTGCGTACTCCTTCTTGGCCACGAGGAAGTCATATTTCAGTGTTTTGGAAAAGGATGCCTTGGTACCCTGCCCTTTGTTTCATGAACTAGGAACTAGATGTGATGCTTCTCTCCATATTAATCCTCTGCTATAGAAAGTGTTACCAACTGAAGTTCCAGATCAATGCAGAGCCCTCTGACGTGTATGTAAATCTTTACCTGGCTTTACAGAGGTCCGTTTATTCATGGTATGCTGAATTACTAATAAAAATCAGCCACAGATTCTGGTGGTGCACATTGCATGTGAGTAGATACGATTGCCTTTTGTAGTACACTCAATGGAACAATAAGAATAAGCAAAAGTTGAATGGGTATCTAGGAGACTTACTGAATATGAGACATGCTTGTTTTTTGTTTGTTTTTGTTTTTATTTATTTATTTATTAATTCAGGTCATCCTCAAATATGGGGTGAAGACCCAAAAATGAATGAAAAATATTTACAGCTTGTACCTCTTCCCTTATTATTTGTCAGGAGATAAAACACCTGATTAGTTCTAGGGGATTAAGCACAGAGGGAGATATTGGCAGCTGATTCGAAGGAAGACTAAAATTTAATTGAGAAAAGGATGGGAAGGATAAATAGGTAATTTTAGTGAAGAGATTCTTGCTTAATTTGATTGTTACCGATCTCGTATTGCTGTGACCAGAGCACACATTGTAAACTTTGTATGTGCCTCGCTATGTTTCCGTACTGCCGTATCGCAGGAAGCCTTTCAAGAGGGGAGCAGAGGTCATGCCGGTAAAGCTACACAGCTGCTGAGCGAAGGCATGCATATAGCACGGGCCATCTTTTAGCTGTTTTTTGCCCAAAGGGGTGGAGGAAAAAGAGTGATGTTTTGTGGCTGGTGGGATTTAAACAGTTGAATTTATAATGAAGAATTCAACCAGAAGAAAGTTTGGGAAGGTAATGCTGAGTCTCAGAGGCATGTTATTGAAGTTTTTAAGACTGTCCAGGTCTCGTTATCTAGATCTGGCTTGTAGTTATTAGAACTGATGTCTTTGCAGGAACGGGGAATAGTTGGGATCTGCTAGGGTTGTGTTGTTTTGTTTTCAGTGGAACTGAAATTAGGGAATCTGTTTACAGTGTTGACATGCTTTGCCTTTCTGCAAACTACTGGGACTATGTAAGACACAGAAATGCCAGCCTGGTTTTATCCAAGCTAGCACAGGCCCCAAAGCAATATAATGGGATCACCCTGATACATGTGGACATGACTGTCTCACTTCCACACCCAAGCCAATAAATATTTGGTGGCATAATATGCCATGTGGATTTAATGGCTTGAAGGTTGAAGCTCACTTGTGATCTTCACATGGTGTGAATGTACCCTTTGTCTTTTTTTGTTGTTGTTGTTTACGCCCTTTGGGATCCTTAATTGTAGTGTGAATTGGGAAAAAAAAACCCACTCCAACCTTATGAATGGACAACTGAAACTGACTTTCCTGTTAGCCATTGGAGTCTCAATATGAAGTGTGAATGAAATACTCTTGGCTGGGATGTGAAGCCAGAGAGAAATTCATGCAGAGAAGCGATCTGTGAGTGGAAATTGCATGCTCAGAGTGATGCACCACAAACATGACTCTAACAGTGGTGGTCAGAAAGGTTACTTGGTGTGTTCAGGGAGAAGAAAGTTGCATTAGGTAAGATGGAAATTGATGAGTTGAAGTATAAAGAAGAGATGTGTGTTTCCTGTAGAAATAAACACAATAAGAGATTTTTGGAAGTGTTGTAAAAATGATATCCAAAACCCCAATTTTTTTTGAGGTGGGGAATTGAATGTCTTCTCTTGGCAGGTGGGGTAGGGACAGAATTTTGAGGAAGGTGATCATATTGCCCATGGTAATTTATCAATGGGATCAGGACGAGGTTGATGGAGAGGCTGGTTTGAATGGAGATTTAAATGATCTGCATTAAAAATCTGAAATCTGAACAATGCGAACAGATGAGAGCACCCAGAGAGAAGATGAGAAGAGTGCCATCACAGAAACCCACGAGGAGCCCAGAGGAAGAGGTGCTGGAGGGTGGGGATAGAGGTCGTGCTCCCAAGTTCTGGTCACGATAATATTAGTAAATTGGTAGATTGTACAACCTGTCATTGACTACATAATGGCATTTTACTAAAAGAGCTGAGACTGGGTACTTGAATTTGAGTTCCCTCGATGTGTTAATAGTGACACAGAGATGATGACTAATGTGTCTGCCTTATCACTTAGCTGAGTGTTTGTGTTGGTCCTGTAGATCAACAGATTCACTGGAACAAATAGTCTAGGAACAGTTTGGCTTTGCAGTGCACGTGTTTTTAATTGAACAGTACAATGTTTTTGTCAGTTGTCCCTTCCTGAAACATACAGACTTTGAGGGAATACTGCTGGCATAATATAATTTATTTCGTTAATTACTCTGGTGAGATTTCAGTGTGATGCAACAAAATCCTTGGGAGTTCATAGCCTGCAGATGTACCTAGTAAGTTCTCTACATTTGCCAGCACAGAGCCTGCAGCACTCTATTGGTTTTGCTTACTGCTTACACTGGGTTTTGCATTTGGGTTTGAGGTTTCTCATGTGCAAGATCATTTTGCCATTGTGTGGTGGTTTAATAAATTTTGGTCTCTTCTCTGCTTCAGTCTTCTGTGCACTGCTAGGAAATGTTGAGTAGACATTCTGTGCCTGGGTCGCTGGACTACAAAATGGAATCCACTTGCTGTGGTCACGTTTGTCCTTGCACAGCAAGGTAGTAGCCAGCGTGGCCACGTTGGAGGAGAATTCTTCTGTGACAGCTCTTTGGTTTTGTTTGCTAGCCAGAGCACAGCTTGCTTCTAGTAACTAGTTCATAGTACAACCTTGCTATAGTCTGTGAGTAAAAGTGTGTGTTCTCAGTGGGTTCAACTCATGGTTTTGGACAAGAATTTGAAAACTTCTGTTCCTCAGGGTGAATACAACTGTGTGAATGGCATAAGTCCTGTACTGAGGAGATGAGTTCCTGGTTGATTTTTTCCCCATTGTTGACAAACTTGTCAGGGATTCTTTTTTTTAGGTTTTTACCTCAGGACAGAGTTCAGAAACTTCTTAGGAAATGCTGTTCTTTGGACCTAGTTCAAGGAGCAGGAGCTGTTGGTATTTGGAAAAGGAGTTTCAGAATGCCATATAGTGGTCAGTAAATGCAGAGCAGAAGTCACCTCTTGACAGAAAAATAATTTATATTTCTCAGATTTCTTACAGTTCTTCATTCTTACCTGTTCTGTAGTCCGGCTTCATATTCCATGTTCAATTTGAAGTCTCAGGCAGCTTTTCAAAGAGACAGCTCATTTAGTTACACATATTGGTCTTGGTTTTACTACATGTTCCAAAATTCAGCCTCTGGATTTCAAACTTAGTGCCTGGTACCTACTGCATGATACACATGCCGCAGATGATAGTAGCTAATACTGTCATGCATATTTTGTCCAAGACAGCGGTAAGCACATGATGCTCTCTGAATCTTTCTCAATGCATGCAGTTTCTCAGAGTCTTATTTCTCGACTGATCTCGGAAAGTGAGGTGAGAGGGTTTTCTTCTAGTCTTTGGACAACATTTACCTTTGCTGGAAGAGAGAGTGTACTGGATATGCTGTCTGTTCCTACCTTCTTCTCGCTGGAAGGTAGGAGCCCTGCAAAGCTACAGTGCAGCAGTGGCCATCCTTTATGATCTTGGAAGCTGCATATCAACTTTTTCATAGAACAAGCAAGAGAGTCCTGCAGTTCCATCATGGAGAACCAGAGGGGCAATGAATGTGGTTTGCAGTTTGTCAGAAAGAGATGAGTGCTTTTTTAGGGGTCTCATTATTCCATTTGGGCTGAAGCTAGAGTCAAAATGATTCAGTAATTTCAGCCTCAGCAGCTTCTGCTGGCTTATGGTCTGCTGGAGGCAGGAATCAAATGGTGTGGCAGTCTCCATTTCAGCAAAACTCTGCTGTTGGTCTATCGTATGGACCTGGAATGAGACTCAGAGGAGCCATAGTCTGGTTGGTACCTTCTTGTGTGCTGATTGCTCCATATTATTGCTGCCATTCACAGAACCATAGAATCATAGAATGGTTTGGATTGGAAGGGACCTTAAAGATCATCTAGTTCCAACCCCCGTGCCATGGGCAGGGACACCTTCCGCTAGATCAGGTTGCTCAAAGCCCCATCCAACCTGGCCTTCACCACTTCCAGGAAGGGGGCATCCACAACCTGTTCCAGTGTCTTGCCACCTTCACAGTAAAGAATTTCTCATGTAAATCTACCCTCTTCCAGTTTAAAACCGTTACCCCTCGTCCTGTCACTGTACTCTCTGATAAAGAGTCCCTCCCCATCTTTCCCTTTAAGTACCGGAAGGCCACTCCGAGGTCTCCCTGCAGCCTTCTCTTCTCCCGGCTGAACAACCCTGACTCTCTCAGCCTGTCCTCATACAGGAGGGGCTCCAGCCCCCTGATCATCTTTGCGGCCCTCCTCTGGGCCCGCTTGTGCAGGTCCATGCCTTTGTTATGCTGGGGGCCCCAGCGCTGGACCCAGCACTCCAGGTGGGCTCTCACCAGAGTGGAATAGAGGGGCAGAACCTCCTCCCACCCTCGACCTGTTGGCCACGCTTCTTTTGATGCAGCCCAGGATGCGATTGACTTTCTGGCTGCAGCACACATTGCCAGCTCCTGTGTGGTTTTTCATCCGTCGGTACCCCCAAGTCCTTCTCCGCAGGGCGGCTCTCAACCACCTCATCACCCAGCCTGAGGGCATGTTTGGGATTGCCCCGACCCAGGTGCAGGACCTTGCAGTTGGCCTTGTTGAAGTTCATGAGGCTTGCACGGACCCACCTCTCAAGCCTGTTAAGGTCCCTCTGGATGGCATCCCTTCCTTCCAGCGTGCCAACCTCACCGCACAGCTTTGTGTGATCTGGAAGCTTGCTGAGGATGCCCTCAGCCCCAGTGTTCATCTCAAACATGATAATGATGTTAAATAATACTGGTCCCAGTGCACAGAATCACAAAAGCACAGAATGATAGGCGTTGGAAGGGATCTCTGGAGATCGTCTTGTCCAACTTGAGCAGGCACACCCAGAGCAGGGGGCACAGGACTGTGTCCAGGCGGATTTTGAATGTCTCCTGGGAAGGGACTCCACAGCCTCTGTGCCACTTGTATGGACCCCTGAGGGATACCAGTTGTCACTGGTCTCTGCCTGGGCATCGAGCCATTGACTGCATCTCTTTGAGTGTGAACATTCAGGCAGTTCCTTATCCACTGAGTGGTCCACCCGTTAAATCTGTGTGTGTCTGTTTTAGAGACAGGGATGTTGTGTGGGACAGTATCACATGCTTTGCACAACTCCAGGTAGATGATGCCAGTTGTTCTTCCCTTATCTACCAGTGCCCTGTCGTGGGCTGTCATGAAAGGCTTCTAAATTTGTCAGGCACTATTTGCCCTTAGTGAAGCTATGTTGGCTGTCACCAGTCACCTCTATATTTTCCATGTGCCATATCATAGTTTCCAGGAGGACCTCCTCCATTGTCTTGCTGGGCACAGAGGTGAGACTGACTAGCCTCTAGTTCCCGGGTATTCCTTTTTTCCCTTCTTAAAAATGGGGATTACGTTTCTCCCATGTTATGTTTCCCGATCCTCCTCTCTGACTAGTCTACATGTTTGTTTCTTCTGGTCATGCCTCTTATTACAGGAAAGAAAATTTATTCTGTAGGTACACTGTTTCCGTGTGGGTCTAACCATGAAGCTCACCTGAGCCCTATAAACATTAGTTTGCTGATAACTATTTTGGAATGCTAAATCGTGCCTTGCCCTTCCCTTCCCAAAATACATCAAGTTAATACTTGTATCATGGTTGAAAAGCTGGAGTTTTTCTTCTAATTAGTAAAGTCTAAAATCGTAAGGAATTGTTAGCTCTGGCAACCCAGAGGTCTAGCAAAGCTTTTTAAGTGATTTGTCGGTTCTTGTCAGAATTGTGGCGGTTATTTGAATTTTGAGGGCTCTGCTGCTTCCAGGCCTATGATTTTTGTCTGCTAAACTGTGCATAGGTCCTTTTCCAGGCCACCTAGCTTTTTGAAGAAGACAGGAGTGTTCAGAAATGCAACTTTGATTTTGCTAAATGCCTGGGAGCTCTGTGCCACATAGAATAGTGCCCTGTGTATGACGGTGAGATGCTTGAGCTACTATATGCCCAGTGCTTGACTGTTGCAAATTCCTGACTGTCTTGAAAACCCTATTAGGGGCCTTTAGTATTCTACACTGCAAATATTTAACTGTCTTTAGAATTGTGTGTGATTCACACTTTTTTGCTTCTAAATAAGAAGGCTTTCTTCTCAGGTGTTCGGGGCGTTGTTATTGGAGACGGGGTGTCCACCAGTGTTGTCATTGAGAGGGGAACAAAATTACCGATTTCTTTTTAAAGGCAAGGATGCCCAGGCTTTTTAAAAGGAAGAGAAGAGGCTCTTTCAACTTTGGGCTTATCCTCATTTCCAGGGACATAACTGCAGAATGTGCTTGGTGACTGTGATCTAAAGGGCTATTCACACTTGGAAGCTGCTATGGAATAACAGTATTCTGGAGAAGAGTGGCTGTGGAAAGAATTTTTTGTTCCTCTTGGCCTTCTTCCAAGACATTTTCTGGACTAAAGTGGCTAGAGGCAGTATTTATTGTATGGTTGGGAAAAAAAGACCAAAACTTTTCATCTCATTACAGCGTATAGAAAGATCCTGAGCTGTTCATATGGTGGTTTGTAACACTATAATGCCATATCCTGGCACACAGAAAAAAAAGGACAAAAAGGTGGAAGTTTTCTTTTAATCATCAGGACTTTTTTTTAGGTGATAGAGTTACAGAGTAAAATGTTCCTCCTCTGTTGGTTTACTGTTTGTCTGCTCTGTAACACTAACCCACTTAAAATTTGTGCGGCTCTTTTTGAAGTTATTTTAAACCCTCAGCAATGTATACAGATTCTGTAACCTTGGATAAAAGCACCTGAGTCGTGGTTTCAGTTTTGCCCTTTCAGGCGTGTGGAAAGTGCCCCAGCACATTTCAAGGATTTTGAACTAGAAACTTCTTAGATAGGGGTTATGGTTTCAAAGCTCAATTGATACAGCATATGTCAAGGGAATTACATCAAGGGAATGTTTCTCTGTTTCTTTAGATATTTAATATAGACTAAAGCTTTGTGTTTTCTTAAAGGATCTCATTGACTTCTTTTGGGGTTAATTATGTTGGAATATATGCCCTGGCAATTTTGGAGAAAGAACTCTTTGCCTGACTCCCTTCCCTGTTTTTATGTCTGTGCTGAATAGTTTATCCATCAGATGCTGAGTTTAAGGAGTGGTTCATCTTCCAGTGATAGAGTACCTGTCCCAAGCTTTTAAACAGAGTAAGTTGAACGGCTAATCCATGTGAGACTGTGGACAGCTCAGGAGCGTGGAATGGTAACTCATAACAAAAAAAAAGTAGTAGTATGAATTAAGAGTCGGGCAGAGGGTTCTATTCTGTCTGCCTGGTATTGTGGTAGCCTGTTTTTCCCTCAAAATAGGGGTGAATTGGTGATGAATCTTGAAAAATAATGAGTGGCAGGAAAAACTCTGTATTGTGTCAGGTCACTGATGTGTTTTCCATATTTTGCCATAATTACTCAAATTATTCAGAAAGTCAGGGCCCCACAAGATAGTATAAATAGGTCTCCTTGTATTGAATCACTTGCAAAATGAAAGTCAAGGGTCAAGACATGGGAGAAAAGGACAAAATGATAAGCTGGTGATGCAGAAGAGATGGCAGGATTAGTGACCATTACATGGTGCTACTTTGCATGGATTAGTGAGAGATATATATGTAAATTATTGAGCAGTATGATCTTCTATTATGATATGGTATGATTATGATTATGCTGATTATGATCAGCTACCAGAAAACAAAATTGTCGGAGTGTTGATACCAGTTTGTGGTTTTCTTCAGCTAGTTTGGCAAAGGTGAGATTTAAGGAAAGGCATGAGGCTGGATAAAGTACAGACTTTTTTTGCAAGGAACTTTTTCTGCATACATGTTAAAGCATGGAAAACTGTTAGGCAAGGGTCTGTGAAAAATCTGAGATTTTAGTTGAGGGAAAAAGAGAACAAGGAGAACATAGTAAATAGTGTAAGAAGTTAATTGTTTCACACCCTATACCCAAAGATATTATCCTAAAGAAGGACAGCAAACTTGGAAAAGACAGTTTAAAAAATTGATGCATAGGAAGCTCCTTGCTGTAGTAAAATGAGAGGAACTATCTAGTGTTGGAAGGAGGAGGAAGAGATGTAATATCTGAAATTAAAGCAAATAATGTATTGTTGCCTTGTGTAAGAAACACACATATCTGAAAGGAGACTGCAGTTTCTCACTTCACGATACCTCCCCCTCATTTGGGCTCAGAAAAAACTGGAGGCTGTTCCACTACAGTTAGGAAGTTTCTTGTATCTTACTTTGAACTACGTGACAGGCATGTTCCAAAGCATGACAGACAGTAAATATTGTGCAAATATTAAAAAAAAAAAAAAAAAAAAAAGATAATGACTCTCAAACATTGGTTCTGGATCTTATGACATGTAAAGCTTTTATGAGTGCCTCTACAAAACAGTCTGTATTATTTTGTCAGTTTGCAAGGAAAGGTGGCTTGCAATACAAAGTGGAGCTTTGTATTTAATTATTTTATATCTGAGAAAAGGACTTATCACATTTAATTGTGAGCCTTAAATTATTTTTCACAAGCAAGATGACAGTGAGCTCACATAACATTCCACGATTTTGTACTCATTACATGCTTCAGAAACATACTGAATTCTTCATATATGCAGCCCTATGTTTCTGTTTATCTGGTATACCTTAATAGATAAAAGTGTGTTTGTTATAAACTAAGGTATTCAGAAGCAATCTGTATGTTTTTTGATTCTGCTGATTGGCTAAATGTTTCTTTCTGATTCTATTTCAGATGCATCCACTAGGACTGTGTAACAGCAATGATGAGGAAGACCTATATGAATATGGCTGGGTAGGAGTGGTGAAACTGGAACAGCCAGAGTTGGAGCCTAAGCCATGCCTCACTGTCTTAGGAAAGGTAAGGAGGTAGTCTGGGGTAAATGCTGCATGTAACTGTTTCTTGGGAGTGTTAGTTCCTTTCTGAGAAAAATTAGCAAGAAATAAAAACAAGACAAAACTCCCTTTACTCCCAAAATATTCCCGTTTTGCCTGTTTTCACACTAGATGCTCGGGGAAGATAATTCATAACTCAGTTGACAGAGATGGTGATGGGGAGCTGAGAGCACATATTCCCTTTCTGAGCTCTGTAGGAACCTGGCAAAGACTTATGCAAAAATGGCTGTTTAGCAGAAGCAGTACTGGAATAGAAATATGGTGAACTGCAAGTGTGATGCTAACTTGATCAAAGGAAGCTTCTTATCAAAAGCAGTCAAAATGAAAGCATTTTATTGCTTTTTCTTAGGTATAGTTTTCTCAGAAGAGATATATTAATTTTGGTTCTTGGGTGAAGAGGAGTCTTCAACTCTATGAGAGATTTCTTTGCTTTAATTGTAGGATAGATACCTCTAATAACAAGTGAATCTTATTGTATTGGTCAAAGAAATAAAAATTTTCATCTTGCTGGAATCTCCCTGTGGAATATGGCCTCTGGAATCTAAATTCCTTGCAAAACATTTCCCTTTGTTTTATGGGGTGAAATCAGTCAGATATCATTACTGCTGCCAGATATGTTAAAAAGGAAAGCAGAAAGCTGGCCTTTTTTTGTTCTCAGCTTAGAATTTTTGAGGATTGAGGTTATTAGATGTTGATGTTTGAAGTCTAGAGTAGTTGGAATTGTGTGAAAGAGCATAGGCCACAAGTTCTAATGAAAAGGAAAAAGAAAAGGCAAGGAAAGGAGAGAGGAAAGGAAAGGAAAAAGGAAAACAAAATAAGGGAGGGGTGGCCCTAAACAAGGAAGGGAAATGGAACTTCTTCCATTTAGAAAAGGAGGAAGAAATTAAGGAGTGCAAGTCTACCGTTCGTTCCTCATTTAGGTTGATTTATCCTGCCCCCAAGGTGGCTTGTCCTGCATTATTTGTTCGTCCAGACAAATACCGTGTTTGCCTTTCGATAGAGTTGTGGTAAGCTCTTGCTTTTCCAGAATTCTGTACAGTAGGCCTGCCCAACTGCAGCATCTCTTGCGGCGATAATGTGGATATTAGAAGATGCAGGGCTGATGCAACATTTCAGAAACATGCTGGCCTCTTGGATGTATGAAGTGTTGCATTTCAGCTTTGCTGGTGTTGCTGATATCCAGATATTGTGCAAGTGAGATAAATGGCAAAGCAACCCCTTGTTATACAGGCATCTGCATGAATGACTCAGGTGGGTAACAGAAAGACTTCACTGAATGCAAATAGTCTTACCTCCTTAAAACATGTAGTAAAGTGCATAAAATTGAGTATATGGGGCATTTGAACTTCTAGACTACAGGAATTCTGCTTTGTCTAGTGAAGTCTGACTGTGTGATCAATTATACCTCCTGCTGGAAGCAGGTTTATCTCCCCTTTTCAGTTCCCGTTTGTTTCCTAGTGCTGGAATTGCCATTTGGGATCTTCTAGTATCTATTCTTAGATCTTAGTTGCATTAGAAGCCATTCTGTGAAACGAAAGCCAAATCTTGTATGTTGGGAAAGTGATATGGTTGGATCAGTTTGACCTATTGATTTGATAGTAGGAATAAAGTTGGTGCCAGGAAGGTGAGAGAAGTAAGGGCTTGCTTTCTTTTAAAACTGTCATGGGCATAATTGAAAGTCTGCCTCAACAATTTAGGGCAAAATAAAAAGACTCTGCCAGGGCACTTGGCTGTGTGTGCGCTTCCCTTTCCAGCTTATGGCACATGTCGGCAGTTCTGTTTCATTTGGACACTTTTCACTGAGAAATCTATTTTGGGTATCCTCACCTTTGCTATGAGCTAAGAGGGTACACATGGAGAGTTTTCCTGGCTCAGCTGACAATTACTTAGTCCATCGTTATTACATACATAAGGAATGGATAACCTTGTCAGCTTAAACCTATCATAAATGAATGTGTTTAAAAGCTCAACCTAACTCAAACCATAAAAGTCCTGCTTTAAGGGAGCCAAATTAAACTTGTTTTACTAAAACTGGTGAACATTTGTGTTGAGTAAAATAGTAGTAGAAGCAGAAAGGTTACTCCTTGTGTCTCTATGGTGGAATGCATGCATATATGAGGGAATAAATTATGAGGTTTTGTTTAGTTTAAGAGTAAAGGAAAAGAAAGAAAACTGAGATGATAGTGTGGAAAGTTTGGAATATTGTGAGGCAGAATGTAGAGACTACTTTAAAGCTTTTTGTAGAGCTCAGTTCCATGATATATGTATCTGGTACAAAGATGTATGGTTTTATTCTTATGGCTGTTTTTAGTTGTTTTAGTCTTTTTTGACTTGGGTGGTTTGGTTTTGGGGTTTTTTGTGGGTTTTTTGTTTTGTTTTGTTTTGTTCTGTTTGGTTTTTTTTTGTTTTTAGTAAAACCCTGGACTGTGTTTTCAGAAGCTTCACTCCACTTGTTTATCCATGTGCTAAGTGGGACTGGTAGCTGTACAGAATTAATGTGTCCATTTCCATATAGGTTTTTTAATTGCTCATCCTTCTTAGTCAGATTTATATGGTGTAATGGAAATGAAAGAGTTTTGAAAAAAAAAAAGTTATCTCCTGTTAGAGTGCCCGTGAAAACTGGGCCCTGATTGGGAAAGGGGTGCGTGTGGCAGCTGTGATTTAACATTGCCTTTGATCACAGTGCAGCCCTGTTTGAGGCAATGCTGCATGCAGGCAAAGCAAAGGCCTGGGTTTTACTGATCTCATGAGCTCCTGAATAGGGCTAGAAGGGGAATGACAGAGGAAGAAGAAAGCTTTGGAAATGAAAAGGAAACCCCGTGAACCCGACCAGCATTATTGGCTGGATTTGCCTACCAGGGAGCCGCTCAGTTTCTGCCAGGCTAATTCTGCTCCAACTTCTCTCCCCCACACCCCCGACCCCACCTCCCCCTCTCCCTTTCCTTCTTTCAGACTTTTTTTGTTTTTGAGGCATGGCTGTAGTAACTTGGTTCTCAGGCTGGGAACCCACTGAGCTGTTGCCATGGTCACTGGGAAGCTCTTCGTGCCATGTGCTTCAAAGGGAACCTTTCCCCTCCTGGAATTCCTGCCTTCTCTGCGTACAGCACAATGAGACTCCTTCTCCTTTGCCTGCCAGCGCACGTGTTCCAGCAGTGTAACTTTGCTCTGGAGGAAGGGAAAAGCAGTGCTGCCTACGATACCCGTTGCATGCCTGCATCCACTGTATTACGACCGCAGTACCTGCATGTGTCCTGCACGTTTCAATATACAGCCCCTCTGTTGTTCCCCCACCCCAGTCATTTTTGAAGCAAATGACATCTGTCAAGACAGTGAAATACAACCAGCAATGCCATTGTTCTTTTATTTCAGTATGGGACAGATAGTGAGAAAATGATGATGATTTGCTTTAAAGCAGCATTTCTTCCCTTTTTGCAGGCTTGAAAGTCCACAGGGAAGGATTTTGTTCTTGTTTCTCTTCCAGGGACTGCTGAAGGGATTCTTCTTCTGTATTAATAGGATGTGTGTATTTGAGGATGTGCATCTGAGTAGAACCTAACAAAGAGAGGATGTCCCTGCTACTACAGCTTCCTGTTTTCTTCAGATCAAAGGAATCTGTAATATGAGGAAATTCCTAACCATTCTTCCAGTATCCATTCACTTCTTTTCTCTCATTTAAGAGTTTATTTACAAAACCATTTACAGAAATACTAACTAGAAGAATCTCTTGTTTTGCCACATCATCATTATGACTACAATACTTAGGTTGGGGCCAAAATCATCATAACTTGAGTCTACATCAAACAGCCTAACTGTGATTCCTAACCTTTCGTCTAACAATTTAGTTTAAATGTAAAGATTCTTATAAGGTAGTCAAATGAGAAACCATGGGGCTATATTTGTAGTTTAGTTCCTGAAGAAAGAGTGATCTGTTCTAAGACTTGAGGAGCAAGAGGGCCTGTGGGGAGTCAATTTTAATCCTTTTCTTTTGGAGTTACTGAAAGTAACAAAAAAAAGAAAGGCAAATTAAACAAAATCAACTTACACCTTTATATTAATAACCTAAATTAAGCATACAGTTATATGTACAAATTAGAATTGCAGTGACTGTGTAATCATACCTTTTGTTTCTGTACAACATGAATAGTTTTATATACAGTTTGGATAATTTCCTGGAGAAATTGAATACATTCAGTTGTAGAAATGGATGTGGAATTTAGGCAAATGCTCTTCTATGCTAAACTTTTTCAGAAATTAGGACTGAGCTATGCAGTAGATTAAGATCTAAAATTAACGAGAGACATGTCTAAAACCATTGATCAATGTTACCAAAACTTTGCTTGTTCGGGTACTTTCAGCTGGTAGTGACAGCTGCAGAATCGCACCCTATGATGGGTCCTGTGCCACATGCGATAGAAGATACTGTCACTTTAGGAAAACTTCTTACATTCATGGAAGTAGTTGACATTCCACTTGTGGTATTTATTCCAGAATTCAGGGACCTTTGCTGCCTTCTGTTTGTCAGCCCATGTTTCTTCTTTGTAAACAGCATCTAAAAAGCATTTGGAATTCATTTTGAGGCAGTAGTCTCAAAATTTACAGCAAAATTTAATTGGCATGGCTGAAAGTATTATGGGTGACTTTTAAACTGGCTGGTTTGTTTGTTGGTCGGTTTGTTTGTTTCACTGTGTGGCTACATGAAGGTTTGTGTTGGCTAGTGTCCAGTAGAGGTAGGAGCAAGTAGGAAGAGGAGGGTAAAGGGACTGCTCTTTCTGATGGCAGTGCTGGCCTAAATGCATGTCAGACTGCAGACTGAGACCAGTAGAAACTTAACATTGGTTGTTTTGAACTCTCAGGCATTCTGTGTCAAGAAGGAAGTTGTTATGAAGCAGAAGAGAAGTTTCTTGAGTGAGACTATACTCCTTTGGCTGTAGATTAGTAGATAGATCTACATTGCACGTGCCAAATATGCCAAAACCCTGGTCAAAACACAAACTACATTTTTTATCAATCCCATTGTTTTGTAATGAAAAAAGAGTATGCGTTTTGAGGGGGGGAAATAGCATCCTGGTTAGCGTTAAAGACTCTGAGCTTCTGAATCAATCCCATTCTTTAAAAGCCATATTATTTAAGACTCTTCATTAAATTAGCATTTACATTTTTAATTTCCATGGTCTGTTTTCTTAGCACTGCCTAAAATTAGAGTTAACTCTAAAAAGTAGTAGTATATATAATTGTAATCCCTGCCGTGCTTGTGTTTTTCTTACTGTATTTGTTCTAAAGAATATACTGAGAAACACAAAGAATTACCATTTTCCTGAAGCACCAAAGAAGAACATAAGTGCTGTAATATTGTACTGATTGTTTCTTTTTATTCCCCACTTCATTATTATTTCTAACATCCAGGACACCTGAAATGTTAACATCCATTTTAAGCAACCATAAAACATCTTTAAAAATTAATATTTGAAGTGATATTGTTCCTTGTGCAAATATATTTGGTGTCATTTATCTTTTGACATTCTTGTTTCTTACTTCCCCAGTGCTAGCAGTGTGATCAGACCTCTACAGCATACAGACATGATGATTTCTGGAGTTCTAACAAAATTGCATGGGTGCAGTCAGAAGAGAGGACAATACATGGTTTTTCAGGAAGAAGCTGGATTTTTATAATGACAGGCAGAAATAGTCAGTCCTCATAATCTTCCTGATGTGTGTGTATTTTACACACAAGTGTGTTTTTGAACAAAAAAATTAAATCATATAAAGCGAAATGCTTTTGCCAAAAGCTCAGTGTATTTCTGCTTCCCATCTCTTCGCCTCTTTTTGCATCCCCCACAGATCATACTCTAAGAACAAGCCTATTTTAACATTTAAAAAAAGGGATTTAAATGGGAAAGAAAAAGGAAGGACTGTTGCATGTAAGAGTGTTTGGCTGCAGAGAACATGGGGACGTGGCATGAAGCATCAGTCTCATCACTATAGTTGAAGTCTTGAGTTCATACATACCTTTCTCATGTCTTCGCTCTCTAAACCCTCTCATTCCATGACTACTTTCCACCTTAATTTCAGCAGTCCCTTTGAGGAGAGAAGGGAAAGGTTGAGTACAGGTAAGAAAACTGACAAGCAAGCAAATTAAATTCTGGAGGCAGAGGAGAGGTTTGTGTTGTGTATGGATCATACGGTGAAAGATGTGAAAGGAAAGAAAAGAGCTGGATCAAAGCCAAAGAGGGGAGTGCTCAAAGGAGTGGACAAACAAGGGCTGAATCAGCGTATGCGGTTCAGAAGAAGCAGATCTATCAGGTTTTAATTCATGGATTGGTGGTGGGCCCTTTTCATTGGCAACTAGTGCTAGCAGTCTGTTACTGTATTATTCTACTAACTTCCTTTCTGTGTTCCCTGCGCAGTTATGAAAAGCAACAGCTATTCATGAAGAAAGGCTGTCTCTTATGTTTCTCCCTCTGGGCACTCCTTAGATTTGCTATTGTTGGATTGATTACTTTAAATAAATGTCCACTTTTAGAGTTGAGTCCTTAGCAGTCCCCACCACCATCTTCACTCCTTTCCAACCAACTGTGGAACACAGCTGCTTCTCCCTTAAGCTAAAGAAGCAGCTGTTGTTGCACAACACGTGTTACTGGAGTCTTTGCTCAGTCAGAACTCCCAGTGAAATTAACGGAAGTCCAAGCTGAGTAAAGACTAAGAAACAATTTTTAAAGATATAATAATAATAATAATAATAATAATAATAATAATAACAGCAACAACAACACTACACATATGCTGGGTATGTAAATGTTCTATGTCTCGTAAGTTTTTGGACCCTCATGATTCTATGTGCCTTGTGAGCCTCTCGGACATTGAGAGATATTTTTATTTTACATGCAGAATCTACCTATTTCTCTAACAGGAGAAATGCACAATGGCAGACATGTTGGAAGAACTACAGAAATGGAGTTTGAAGCAGAAAAGTGAGTGGGCAAGTAAGTGCAGCTATGTTGGAGTATAGAAATGAGCACAAAAGAAGGCTGGCAAGCAGAATCAGATAAATGGATCAGAAACTGAAGAAAATAAGGAGCAGATATGGAGGCAGGGAATGGAATTATTTAGGATTTCGTAGATGAGTGACACACCTAATTTTGGTGCACTAAGAGAGACAGAAGGCTTTGAAAGAAATTGGAGAACGTGGGGAATGTAACCAGAGCTGCATCAGAGGGACTCCGATATTCAGAGTAAAAGATGGGCAGATACAATCAGCAATGTTAGAAAATAGTGAGTCGTAAAAAATTGCAGACATGAAGTGGGAATGTTTTGGAGTGATTTTCACAGCATTAAAAGGGAGGAAAGGGAAAATCTAACACAAATTGTGCTTCATATCCTACTCCTTTGACATAATTTGCCAGAAGTTTGTTTCTGCTCTAAATATTTTGTCTTCATGATGGACAGGTGGATATGATCTAGAGGAGCCTGTTTGGATGACATGGTGATTTGATGTTTGTACTAAATTCAAGGAATCAACTCCATATGAGTCAAGTGATCATAGTGTGAACTCAAAATGAGTATGAATTGGGCTTTTCAGTGAATGTAGGGAGCACTGGCCAAGCCATTTGCAATTCTAGGAGGTTATTTCTTGAAGATTAGAGCTGGATGTATTTGTGATATGAATTCTCTAGACAGATTAGGCATATATGATCAACATTAGCATAGCTGTTGTCTTAGACTTGCTCAATACAGATTTGAAACTCTCACCAACACTATTAAAAATATCAAAAGCATGTATGTATTCTAGTGCTTTAATGTCTCAGTTGTTGGCCTATTGGTGTTTTGTTCAGTTGGTAAGCCAAGAGAATACATCACAGATGATTAATTTTTCAAAATACTCAAAGAACTTGGTCAGTTTTGGACAGGAAAAAAGATGGACCTTAGCCCTGAGGATCCAAATAGTGAGCTTTTAAGAGGTCATGGTGGGGAGGAAGGCATTTACAAAGAGCACAGAATGCATAGACTCTTGAGTCCATGAGCAGTGTTGAAACTCCCAGAGGGTCCCTTCAGCTGACTGTAAGGGACTAATGAGCCAGCCTGGCTGTTTATGGGCTGTGGTTAACCTCTTGCAAGTTAGGATTTCCTGTCGCCAGCAATGAGCTGTGACCGCCAGCACCACAGTGTTAATGATGAGGTAGGGGCTGATGAATGGCTGGACTCCAGACAGCAGCCCTCACTGGCAAAGAATCAAGTGGCTAGAGGGGGAAAAACACTGATGTCTACAAGAGAAATAATGCAAACTCCAGAACCTATAATTCCCATGTTTAAAAAAAGAAAGGGAGAAAGAAACTGGGGACAAATTCAAACCAAGTGAAGCTTTTATCTCTGCATTCTGAATAGAAGATTGTTCTTCAGCAAAACTGGCTGCAAAAGCCAGGCCAGTTAAAACAATATGCAGGCTGCTTGCCTCCAAGTAACCAGAAATTGTTGGCTCAGAGTAGCCTGCTCTGAGGAGCCAACCTGCTGGGAGACGTTATCCAAGCAACGGCCTGAATGTAATTCCTCCTGCTGTGGAATGGCTCTTTGGCAAATGAAGACCCTAATTAGAGATGGAAGGGTTTCTATTTTGTTTTTTCTTTAATCCTTACCCTGAGGCCTCTGCAATACAGCCATGTCTCTGCTTGTGTGCAGAGAAGTTTCCAGTTTCCCTTTGTAACAAAAATCCTCCACCTTTTTTATTCTTTTTTTTTTTTTTTTTTTTTTAAAGAATCAACAAACTAACAACAAGGGCCCACCACAGTTTGGGACCTTGAAACTAAGCTAATCCAAACCCAGGGATCACTGTTTGAGAGAAAGTCCATGTCATCTTATATTAGCTGGCCCATAGAAAGTTGCTAGATACACTGGAGTACTGGCCCACCATGCATCTTTTTCCTATTGAACTTATTACCCAAGCTGATTCTTCTAGTGGAGAGGGAGAGGGAAGATCTCACTGAATCAGTAGTATTCTACTGGATACCAAAGGAATTTTACACACCTGTGTTCATTCAGAAAGGTTGAAGTCCCTGGCTGGGGGTTACGTGCACATTCTGTAGTCTTGGATGCAGGTGCTCATCCCTTACAGAGCAGACAGAATCTCCAGGGGAATGCGCTACAGCGTTTTAACTCTAATGTGTGTAGAAATGAAAATACATTTGCTGCTTGATGACTCATCTTGGTGTATCGGATGTCTGTTTGAACACACTCTCATAGACTGCATGCAGGCACGTAATAACCCTGCAAGGAGCACTGCATTTTCTGTCACTGTTGAGACTTGGATCTACTGTGCTATCACCTCAGGTTATCTCTAAAATGACCTTGTTTACGGTAGATATCAACCTAAGGATGAAGGCCAGCTACTTCAGGATGAGGCTAAGCAAGACAGATGATACTAAGCAGAAGACACTGTGAATTTTCATTCCTATCAGTTACTTACATTAGAAAATAGGTATATACCCAAAATTGGCCCGAATCACTCCTAATTTTTCATACTTAGTCATGTTTCCTTTCATTTCTTCTCAGCACTTTTGGTGGGTCGTGGTCATATTCTTATCTTGTCTTACCTTCCAGATAGCAGTATGGTATTAATAAGCACAAAGCTCTTCAGCCTTTTGAAAAAATTTCGGTTAATTTAGATGTGTCAGTATATCTTGGACAGACTACATGCCTCAGACCTGTTCTGTACTCTTTACGTAATTTCACACAGGCTGAATGTTTAAAATGTTTCCTCTTTCCTAAAATATTTAAATATTTACCTATAGCTGTGGGTTAGGAACCATGGCCCAAAACTGTTGTTTTGTTGAAAAGAACTTCCTGCAATAAGGTGAAGCTTTTTTTCTCAGGAGGATTGAACTTGCCCATTGAATTGCCCGAGATTGGATGGAATTCCTGCAGGACTTAAAATTTTTGAAAGTTTTGCCTTCTCCCATTCTAAATGCAAGACATAATTCTTGTAATTCTTTGTTTTCCCTTTTGATGTACATACATACCAATTTATATTTTTAAGGTAGTTTTCTATGAGAGCGCATGCCTTGTGTATCTGAGAAGGGAGGAACTTTTGTACATTCTAACTACTTACATAGCTTGGGTACTACAGGGATGGCTTCTTACAGTGCTCTAGGTTAATAGTTCCTTTAATGTACAAGTCCTCCAACACTTTCTCATATCTCAATTTTTTAATCACTTCTCTCAGCACCACAGCATGCTTGTATGTATGTTTATATAATTATCTTAGGTCTGGTTTGCTGTTTCTAGTTCATCTACTTTCGGTACACCTTCAATGCAAAGATAAAGTTAAGAATCATCTGGGTTGGCTCTAGTGGTGTTTTATAGTATACGATTCTTTAGTACATAATTTCCAATATATACTCATCTTGTGACCATTATATTTTGGAGGTAACATTATATAGGAATTGTTGCCCTGAAAAAGCTTGAAGGGTTATAAAATGTAGGAGCATTTCTGTGTAACACCATCAATTGTCATGAATACATCCACCCACTTCAGAACCTAGCATGCTCTGTGAATATGTTACCTAGTTCAAGACCTCAGTCCCTTCCTGTGCCCTCCTTGAGTGCTCACCCTTCTCTCTGTGACTGTGCCTTCTCATAGCAACCAGGCTGCTGGCCCGCAGAAAGGTCCGTGATAGCAGAGGGCAGGTTTTGTGGAACGGAGGCCCATAACTCTCAAATCTGTCTCAAGAGATTTGCAACCAGCAGGCTTCGCTGTGTTCAGGATTAAATAAATGTCTTTTTCATGTTGTTTTTACTTGGTCTAGACTCAGAACTGATAACAGTGTTTCTCTGTAATCCCAGGAAAGAGAGATACTCTTGGTTTTTTCTTCTTCATTTTTAACTACATGAGGGCTTCTCAGTACTGAGTGGTATGGATCACATTGGTATATATTATTGATGTGATTACGTACTGCATGAGCTGATATTTTTCTTAAACCAGAGCACACAGTTTTTAAAGTTTTAAAAATTTTTTTAATGGAGAAGTACCTTGGTTTTTAATTGTGATTAGATTTTTAAATTTAAAAATACTGCTTTGTACTTTCTGTACTTCTTAATTGGTAACGCAATGGTTGTAATGCCATATAAAGCAGTATTTATAGGGCACATGTATAAAACATATCTGAAAGTCCCACAGAGGTTGAGTATTCCAGTCAGGAAGGGGTTTTATGCTAGTGTGATACTCAGAGATTTTACTATCTTGTCATATTCTGCTTTTGCTTTCAGACAGAAATCTGGAAGTTTCTTTTTCGTTATCTCAGACGAGGTTTGAAATGGCATCCTGCTTATGCTTGGCTTAACTTGGTTTCTGGAATTACTGGGGAATTGTACATTAACAGGGCTGAGGCATCATTTGGTTAATTTATAACTTCTTCTGTTTGCAAAGTAGATGGTGTCCTTTTCTCCTTCCTCCTCTGTCCTGCAGAATTGGCCTGTGGCCTGGCTTTCTAGCTCCAGTGGTGGTTCAAGGGGCAAGGTATTTTTGGTGGTTGTCTGAGCCTGATAGCAGTGTAGGGGAGAGAGAGGGGATGCCTGTATTGTTCAGATGTTGGTGTCTGTGTTCTCTGTACCTCTGAGAGAAAAAGAGATTTTGCGGTTTGACGATTGTAAGGAAAAGGTGTATTGGACATAATGCTGTGGGGTTTGTGCAAGATTCTCAGTGGTAAGCAGAGTGCAGCAGACTGTTTTGCTGGAGTGTCTTTGCCTGTGGCTGACATTGCATGCTTCTGCAAGTACAATTGTGAGTCTGTGCTAGAAATGGGTTTTATTCTGCTAATGAGATCACATTATATTTTCTTTTCCCCAACTGTAGCTGCTGCTAACTGAATATATTATGGATAGTCAAACATCAATAGGAAATGCACATCCTTGCATACTTTAGCAGATAGTGTTCCAGATGTATTTTCAAAATCATCTGAATAGTAATATCCACTGTAGTTGACGTTTAGCAGCCAGTATAGTGGTGTTCTTAAACATGCTGACAGATTTTACTGAGCTGTTTTTTTTTCCCTCCTCCTTAATGGGGCGTCTCTCTTGTGCCAAATTCTGGGGAGAAGCATCTAAAGTATTCCAGTAGAGGGGTACTTTCCTTTTTGCAGTAGTATGTGTAGTGCTGTAAAGCCTGCTGTGCTGTGATATGGAATCAAGGTGGAAAGAACTTTTCTGAAATCCATGTGTGTCTTAGTCCTGATAGGAGATTACGCTTGGCTTGAAGAGAGAACGTTTACGCCAAGCAGAAGTCACAATCATACAAAAAACAGGCTTGGATTTTATTGCCTAGCTTCACGTGATGCCATTTCTGTCACATTGAAAATCTAATGCTGCCATCCATAGAACAGGGGTGCAGATTGTACCCACTGCTCAGCTTAATAGGGTTCTTTAAGATATACCTCTCTTCTGAAGAAGTTAAGGGCTTTGAGAGCATCAGGGTCAGAATGCCATTCAGCTGACTGAAACGGCAAACAGGCGGTGGCAACGTCTGCTTGTCCAGACCTGCAGATTGATCGTGCATTTTATGTAAGAACCAGTGGTCTCTTTCTCATCTATAGAACTTTCTGGGTTTGTCCATACTTAACTGAAGACTACTTAAAACTCAAGAGTCTCTGCAGAAGTTAAACCCTGATAATGTAGGCTCCTGATGCTTATTTCAGCACCGAAGTTGTCTTCTGCTAATAGAACAAAATCGAATGACGACAAATCTGGAGAAGGCAACTAGAAAAGCCGATATTCTAAAACCTGGTACTGCGTTTTCTGTATCATAGCTCTGGTAATTTTTGTGTACATCTTTGTGGTCTCACTTGATCTTGATATGGAGAAACCAGGTGCAAATCAGTTGGTTTGTGAGCACTAAAATTATTGGAACGGATTTTGCTACTTTGAGTCTGCTCGAGAGAAGACCATGGCCACTGAATTGGTATATTCAGTATTAATTTTGGTGGAATATTGCAGATGGAAACCTCATCCATTCAGCCATATTCCCCAGCAGTCAACATTTGAAATTGTTGAGCTGCCTTTCCAGAGCAATAAAGCAAGACACTGGACCTTTTCACTGAAAATCAAGTCCCTTGGAGTTATAGAGTATAAAAGTGGCTTGATACTGAGCATTGCTTACATGTTACCAATATGCTCTGTGAGAGGCTGACTGCTTATTTCAGAAGACCAAAGATGGCTGATGAGTAGAATTAGCTATAAAAAAGATTCTACTTCACGCTGCTTGCATAATCCCACTCTTTTGGCAGATTAATGACCACTAACTCCACAATGTGGAGAGTTCTGACATGGCATATTGGATCTGATGGGCTGGGTTAAACAGAAAATATGCCTTGAGTTCAATGATTTTTAGTTCATAGAGGAGTTGAGGGGGAAAACCTCAAAAACTGACAGAGGGAATGCAAGTTTGGTCAGGCTGGCTCAGTTCGCGGCTAAATAAGGATGTATAACCAATTTTCTTGACAAGTTGTTCAAAAGTCTCTGCACAGAGTTAGAGCAACCCAATTATCATATTTTTCTGCCCCAAAAAGCATGAGATGTATTGGAAAAAAAGAAAAAGGAGAAGGAAAGGAAAGAGGAAAAAGACACAGTTACACCTGCTGCAGCTGTGCTGTTTTCCTCAGTTCTGACTAAAACCAACATTTTGCTTTTGGGGTCCATAAGACTGTCTTCTGCATATGGTATCCTCACTCTTTCTTCTGCTTCCTGTCTTGTTCATTTTGGAGGACCAGCTAATAGTACATGCTGGCACCTGATGGAATAGAGTTGTTATAGTTCGCTAAAAGCAGTTTACTGGCACCTGTACTGGTTACCACCTCAACCATTGCCCAATCTACCCCTCCCTGTCTTTATAATTTTCTTAACCCAGAGAATAAATCAATTCCCTCATGTACCACATACCATAGTTATAATTAATATTTATCTACAGTGCGCAAAGTTCCAGGAAGAGAATTCCTAGAGTTGGATGAACGATCCAACTAATCCAGGGAGACAGATACTTAGTTCTTAATGTAAGAGCATTTTTGAGAACATAGAGTTAGAACAACAGGATATATCTGTGGGTTTATGCAGGCAGACAATACTTTTAAAGCATCTGTTTCTCCCTTTAGTCCATCAGTTTTATCTGGGATGCTAACGTTAAAGAAAAAAAGTGTATTTCTAAATAGTAATCTTGTTCTACCAATAGCCATTTTCAACAGAAGGTATTGACTTACTATCCTAATAAATGTGTAATGTATTACTATGTTGATGTAAATGGAAGGGCTAAAAGTGATTAATGGACTTTGTTTTCCCCACCTATGGTTCCAAGCGTCAGTTCCTCTCTCATCTGTAATTTATTCACTTCGCAACCCATCAGATTAGTGTCATGTCCTCATATGTAAATACAGCTGTATATTGTGAGGGAATTCTAACTCTGGCAAAGAAGTAAATGTGATGAATAAAGGCCAATGTTGTTGGTATGGTATGATTTTTCTCTTGAATGGGGACCTTGTTAAGCAGCTTTTCTTCTTATGTTGGTTTCTTCACTGCTGCATAATAACTGACATTAATTGGAATGAGGCCAAACTAGAAAGCAGAGGAGGTGGTGCTTGCAATGTTCGTATCTGCAAGCATGTAAGGTCCTTCTAGATGTCAGCAAGTGGCCGACCTTCTTACTGTTTTGATTGTTGCTGTCCTACCTGATTTGAATGAATGAGAGGAAGCAGTGCACCTGCTTAATAATCATCTGGTCCCTTGGGTTGAAAGTTTGTCTCATCAAGGAAGTTGTTGATTCCTTATTGTATTAGTCTGGCCCACAGGAAGGGAGTGCAGAGCTCTTCAAATTTTCTGGTGTTCTTTGAGGTAATAACTAAAATTTCCTCGGGCCTGGAGATGTGAAGAGATACTTTCGTCACACTTACGTCATATGTGTTTACTCTCATCCTCTCTAGATTACAGGGTCTAGTAAATTCTTTGACATTTTAATCTGAGACAGTATTAAATGTGCATCTTACTGGTAGTGGTTATCAACAGTGAGTTCATAGCAAGTAGCTGTCTAAAATACACTCTAAAATAACTTTTCATCAGCCTTCTCCATGAGCTATGACAATCTCTATGCAAGTTAAAACACTACAGAAACAGAAATTAAGCCAATATTATGTTTTGGAAAAAAAATCTTTTAAAAATGTGTAATAAACACACCGTATCATTTTGTTTACATTTTTCTTTGAGTATAAAGTAGCCAAATGTATTCTTCAGCAGAGGGCTTCTGATAAAGGCCTAGGCTGGTGATGTTTAAGGAATTGAGGAACGGCAAATTCAAAGGTGGTATTTGTATCCCTGATCATTTTTACTTTAGAGGTGCATGCATCCAACATTCAACTAGAGAAGACAGCCACATGTTTACCATGAAGAATTAATGAAGCCTAGCAAATGGCAGATCTCTTTTTAATGTTCATTTATAAAGAAAAACTTACGGTGTTATTTGAAAAGATTCCTAAAGTGGCTGAAACTCTTAACAATGCACAGGCAAGGTGCATATTCTCTATATGTTATGATATAGACAAGTACAAATGTTTGCTCATTATTTTAACAGCCTTCTTCATAAGTTTGATTGCCTTAATCTGCTGTTGTAATCTTCTCCCCTCCTGAACAGATTACTTAATCCAAGTTATAATCTTAAATAATAAAGTTTACTGTAAAGGGTTAGCAAAATAAGCAATCCAAAAGAAAACAGACCTTTTTGCGCTTTCTCTGCGTTTTCATGACTGGTGTCAGTAAGTACTACTAGACTCTGTCCAGGCCCAGCTTGCACGTACTTAGGAAGATGGGGGTATGTTTCAGGGTTCCTTTATCTCTGCACCAGGGATACCTTATGTCCATCTTTTGATGGTACTATTTAATCCTGAGAGATTCAATTCTGTTGTACAGTCCTGGGCTTGGTGCATTTAGGGCAAAATAATTCATTGCTTTCTTGCATTTTATTCTGATCCATGTGTTTCGATCAAATCTATAGATTGAACAAGGACTGTGAGATTGACAAGGCTGGACATGCTGCAATATGAGGTTTAATAAGTTTAAATGGGACCCCTAGACACTTGTCCTTTTTGTCCTTTTTATTTTTAGCCCATTCAGACTAGGTATCATGTTTAGTTTTGTAGTATTATTAATGCAGAAGACAGTAGATTTTTGAAGCTTGTGTTTTTCGGCTTTCTAAGGGGAAACACTACTAACTTGCTTGGTTGTTCCATGCCTGGCTTATGATTAAGTGAAATGTCTTTGAACCACTTTTAAGCTGTTGTATACGACATCAGAGACAAAGAAGAAAAAACCCAATAGAAACTGCTGTGAAGGACTTGAAAATAGTAATTTTAAATGTCACTAATATAAAAAAAAAAGCTGGTAGTTACTCTTAATTCTGTTACCAACAAGAATAGAGATTTTTATGCAGTTCTGAGCTAAGCTGATTTTGCATGTACTTTCAGGGGCTAAAAAAATCACAGAACTTGAAATCAGTACATAAAAACTTTAGTTCAAATGGAGGCTGAATCTGTATACAAGTAAAATCAGTACACAAGAAAAGGTTAGAATGGATATTGGAATACAGTTTCTAGCATTTGCTGCTGTGATAATTGAAATAAATTGCTGCAAAATGTTCAGTGCAGTTATGGATGGAAATTCTCTGCACTTTATTTACAGCTTTTGTTACTCCAGATTGCTAGGATAAATTTTAAATACAAATATTATTCCTCATCAAGTAGTTTGCTCTGCCTGTATCACCACTCCATAATGTTATCATGCTGTAAATGGGCCTCTTCCTGTTTCTTTGCCCTTTCAGCAATTCTAAAGTTTTATTCTTTCCCTCTAATTGTGCAGTATAGGCTACTTCTGTATGGCCAGTCTGTTACCTACACCCACTGAAAAATGCTTCTTGTTACTCTGTCTTCTCTTTGGCCCCTGTGCTTCTGGTGATATTGTAGCTGCATTTATTGGGACATTCTGAAACGGGTCTGTGAAAGGAATTTGCAAAAGTTACTGCTGCTCAGAAGATCTGAAAACCAGAACTGGAGATTTTTTCACAGAATCAGACTCACAGAATGGCAGGGGTTGGAAGGGACCTCTGGAGCTCACCCCGTCCCACCCCTGCTGGAGCAGGCACCCCCAGAGCAGGGGCACAGGACCGCGTCCAGGCGGGGGGTGAATGTCTCCAGGGAAGGGACCCCACAGCCTCTCTGGGCAGCCTGTGCCCCTGCTCTGGCACCCGCACAGGGAAGGAGATTTTTCTCATGTTTAGCTGACACTTCCTGTGTTCCAATTTGTGCCCGTTGCCCCTTGGCCTGTCGTTGGGCACTATTGAACAGAGTCTAGTCCCATCCCCCTGACACCCACCCTTCAGGTATTTATAAGCATTGATAAGATCCCCGCTCAGTTTTCTCCTCTCCAGGCTGAACAAACCCAGGTCTCTCAGCCTTTCCTCATAAGGGAGATGCTTCGGTCCCCTGATCGTCTTCGTAGCTCTCCGCTGGAGTTGCTCGAGCAGTTCCCTGTCCTTCTTCAACTAGGGAGCCACAAGTGGACACAGCACTCCAGATGTGACCTCACTAGGGCAGAGCAGAGGGGGAGGATAACCTCCCTCGCCCTGCTGACCACACTCCTTCTAATGCACCCCAGGACACCGTTGGCCTTCTTGGCCCCAAGGGCACATTGCTGGCTCAGGGTCAGCTTGCTGCCCCCCAGCACTCTCAGGTCCTTCTCAGCAGAGCTGCTTTCCTCCTCCTGTAAGTGTCCAGACCTGTGAGGGCCTTCTCAGTGCACTGCAGTCAGTATTGACAGGGCCTAAAGGCAGGGCTGGTACATGGAAAAGGGAATTTAACTTAATCAGAGCTATCTCTGAGTTCATACAATGAGCAATATGAGATTCAGGCTGTGATATTCTTACACAGTTTCCTCATCTGGGGAGCACACAGGGAGCTGGTTAGAGCTCATAGAGGAAAACAGGGCTGCCAGTGGACAGCATGAACCCTTTTATTGCATGCATTACCACATACGATTGCGACAAGAGATGCATACAGGAGGACTCCTTGGTTTTGTAACAAATCTCCAGAATTGGAACTTCATTCCTAAAAATGAAAGAAGAAACCGAGGCAATGCCTCTTTTTTTCAGTCATATAGTCCCAGATTTTTATTACATCTCCCTTGCTGTGTTCTACTGAATAGTTTGAGAGGTTGTTTTTTAAATAAGGCAGTTCTCAACCACACCACTTAGACAAAGTTGCACAGGTTGCAAGTGCAAACCATCATTATTTTTACACCATCATTACATATAACACAAGGGGGAAATGCCCGTAACAATCAGTTGCCCCCTGTAAAAATAACGTGTCTCCCTTCTACAAAAAGTACAGTAGTTTCAGACAGTGAGTCAAGGTTGTGCTTGTCCAATAAGATTCCAGGTGACTTGTCTCTATTCTATAAAGACCTACTTGTACCTAACCTATATTTTGTGTTTTACTATGTTTGTACTTGAGGACAAAAGAATTTTTGAATTGCCAGTACAGGGCTTGCTGAAGCTCGTTGTCATTTCTGGTCCTGCTTCTAGGACCAAGGTGTGCTTCGTGCTCTTTACATGAGTATTTTTGTGCAGTTGAGCCCTGTGTTTGTGCATGCCAGGCATCTAGTTGGCTGCTGATCTATGCAGAATGTGTAACTTCCCTGGAGCTCCAGTCGGGATGTGGGAGCACTTTACAGAAAAAAATAAAAGTTATGATGGTGGTGCTTGCATACAGTGGCCACACAGAGCAAACAGCTCAGAGGCCAGTGCTCCGTAGTAGTGTAGTATTTCAGACTTGGAATGCAATGAAAGACGGGGAGGTGGTTGTCACTATGATCACGGAGTGATCATTTGCATCACTAAAAGTCCATTTATCAATTTTTTTGTTTTGTTATTTTAGGGGAAAAAAAAAAGGAAGAATAGTGCTATGTAGTGATAGTAATTTATTTTAAACCACAGAAGACAAATCATCTCAGAAAGGGACATGCCTGGCACCTTTACTGCTTTCTGTCAGTTCCATTGGGAACTGAACCGAGGAAATGCTGTGTTTGTTTGCCTCGGGTGTTGTAAACGCAAAGCACGTACCCCTCATCCAACGTGCATTTTGCTTTTGATCTAGCTTTATGCCACTTTGCTTAGAAAAAAAAATTTATTTAGGAGCAGTCTTTAAATGCTGGATAGCCCAAAATGAAGGAAGTCACATGCCTATTATAGAGTGGCATTATTTTAGGCGGCACTTACATTGCTGTGTTATTTGGATATTATGGACTGGCATTACTTTAAGCGGGACTTACATTGCTGTGTTATTTTGAGCTGTCTTGAGTAGCGGACAGGATATTTTAACGACGTTTTGCCTTTAATTACCCTTCAGGTTGTTGGGGGTGAGCAAGGCGGGCGGAGCGCCTTTGCAGGCTGCCCCCCCGCGAGTGAAGGGGGCGAGCACCGGACCGAACAACCGCGTCCGCGCTCAGGGCCCGGCCTGCTCGCGCTCGCTCCTCAACCAAGTGCAGCCGTTTTAAAACCGAGCCGGCGGGGGCGGGGGGCGGCGCTCTCATCTCCTGCCAGCCGAACCTGGCGGGCCGGGCGGGCTGCCGCCAAGCCGCGGAGCCGGGAGCGCCGGAGCGGGCTCGGCGGGGCGTACCGCCGTGCCGTGCCGTCTCGTCCCGTCCCGCCGCCGGCGGGTCGCCTCGTCCGCGGTCCCCGCACGTTTCTCCGGGACCGGGGGTCTCGTACAGAGCGGCGCTCCCCCGTGACTGCGCTGACAGACTGGGGCGCGTCTTCCCAGACCGACCGCAGCGGCCCCGTCCTCGGGATCGGGACTTAAACCGTGGCACGGGAACGAACTCCGTGTTTCCCGGCGCTCCCGGCGGCCGCCGCGCACCCCCCGCTCCGCGGGCGCGGCGTCACTTCCGCGACGGGGCGGGGGGTGTTTGCGGGCAGGGCCCGCGCGCCCCGCAGGGGCGGCGTGTGCGGGGCCGCGCTTCGCCTCCTGCCTGCGGGCAGGGCCGGGCCGGGCCGGGCGCGTCAGGCTGGACTGAGCTGGGCTGGGTTGAGCCGAGCCGAGCGCTTGCGAGCCTTGGGCCGGGGTGGCCGCTGGCCAGGGGCGGGAATGGCGAGGGTGCAGAAGGAAGGGGCGCCAGTGAGAGCCGCTGGTGGAAGGCGGCTCGGGCCTGCCTTTGCCTGGGGCCTGGCACAAACCGCCGGTTGCAGTTGGCCGCGTTTAAACGAGCTCAGCAAGTTTGCAGACGGTCCGCCCCGCTCGCTGTTATCTGCTCCGGCACGGTTTTTGAACTCAATTGGTACTTTTCATCTCTTAACATCTGATTTTGCAATACAAAGTAAGGAATACAGATTACATCTCGGTGGTGGAAAACTTAATGAATTGCTGCACCGTGTACTGCTCGTTCGGTGGGTTCGCAAAATGAAGGTGTTTTGTTTTTTTTTTTTCTGAACCAACCTGCAAAATATCTTTAAAAATGCCTTCAGAGATCAAAGTGCCTTGCTTGTTGACTGACCATCCTGAAAAAACAGTCTGAATGGCCTGAACGCTTCTACAAGCACTGAGTGTCTGTAAGAGGTGCCTTCTAGGGAAACCTGGATGAGCTTTCACCTCAGGGCCGCTGCAGCGGAGAGCGTGTAGTACATTCCTTTTAACTTTTCCTCCCCAACAGCTATTAGTGATTAGCCAGGTGTGCTGACTTCAAAGAGGACAAATTCCTGCTGGGCTGAGAAGGAGACCCTGTTTGGGAGTTGGCTTCCCTCGTGCACTGTCTGAGGGGCTTGGTTAATTTGAAATAAAAACAAAATATAAGAATAGAGCAAAGAAAGTGACCTGTAGGTGTTCAAACTAACACCTCTGTACTGACCAACGTTCTTCTTTGGAACCACTGAGTGATATTTAATAATTTATCACTTTCATATGTTTCTTTTATAGCCCAGTTTGAGTTCAGGTTCTGTTAGTCTCTGTGAAGAGCCAGTGTCCTCTTGTTTGGTACTGTGATGGCGATAGCTGTCATCGCTTGGAGAAATAGTTACTTGCATTCTGCATCTGACAAAGGCAGTTTGAAAGGCTTTTAAAGTTACTGGGAATGTTTGCTCTGTGGTGCCATTGAGCAACGTTCGAACAGAACGTACAGAGGCATAGTGGCAAAAACTGGTAAAAATGCCCTGTCTTAACCTCGGTGGTTAAAACGCTCTTTTCTCTATCCCAGAGGATTTTAATATGGTCTAGTATCTCCTCTGTGCTGTTGGTAACTCCAGGTTTGGACTACTTATTATGCACTTAAATAGGACTGATCTTATCTGCGTAAGAAGTGTTCTGTGCAACAGTTCTGACCTCTAATGGTCAGAAAGAGTGGCATTCTCTGAGGCAAGGGTTGTGAGATGCTAGAGTTTGTCATGACTGAGAATGACACTAAAAAGGTGTAAAGAACGTGTTGTACTTTTATTTTCTACACTAGTGAGCTTGTCTTTCCACACCAAATCACAGGGAAGATTTTTAATGGTGCTTCCAAGTAACATGGAGAAAAAGAACATAATTTAACTTTTAAAAATTCTTATAAAGTCTTCAGAGAGTGTAAATCACATTTGAATTCCTTTAAAAGCTTGTTGAAGGAGGAGTTTGAGAAGGAAGGGCCAGAGAGGTTTTAGAAGCTGTAGTGAAGTTTAACTACATTCTATGCTGGTTCAGGAACTCCTGTGTTTGTAATTACTCTGTCATTGGGTTTAACTACACAGAAGCACCAAATGTTAAGTTTGCTCTCTGGAGATGAGTAGAGGGAGTAATTTTTGAGGTAAGAAGTCATCTCTTGGGGTGGGACTGAGGATGCTGTCTTTCTTATTGCAGGCAAAACGAGCAGTACAGCGAGGAGCCACAGCGGTCATCTTTGATGTTTCTGAAAACCCAGATGCCATTGATCAGGTATGAAGAAGGGAGCCTAGTTTTCTTACAGCGTCTCTTGGGTTTTTTTAGGGTTGCTGAGGCAAAACTTGGGAGCATAGAGGTCTCAGAGCACGCCTACCTTAAGACATGCAGCCTCTGACCCTGGACAACATGGTGCTGTGGTTTTCCTGCTTATCTTCTGGCAGGCAAGAAGCAATGGAGGTGTTGAGAATGTGGTAGAAAGAGAAAAGTTTGGGGAGTTATGTATTTTTCTCCTAGCCTTTGCTAGAATCCAGGTCTGGGATTGAGGTTTTGAGAAAGCATGGAGGCAGATTTTTTGTGGCCCCTTATCTAGTCAAGGTTTTCTTTGCCCAGCTCTGCATACAAAACACAGGGTGTTCGGCCCTGTCCAGCTTGTGATTGATATTACTGTTGAGCAGCTGCTATTTTTGAGGTTGCAAAATGGCATTCAAACCTGGTTCTAAACAAGATTCCTATAAAACTTATGAACATTTTTTGTTGTTGTTGTTCGCAGCTGATGATTTCTGGCCTGCGTGTTTTGTGGACAAACAGGGTTTTTCTTTTTTTGGGGTCTCGGTACAACTTCCATCTTTTCATTTGAAGTGGGTGATGTAATAGCTCTGTGAAATGCTTTTGCAAGATCCTTCCAGCCAATTCTGAGTTATTTGAGTAGAGCGAAGATACATAACAAGCACAAAAATAGTCTGTATTTGTTTTAGTTTTGTTTTGTCTTGAAACAAAATTGCTGTTTCTACTAGAGCAGAAGCAAGTGAAGCTGAATGTTTTTAAGAGCAGCCTGAATTTCTTGGGGAAAAGAGAGACCATCAGTGTTTACACTGAAAAAGCTGGCTTTAATTCTGAAATGAGCATCTGTTGGGCAAAGGAATGCAGACCCTGTGCAATGGATGCTTTGAGAACTGTGGTCTACATGTGCATCAAGGCTACAGCCTTGATCTTGCAAACCTTCTTAGGGGTATTTTTTCCTCTCTTATACACAGAAAAGTTATTGGCACAAAGATGTAATCTGTCTTCTTCTAGTTTTTTCTCTGTATTACAGGTTCTTACTTTCAGCCATCCTGCTCTGAACTCACAAAGCTGAGTTACTGCCTCTTGCTCTCTTCGCTCTTCCAGCAACAGCTGTCCTTCCTTGATTCTTGATGATAAACTGTGTGCAACTGTCCCCACTAGCTAGGAAACTAGTGTAGCGGATGAATATTTTGGGTGTACCAGTAAAATGGAAGGAGGTTGGTGGCTTAGTGCAGTAGCTGACAAAGTAGGCTCTGTTAGAGGACAGAGCAGCAGCCTATGCAAACACTCATAAACAGGAGAGGAATGACTAGACCTAGCTTTCATACTCTAAGCGTAAGAGTTATTTGATTGGCTCCCTTCTCATGCTGCTCTGGACACTTGTGTTTCATGTGTTTTGGTTCTCAGCCAAAGTCTTCAGAACCCTTGACATAAGTGGATACTAATTAATTTGTCCCTAAAATAAATACTCACAATGGAATTGTGGAAAACAATGACAGATGGATAACAATAGAGGAAAAACTGATGTGAGTTAATCTGGAGTATCTTTGAATCAAATGGAAGTATTCTAAGACAGTGAGGGGAGCTGTTTAGGAAGCTTTCCCAGGTATGATTTTTACCAAGCAATAGAACAACTAAAGGAGAGTGCTTTCAAAGGGAGGAGAGGAGTATTATGAAAGGCGATCCTTCCTGGAAGTCAGTGAACAGAAATAGGAAGCAGGCCTGACCAGGAAAAAATTGTCCTTGGACAATTTGGTAGCAGAATTGCTACCAAATGAAAGGGCTTTACATACAGATTTTGTGGGTTTTATTCCCGTTGATCTGAGAGTCTTTTGCTGTAGACTAAGAATGAATCTTTTATTTTTAGAAATACTCTGTGAAGTCTGATTTGTTTCTTAGTTTTACTTTTGCATAGTTTCAAGAGGAGTAACAGCACCCAGAGTGTCATATTTAGCAAAAGTCTGGCAGTGTGCAAAAGCTACCGAGGAGTCAGGTGAATTCTTTCTTAGACAAGACAGCTTGAGAGACAATATGTGTCTGGGAGTGTAGGGACAGTGATGGGATTTGGCCTTAGGCCAGCAAGCCTTGTAAACACATAGGATCCCTGGGTTAGATTCAAGCACTTGAGCTAATTTTTAGCTTTCCAGAAGACATAAGTCCTAAAACTAGTTTGATCAGTGTTCTCAGAAGCTCAGTCAAATACTAGGAAGAATCTGTGTTAAAGCCTTGATGAAATCTGTCACCATCATCTGGACAGTTTAAGTAGGGTACTTTGTAAGCAGGATGGTAGACCAGTCTATTGGTAATTTACATGTTTTAGCCAGAAACAAGAGGTAGATATCAACAATGTAGATATGGTATCTTTGCCATATATTACTCTTGTTCAATTTGATCACACTCCTGTCATCTCGTTAATTTCCTCTGTACCATTTCCATCTGCTTGTCAGTGCCTTGCTTGTTTTTTATCAACCAGCCTCTATACTAGGATTTTTCTTGTGGGTCAGAACAAGCTATATAAGTTTATCATGCTGGTGATGTTTTGTAAGAGAACAATTCTCTGGTCTTGTTATTCCCCTCTCTGGTATATAGTTTAGCAGATTGTTTTTCTTGATTTGTTGGCCAGAGAAGTTACGCAGTCTCCACACTTGAAGGTTTTCCACATCTGACTAGATAAAGCCCTGAGCAGCCTGGTCTGATGACATAGTTGACCCTGCCTTGACCAGGAGCTTGGACTTGGGGTGTACCTTCCCACCCACATTATTTTCTGGTTCCATGATTTGGCCTTTCAAAAAACTTAGCTGGACCTGGAAGGAAGTTTCAGGGTGAATTAAGCTCTCTGCTCATATGCTTTAGCCCTTGAGGCCCCCATCCTGCACTTAATAGGTCTAGTGGTGGCTAGAACCCTGATGACTGTCTGAGTGAGTTTACTAAGTTAAACAGCAGAAATTACAGACTTTAATAAATGGGCTAGGTACAAAGAGCTTGAAAGACAGGACTATGACATAGTATTGTTCAGAAAGCCAAAGAAATTTGTATGTGAATAATACAACTACAAAGCTGAAATAAGAGAAGGTTCAGAAAATGTAGCAAGGCCAATATTTTTGGAATGTGCACTTTTTTTTATTCTTCATTATGAGGTTTAACTTACTACAGTATTAACATATGCACTGGCACATAATGCGGTTAAGTTATAGCTGCTGTTCAGAAATTACATTTGCTTATCCTTAGTGTTAGTTTTGATCAGTAAAAAAAAGCAACTTAAGTCAAAAGTTTAATTCAGGTTCAAGTCCATTGCATACTTAAGTGAAGGTCTATGCTAGAAGAGAACAATTGGTGCTTGCATCAATTCCACATTCATATTCCTTTACTCTTCTCTCCATTTTCCAAAAGAGAGGTAGTTTTCCTGAAATGTGCCTTTTGAGTAGATTGTTTTTTTGTTCTAGCTGAACCAGGGCTCAGAGGACCCTCTGAAGAGGCCAGTGGTGTATGTGAAGGGTGCTGATGCTGTCAAGCTAATGAACATAGTTAACAAGCAGAAAGTGGCACGAGCAAGGATTCAGCATCGCCCCCCACGGGTGAGACTTTAAGAAACTTTATCTAGGTATTACACTGCTGTTACTTCATGCAGTGCTTGTTAACTGCACTGAGTGTGAAGATGTTTTGATGTTCCCCATGAGCATTAATACATGTGAAATTCTGTTGACCTAAATAAATTGAGCAACTGCCCTGTGGACAAGCAGCTACACTTGATGTAAGTATAGAATCCACAATGTGGCATCTGATGTCTTTCATAAGGATTCTTTTAAATATATAAATGTCTGAGAATTTTATATAATAGAAGTTTTCCCTTTTCTTAATTAACTTAAACTAGTGCACACTCCTGGTAGTTCAGATTTGTAAGGTAGTCTGCCTTGTATTAGCTAATAATTCTGTGTGGTATTTTAAACATGGGTTGATTATTTGATATCTGATATTTGTAATTGTAATATAAAATAGCTTTTCTATAGGTTTTCTTTGAACACTCCCTACATGTAGTTTACAGAAGAACAAAGCTAGAGGTTATCCATGTCCCAGTTACCGCTTTGGTTTTGTTGTATTTTTATGGAATTCATCTGTTAATTAAATGCATTTGAGAAGTGGGCCATTCACTTAAAATGTGAATGTTGATTTTCACTCAAGTATACAAGCAAACCAATAAATCACGAATATTTGTGTTAGTGTGATTCACTCTTAAATAAACTGGGGGTTTTAGGATTGGTTCAGAGACACTGTAAATCTGACATCTCATGACTGGCATTCTGTGTATTTCACTGACTTGCAATGACACATGAAACCCAGGTTTTGTCTCACAGAATCCTAGTTAATGAACAGAACAGCGCATACTTTGACTTTCGCCGTTGTGACTGTGTACATTTGACAATGACAAAGTAGAGAAGAGAAAGGAACAGTAGATTTGAGTATGATCTGAAAGAAGGAAAATTAATATTTTTGTTTTAATTTTTAAGCAACCCACCGAGTACTTTGATATGGGAATTTTCCTGGCCTTCTTTGTGGTTGTCTCTCTTGTTTGCCTCATTCTTCTTGTCAAGATCAAACTGAAACAGCGACGTAGTCAGGTAAGAGCAGTAACGGGATATTTACTGAATGCTGAAAATCAGCTTCTCTCACTTTGTCCTAGAACAATGCCGGACATTGACTTAGAATAGCCATCTTTGTGGAAAGGGTGTTATCCATGGATGTAGGCCTTTGGAAAAATTCAGAAATGTCTTCAAAGGAGATCTACACTGCTGTGTGATGTTCATTCAGTTAAATCCTGAAATGAAAAGAGTATGGAAGCAGTCCATTTAGCCATTGGGAAGGAAGAACATTTCTGGTTGTTCAGAGGTTGTTTATCAGCAGCACTGATAAACTCTTGTTGCTGTATTGTGGAGAGAATATCAGGATTGAAAATAAATTGCAGCCTTTTTCAGTAGAGTAATACTTATTGATTCTTAATGGGAGAGGTTTGCAAGGTAAAAAGTTGGCTAGGAGAAATTCTAGGTGAGATACTTTTGTGTTTGTCCTGTCAAACATGAAAGGGAAGGCAAATGGAAGCTAATGGAGCCTGAAGTTTGTAGTTGTAAGTTGTCTGGTATGTACACATAAATGGAATGCAAAGCACTGTAGATGCTTAGGACTCTTTCTTTGAACATATTGAGTAGGAATCCAAAGATGTTATGGGCCAACAGCAGTGTTAAAAAGGGAGATGATAAATTCTACAGTAAAAAGAAAACCACCCACTGCTTTCCTGAACGTCTACTGTTGATTCAATTTGGGGGGAGGGGGAAACGATACAGCTAATTTAGTAACATTTTGTTTTAATCCCTTTCTCAAGTATTGCTTATGATAATATGGTGATAACAGCATAATGCGCCATTACAGTCAATACTGACAGATGAAAAAAAGTTCCTGATCAAGTCTTAGATATTTTGCCTTGAATAGTTGCTGCCTATTAATTGAGCAGTTGCAGTGTATCCCAATTGTCAGCACTTTCACCCTGTTTCAATTCAAAGTAGCTTATCATTCTCACTGCTGCGTGTGGCATACATTCATGAGGCTTCTGACCTAAATTCTAATTAGTCTTCTCTCTGCTTAATTTATGAAGTTGTACGTTAGTCTGGGCCTGACGTGATTTGGTAAGATACATTGATTTGATACGGTGGTGTTTCTCTGCTACTACGCTCTAGTCCCTTATGCAGCAGTGTTGCCTTTTTTTTTTTCTTTTTCTTTTTTTTCCTTCTGTTGTAGAATTCCATGAACAGGCTTGCAGTGCAAGCACTGGAAAAAATGGAGACCAGGAAGTTTAAGTCCAAAAGTAAGGGACACCGGGAAGGTAGCTGTGGAGCACTGGACACACTCAGTAGCAGCTCCACCTCTGACTGTGCCATCTGCTTGGAGAAGTACATTGATGGGGAGGTAAAGGATAAATGGTTTCTTCAGCACGGCCTGAGAATATAGCTGGTTTATTTTAACATTGTGGTACACAGCTGGCTGTTGAGTGCATTGTGTACTGAGGTTGTGCTGCTTGCCAGACGTTGCATTGAGTAGCCAACTCAGCCTCAACTGCATTCTGCAGCTCCCAAAGAAGTCTCAAGGCCTTTTCCCCATACTAAAAAGTGAGATGTGAGGGAGGTCGTTCTGCAAGGTGCTACCTCCATGCTTTTCTGAGGAAGAACTAAAAAAGTCAGGGTTACCTCAGCATTTAGTTCTCTGTGTATTTTTAGCAAATTGTGTGCTAAGGTGATGATGCATGCAAGCTCTGCTGGATGTAAGGGGTACATTTTGTGTTTTGCTTCTCAAGCTTTGGTGGCACCTTGTCTTTAAAATGTCAGGTACACAGATGCCAAAAGGTTCAGGAACCATTTTTTTGACTCCTCGTTTACCATTGCTGAATTGACATCTGTGTTTGCCTTCTGTGACACGTTTCTATGCGGGGGAAGCAATGAAAGGATGAAATAGAAAATAGGCTCCTTAGAATAGAGGCAGTCAATAATCACAGCTTTAAAGCTGCATATAAAAATTATTTGAGGACATTTTATTTTAAAATTATTCATAAAAGATTAATCATTTTTAAGGCAATAGAAAATACTAGCTGCATTATTTGAGTGCTACAAGCTACAAACAGTTAATGAAGTTAGCTGATGGGAAATTATTCAGAGTAGCAAGGATGAAAGCAGGCAAGAACTTCAGAAGGGCTGTACAAAACTGACTGGACAGGAAATTCATGCGTGAACTTCAGCATGAAGTGTTGTACATAGGGAAGAGCTTCGCATATGTTAGTGATGGGTTGTGAGGTGAGCATTACTGCTCAGGAGCAAGATCTTGAAGCTGGTGTGGATAGCTTTGTGAAAGCAGATCGGTGCTTTGTGGCAGCCAGAAAGGCAAATCAGATATCAGAAATGAGCAGGGGAAGTCTAGAGAACTGATCAAAAAACATAATTGCACCACCACGCAAGTTCAGTCATGCTCTCACATTGAGTACGGTGTGCACTTCTGATCTCTTCACAGAAGTTATGTTGGAAATGAAGGGCAGTCACTAAGTGATCAAAAATTTGGAATGGTTTCTGTACAAAAAAATGACTGTGTGGGCTAGGACTGTTTAGTCCTGGATTACTTGGGGGCGGAACAAGTACAAAATTGTGAATGGAGTGCATGAACAGGATTCAGTGCTCTTTTTTTTTTTCCAATACAAGATTGGGTGCAATTAAATAAAGCTGCTGGGACCCAATCTGAATCAAAATGTGGTGTTTCTCCACCAACATGTAGTAACCCTCTGGAACTTCTTGCCAAAGCATGTTACAAATTCATAACCTGAGCTCATGGGGAGACTTGAGCAGTACTTGGAAGAAAGATCTGTTGCGGGTTTCAGGACTGGTAGATATCCAGCAGGCTCAGGAATTCCTGTAAACAGATAATAGCTGAAGGATGAGAGTGCTGGGCAAAGGAAAAAGCATCATATGTGTTGTGTTGTTTTTGATTTTCCCTGAGTGTTTTCCATTGCTAGTAGTTGTAGGCAAGGTGCATTGTTAAATGGACTCCATTGATTTTTTAATTTTTTTTTTTAAAGTTCATTTAACATGTTAAGGAATACTTTAATGATGGGCTCCTTCAAGGTGTTAGGTCATAGGGACACAGAGCAAAAAGCATCCTAAAGAAATGTAGTATATCTGCATGGAGTTCTAACATGCCTGCAGCCTATTCTTTTAGTGACAGCTGGTCACTAGCTGTTGTGCTCTTGGCAGTGTTGGAACAGGTGGCATTTTTTTTCCTTCTTATCACTTCAAGACTAGGAATTGATCTGTGTAGTAGCTGGGTTGGAAAAATTAGGAATAAACCGTGAAAAACTCACTCATGAGGAAGGAGTGGTTTTTCATGTTCCTTTATCTGTTCCTGTAGGAGCTGCGTGTCATTCCCTGCACTCACCGATTTCACAAGAAATGTGTGGATCCTTGGCTACTGCAGCATCATACCTGCCCTCACTGCCGCCATAACATCATAGGTGAGTGCTGCAGAACGGATGCTCTGTTGTGGCATCCATTTCGGACTTAATAGCTTACAAGATGAAACAGAAATTGTGCCTGTTTGTAAATCTCCATAGAGCCCATAGTCTTTATTGTGATGTAACCGTAGAAATACAGTTAGGACCAAGTTCTTCGAAAACGACTGTGTGCCCTGGAGTAACAGGTGATGTTTCTGGCTTTCCCTCACTCTGGGTGCAGTGCCCAGCAGAGGGCAGCGTTGGGCAGCGCCTGGGTGCGGCGAGGGCTCAGCTCTAATAGATGGGTATGTTTTCTCTTGGTAATTATGAAGAAAACACTATGTATTGTTTTTTAGTTTTTTGTGGGGTTATAACTTGGAATGTGGTTTCCTTTACTTGCCCCCTCCCCCTTCCATTTCCTCTGTCTTGAGAAAATTTTTCTGTTAATACACATTAATGTAAAATAATGGCAACAGTGAAAACTCAAGCAGTGACTGCCAGCCTGGCTCTTAATCTGCAAGACCAGGAATGCTGTGTAAGCAGAAGGTTTTGCATATATGAGAACAGTATGTGAAATCACTTCACTTCTTTTCCTCTTTAAGCATATACAATTGAGTGTTTCAGAGGCTTCCAGGCAGATTCTCTTGGCTTACTTTGTTTGTTTTGGTTTTTTCCCTCTGTGTAAAAAGTCAGTGCTTTTTTTTTTTAATACTCTGTTGTGTGCGGAATGTGTGCATAAAGAACAAAATATGTTTCTTTCTTTGCATGAAGTATATTCCTTTTTATTTCCTCCTACTTCTACTTCTCCACTCTTATTTCTCTCATTCAGAACAGAAGAAAGGAAATGCAGGTCCTGTCTGTCTGGAATCCATCAACCCCGCACGCAGCCGGCAGCAGAGGGTGATTCTGCCTGTCCATTACCCAGGCCGAGTGCACAGAGCAAACCAGATAACAGCATATCCCACTCGGACGAGCATGGACCCTCATGGAAACCCTATCACAGTACTTACAGTTGAGCGACATGGTGAACAGAGCCTTTACCAAGCCCAGTCCCCAGCCTATATCCGAAGTTATCAGCCTATTCATTTGGACCATGCTATAAACACGCATCACTGCGGCCTGGAACATAGGGCTTACTCTCCCGCGCACAACTTCCGAAGACCCAAGTTTGGTGGACGCAACTTTTCCAAAGCAGCGTGCTTTTCCCAATATGAGACCATGTATCAGCACTACTACTTCCAAGGCCTTAGCTACCCTGAGCAAGATGGACAGCCTCCAGCTGGCATTTCCTCAAAGGGTCCTTCCCGTGCCTTTCAGCCTGGTAGCAGCATGCTTTTCCCTCCTGTGGTACATGTAGTGCCCTCATCCCGCTTGGAGAGTGGCAGTACCTCCAGCTTTAGCTGCTATCATGGTCATCGTTCAGTGTGCAGTGGATATTTGGCTGACTGCCCTGGGAGTGACAGCAGCAGCAGCAGTTCTGGTCAGTGCCACTGCTCCTCTAGCGATTCCATGGTTGACTGCACCGAGGTCAGCAACCAGGGGGTTTATGGGAGCTGCTCCACCTTTCGCAGCTCTTTGAGCAGTGACTATGACCCATATGTTTACCGCAGTAAGAGCCCTTGCCGAGTGGGTGAGGTTGGTGGTGCAAACAGGGGTGCAATTGTTCTCTTGGAGGGCCCCCACCAGGACGAGCTTCCAGCTCATGGTCACAGTCTGGTGGGTGCTGACTGCCGGCCTGTGCCAGCTTCTTCCTCAGGGGACCAACTGTCTAATTGCAGCATGGATATGAACTATAGCAGTAATTCCTCACTAGAGCACAGGGATCCAAATGGCACTACCTCAGAGGGAGGACATGAGGCCACTCCTGGTGCTGCCTTGGATGTTAAAAGGAACTGGAAGAATCCAGAGATAGCAGGGCCGCTTATGGAGCAAGCATGCGCATGCTGCTTTGAACTCCAGCACTCTGCCCTGGAGCCTAGCAATGGGACAGCTGACTGTAGTGCACTCTTCCTTAGCTCTCCACTGTGGGGGACATGTGGCCCAGGAATAGAACCTCAGTCAGGGAACACCCCAGGCTTGTACAGTATTAACTCAGACCACTTGCATAGGACAGATGGGGTAAAATATGAGGGGTTGCCATGCTGCTTCTATGAAGAGAAGCAGGTAGCCTGTAGTAGCAACAGCGGCAGTGGAGGTGGTGGCTGCTATACAGAAGACTATGCAGTGAATGTGCAGTACACGCTTCCTGATGACACCTTGCCCAGCTGCTGTAAGGGTGTATGTGATCTGGGTCAACGCATTCCCATAATTCCAGAAGACAGAGACTGTGAGCTGATCCTACCTACAGAGTGCCAAGGAACCCATACGGGAGGCTGTAGTTCCTGGGATGGAACACCCGAGCTAGATACTTACCTGCACTGCCAAGGTAGAGGAGAGGTACAGGATGAGAGGGAGGTGTGCTACGAGGCAACGTCATTCCTGCGGCAGAACTACTCTCAGGAGGAGGAAGCCAGAATGCTCTTTCCCAGTCCCACCATGAACTCCCAGAAGCTGATGACGACCACAAAGGCCACAGGTAATATGTGTGCTTTTTTTTTTTTTTTTTTTGATTACTCGCTACCTTTCTGTCCTAGCACATGAAATGCTGCCAGCTTCCTAGGTACCTGCAGCCACAAAGGTTACTGTCATCCTCTGCATAAGACCAAGTTGTTGACTAATCCTTCGCCCAAAATTGCTATTTTCTTTTTACCTATGCTCATTTGATCATAGCTAGAGGAACAGAAGATGATAGTTCACTGTGTAACCCTATAAGAGCTTGCATACTCATCCTTTGTGGGGAGGGGAAGAAGCGACTATTAATACCAGTGCCCCATTAGAACTGCAGCCGGGGACACTGTACCAGTCATGGCAGCTGTGGTGAGCTTCCTAAGTAGGCAAGGCCAGAGGGCTGGGAGGGGACAGACAAGGTGAAGGATTAAAAAAAAAAAAAGAGTGAAAAAAGTTGGAATTGCTATAGGTAAATATGTGGGAAAGTCTCTGCTGTGGGCATACACAAGGGGGAGAAAGAACTACTTGCAGAATGAAGGGGGTATTCCTGCCCTGCCTTGCCAGGGCTGTTTTTAAGGGTGCTCATAGAATCATAGAGTACCCCAGATTGGAAGGGACCTCAGGCCATCACCCAGTCCAACCTCCTGCTCAAAGCAGGGCCAGCTCTGAGATCAGACCAAGTTATTCAGTTTGTCAGATGAGACCAAGTTTATCCAGCCAGGCCATGACAACCTCCAGGGACACAGAGTGCACTCCCTCTCTGGGCCCTTGTTCCCGTGCTTGACTGCCAGCATGGTGAACAGACTTTTCCTTCTATCCAGTCTGAACATCTCCTGTTTCAACTTAAGCTCCTTACCTTCTGTCCAGAATGCATCACTGTGACGACACTGGCTCCGTCGTCGTGACAACCTCCATGTAGGCATTGCAAAGGTGCCCCCGAAGCCTTCTCTTCTGCAGGCTGGATGAGCCCCAGTCCTTCAGCCTCTTCTCACAGGGCAAGTGCTGCAGCCCTCTGAGCATCTTGGCTCTCTGCTGAACTTGCTTCAGACAGTCAATGTCTTGTTCTGGGGGCCCCAAAACTAGATGCATTATACTAGATGCAATGTTCCTTAGTTTTCTTTATCCTTCAGGTGCTGGATCTCATCCCTTGGAGAGAAGCCAAATCGGTGACTAAACCTGTCCAGATGATCCCGGATGGAGAAGCGGAGCTTATCAGAGACTCCAAATTCTCATGGACTTAATTTTTTTAAAGCTTTGACAAACACACAAAAGTGGTAATGTGGAGAAGTCCCTCCCCCACTTCCTCTTCCTCTGTGTCCACATCAGCTTGATTGTCTCCTTTCTCCCTCTTGCCTGAAGCCTTCAGGCCTCCGTTTGTGTGCAAAGCCCATGTGGGACGTGGTGTGGAGCATTTCTGAGCTCTAGTGCCATTTCTATATTAATGACAAAGTGTTATTTATATTTTCTTTTTAGAAGTGACCGTGTCAGCTCTTGCTGAGAGGTAACACGGTGTGTTAAATAAGCCAGGCTATGTGTAGATGCTGTTATCTCCTACTTAAAGGAGTCCAGCCTTCGATAAGCTCAGGGCTACACCTGCCTTAGAAACCAGATAGCACCTTGAAATATAGTAGTCCAGAGGGATACAGCTGCTGAATGGATGCTCAGATACCGACTAATCCTAGTAGCAAATCCTAGTAGCCAGCAAGTTATGTGAGCAATTTTGAGGGAGGTGAAGCATTGGACTGTCTTTCTCCTCTCCCCTCTTCCCCCTTTCATGCTGCTCTGATGATTTGGCTAGGAAGGGCCTCCTGCCATTATGAATAGTTTTAACAGAGTGGGAGTAGGGAAACTGGTAGCTCAGAATGTTCTCATTCTCACTTCCTGCTGAACCATGGACCTCATTTTATCTTCTGACTGGTGAAGAATGCTGGGGACCCCTCCCTCAAACAGATGCTAGAAGAAACAGCTTAGAAAGGGTAGTACCTTTGTAGGTAACGAACCTTGCCTTCCATAGGAAATTTTTCAGGCACCTGTAGCCCCTGTTACAGCTGTGAGGAATGCTGGCATATGCAGGAAACCAGCTTGCAGGGTGCTTGCAGCTTGGCTGGCTCATTTTGGGAACATGTCAGAAGGTGTCTTGTTTCCCTATAGACTGCAAACATGCCTAAGGGAAGCAGTGCTTGTCACCTTTTGTGCATGTGTGAAAGTGAGGGACTTGGTCTAATCATGCTTTTCTTCTTTGCTGTGGTTGATGTAGCTTCCATAGATTGATCTGTTTTAAAGGTTTCTTGGGCCCAGCCAGTTGTGCTTCATTTTTGTCTTGCGTACAGAGTGTTCTCTGTACCCCATTAGCCTGGGCACATACTTTTGTTCTTGTTCTTGTACTAGTGGGGATGTCTGTTATCATGAGATAATATATGTCGTCACTTCTGATAGCAATTGTTTCCTGTGGAAACAGCGGCTTCTGAGTAAGAGGCTACCATAGCATGGTTTAAATTGCCTGTCATGCTGCATGTGCCTGAGGACACAGTGTCATCCTGTCTGGTGTATTCACAGCAGGAATTCTCCTAAAGGGAAACTAATTATTTAATGCCCACAGTGCCAGTCTTCTGAAAAGATTTGTCCGAAGTTCAGTACACTTTGGAGATACTTACAAGACATGAAAGAGAGATGTACTCTTCACGTTACATTTTCTACCAAAGTAATGTCCTTGACAGCACTGGGCTAATTGTGAGAACAAGCAAAGTTAACTTGTCTGCTTTATAGTCCCAAATTAAATATTTTAAAAGAAGCAAACATTTGAGAAATAACATTCATCTGTTTACTTTTACTTTCAGGATTCAGTAAGTTAGGAGAAAATAATTCTATTTAAAGGAATTCACGTTAAATCTTTTTAAATGAACAAACACCAAAATCCAGCTGTTCAGAGAATTAATACAAGGTGATTGAAAATTAAAAGAAAAACTCCAATAATCACATTTTCTGTGTATAAAGCTTATTGAAAACTTACTCATTCTCTGGATGACTAAAGTAAGTGGTATGTGCTGGGAGATTAAACTCTACAGGTTTGGGCTTTTTTTCTGTTTGTGGGGTTTGTGTTTTTTTGTTGGGTTTTTTTTTTTGTTTTTAAGTCTTACCTTTCTCCTTCCTCCACTCAAAAGAAATGCATTGTAGAAGCTATGGTATACTGCCTTGGTTATTCTGCTTGGTGTTTTGTGAGGCACTGTCTAAGGCCACCTGAGATGCATTGTACTCTCTAACTACACAGCATGTTGTGGTAAAATGTGGTTATCAAAAAGAAGTTTGAATATTCTGGCTCATGGTGTTCCTGGATGTACTGGTCTCATTCACATGTTTTGGAAATCTGTGCCAGTACAACAGTCTCTGCAGGCCTTACCACAGAGGTACCCTACACTTGGTTTCTGTGTTTGGTTTTATATTCAACATTTAGTTAATTCCCTGCTACCTGTATGTCTGTACAGACTTACAGGCTAGCTGGCCGTGATAGATGGTTTTTATAACAAAATGCTTTTCTACTACTTACATGAACAGTTGTCATTGTGTTTGGCTCATGAGGCACTATTTAAAATGTTTTTAATTAAAGTTATAGCACTTAAAATTGTTTTGTATAAAATTTGCTGTAAAGATTTGTAATATGGTCAAAGGGCTCTTTCTCCTTCATTACCATTTTAAAAATGTTTTAAAAGCTAGAAAACATCTTGTATATATTCTGTATATGTATAGCAGCACATTTCATTTATGGAAATATGTTCTCAGAATATTTATTTACTAATATATTTATCTTAAGCCATGTCTTATGTTGAGAGTGTGTGACATTATTGTAATAATCATTGAAAATCACTAACATGAGGCCCTGTAAATACATGATAATTGCACACAAAGATTTTACAGTACTTGCCGACCAAAAATGATTTAAGAAAAGTTGTGGTTACCTGCAGTTTTGTAAGAAAGTGTACAAATGTCTGTATTAAAAAAAAAAAAAGGCAAAAACACACAAAAATACAGTTTTATTGCATATACGTGTGGAAGTTGTCCTTCTTGCTCTGGGGGAAAGGACATGGATAGCTGTGCTCCTCCAAGTGTAGTCCTAGGTATACGGAGATGGACTATAATAAGCAACAATTTTTTCCTTTTTGTTTTTTTTTTTTTTTTTAAATAATAGGTAGGTGGATATGTATGTACATACACACACGTACAGATCCTAACAGAAATGGTCATGATAAAAAGTTCAGAAGTGTTTTTTTTCCTGGAGGCAGCACATAATGGTCTGTCTCGGGACCATTCAGCTTTCAGCAAGTGCCACAGTTAAACATCCACCAGAAATTAGCTTTTTTTACCCGGTATTGTGCACAGTTTAAGTCCAGTACTCAGTTTTAGCTGCCTTCCTAATGCTGTCCCCAGGTAGTCTCACCCAGTGTCTGTGTTACGTGAGGGCTGCCTGTTGCTCCAGCATCCCTGGTCTCACCTGACTGATGTTGCTGCTGAGGAGGAGGGAAGCTAGATATATTAACTGCAGGAATACGAGGATTACGGAGGAAGGAAAGCGAAGGGCACAGAAGGAAAAGTGAAGGGTTAGGAAAGTAGCGCACCAGAGTATGCTGTGGGAGAGATGGAGTGAAGAGCTCTGCCAGGGGAAACGGGGAAGGAGATGCCGTGAAGCTGAGACTGCAGCGTGGCAGTCCGTAGGTAACAGGGCAGCCCTTGGGCCTCTATACAGTATGCGGGTTACTGGGGGGGACTGTGCGTGTTGTCTTACAACCCCCTGAAGCCTCCAGGCACATGAGGAGTGTGACACCTCTGCTGGAAGGCATCCTTATTTATGTTTGGAGCCTGCCTGCTCCTTGTAGCAGAGGAACTTAATTCTGGTTTAATTTCAGGTAAAAATAATTTATTGTTCTGAAATAAAACTCTTTTGAGACCTGAACCAGCATGATGCTGGTGGATGCAGCCAGATAAATGATAGCTTGACTACTCAAGCTAGATCCAAGTCCTTATCCTGGATCATGAAATCACTGGTCCTACTGAAGGGAAAATCAGTGCTGTGCTACTCTCTTTATGTCGGCAGGGGGCAAAATTTGGCCAAAGATGCAGACAGCAAAAGAGAGGGGCTTGGAGGTATGTGGAGAGCAATTTCTGTACATGTGTACGTATGTATTTACATAATGTTTGATGTTATTGTGTAAACAGTTTCCCTCCGTGCATTATTTATTTCCCATCCAGTGATATACACACACACACTTCTTTCCAGTCTCCTCCAGTTTCTTCCTTCTCCCAGAGATTTTTACGTGGTAATCCCCTGGACTTCCCCCCACCCATCCTTGTCCAAGTGCGCTGTAATTCAGTCACCTCAGAATTCAGCCATGAAATGAGCCTCACTAAGCTCCAACCCTGTTTTGTATGTGAAAACTCCACGTTTGGGATGACAAACTGTTGAACTGAAGAGTACCATTTTGCATGGGATGCTCTGTAGCATGAGGATCAGTCACCATCCTCATCTCAGGTACTCTTGGGAAGCCTGGTCTGTACGAGAAAACAGGCACAGTAATGGAAGAGCAGCAGGCAGGAGGGAGTTAAGCAGCACCAGCAAGTGCTTCCCAATCCAAGTATGTGCCCTTTTTTTGCTTGGTGAACAGAATCCTGGCAATTGCCAATGATAATTTGCATTTTATTTGCAAATTAGTTCAATAAACAATTGTTCTTAAAAAATATCATAAAACTTGCCACGTGTGTGTGGCTGGTACGCCTGTGTGGACGTGTCACATCTGGGTCTCCTTCCTCTTCCCTCCCTCCACCCCCTACTTTGCTATTGCTGATTAGTGGTTTGTTTTCTCATTTCTTGTACTGAAGGAACCAAGGAAGTGATTGTGCTTTAATAACAGGTCCTACCTTTACCCTTGCTGTCCCGCAAAATAATCAGCGAGCCCATACCCGGTCTCTTTGGGACAGCTGTGGGCTGTTGACTGAACTTGAATGTGGTGCTTGGTGTTGTGTGTGTACGTGATATTCCGTCTCTTCTTTGTTGTGGCTTTTTTTTAAAAATGACAATGCTATCAAAAATGATGAATATTTTGATATTTGGCAAGGGGAGGTTCTTTTCACTGATGAGGTTCAATATTCAAGGAACAAATCTGTGGCAAAATGAGAGTCCTGTGGGCACTATAAACCTGCATGGATCCTTCCTGTGGCAAAAAGCAGGAGCAGGCAATTCTTAATGAGCTCGTGCATTATGGTAACACTTGGCGTTTCTGTAACACTATCTCATTTTTGCTGTAGCAATATTGGGTGCATCTGCCAAATCCTATGACAGCTGTTAGGTAACATTGCTTGTTACTTGTGTAGTGTGAAGAGAAAAGTGTCCTTAAAAGGACGGCTGTGTTCATACTGTGTGGAGCCAGCCTGGCCTGTCGTTGGCCAGGGAGAAAACAGCATACCTGAAACCAGATATTTAATCTTGCAATGGAAGCACCGTGCTCCTGGGACTTAAATGCTTCATAGAAAAGTGTCTCTTTCAGAGCAAAGAATACATTTCCCTCATGGGGAATGAAACTGTTGCTCAGGAAACAACAGAAAAAAAACCAAACCAGACAAGAGTTTCCAGAATAAACAGAAGTGTAAGAGGAGTCTCATAACCTGAATGGCAAGAAAGGAGGGCAGAGTGGCCTCCCCTGTGTAAGGGGGGCCAACCCCCTGTGACAGTAGTGTTTCTAAAAGAAAGTGAGTTTCAGTCCTGACATGAAAAGCTGGAGACAGTTTTGGGATCTGCCACTGGTATTCAGACATTTACCTAAACGTAGCTGAAGATTTCTGTGAGAGAGCGTAGCACTCTTTGGTCAGAAGGAGGAATTCATGGAAGAAAAGATGAATCACAAGAAAGTGAAAACAGCATTACGTGTTGCTGCAATTTATAGAGAAAACACTGCAGAATCATTACAGTTACTTCTAACAGTTTGAAAACATGCAAACCGAAAACTTAAATTTGGTGTTACCTCAGAAATTGCTTCTTGGAGCAATAACATATTTTCCCTGTGTAATCATTCTCAGCATTTTCAGCTCAAATATTCTCTTCTAACCTCCACAGCGGCCAATCCTGCTGTAATCTGCTGGTGAACTGCTGCAGTTTCTGCCTCCTTTATTCAATGCTTGTCTACACATTAGCAATGCTAACTGAACTCCTCCTGCAGAAATTCACTGTATTTATTTTTTTATAATTACTACTTACAGCCATTTGCTGAATGCAGGATGACCATGTATAAACACAGCACGTATTTCACTGGTGAGTCATTTCCAGTTTGATTTATTCTGTTTTCTTGTCAGTCTTATTTGGTTCATGTGATAGCCTTTGGATTTACAGTAAGTTGTCTTGAGACTGAAATTCAGAATGCCTAATTTCATCCCAAAGCAGAGGTGCTCGGTAAAGTTGAGAAAGTGTGAGCTGCATGAAATGTATGTGTGTCGATGTGGGGGGGGTGTTGTTATAGAAAAAATGGTATGGTCTGAAGGCAATTATATTTTTCACTCTCAAGATCTCAAGGTAGCAGAATGAGAAGGTGGTTCATAAATGTCTAGAATAATATTCAGGTGAAACTATCACTGGACTATTTCACTGGAAGATTGTGAAATTGCATTGCTGCAAGGTATTAAGAACTGGTTGGACAAGTATTTGTCAGGAGTTGTTTTTGTAGTTCACCCTTCCTTTAGGCAAAGTGGTGCACTAGAAAAATCTGTTGGCAGGCCTTCCCACTGCCTGAGAAGGCTTATTAAGCAGAAGATGAAACTGGAATAGCTAGTCATGCTCATTCAGTGGCAGCCAAGTGTCTGCTGACGTGTTTGGCCTGTAGTCATACAGGCTGCAGATTCAGGACAGTTTCCACGGCTATTAGTAAAAATCTCCCATTTATACTATTGCCAGGGGAGCTTGGGATACAGAGACTGTAATTCTGCAATACCACTGGGTTGTCTGTGTGAGCAATGTGATAAACCTCCTCAGCACTGTACTGGCTGTAGAAAATCTAGCAGAAACAAGCCCTAAAAAAGATGATGTTAATGCTTGATCAAAACAGCAGATGACATGTTTGATGTTAAAATGGTCCTGAGAGTACAGGCACATGAATTTGCAGAATCTGAAGAACAGCCCGATACAATTACAAGCTAGAAATGAGATTCAAAGGAGGAAAGTGCATCTTAAAGCAGTTGTTTCATCAGCATCTATTCTGCCACAAAACTGAGTCTGAGTTGCCTTCTTCTTGGTGTTCTATCATATACATACCAATGAATTATCTTTGATATTTTTCTATGGTTACAGTGTATAGAAAATTTATTTTTCTCAGAGTGTAAACTAACATCTTTTCTTCCTATAAAATGTTAGCAAGATACAAGCATAATATGCTGTATTAAATAATGGCATTTCCTATACATATATAAATATATATATTACTATGATAGCATATCACACATTTTTAAATAACACAGTCTCTATTTCCCCCCAACATAACAATATTAAGACAAAAGTACATATAAAATCATTCAGTCAGCAAACTAAACTAGTTTTAAATGTAGATTTTGAATTAGGGAGGCCGCTTGTCCCGCTGGCCCCCTTCCACCTGAGTGCCACATACAGGGCAGGCTACTGTAACCGACGTGCTGCAGAAGGTAAGGCGGCAGTCTCGCACGTTGCTGGGCTGGCAGCGCCCGCGCAAGCGCTCACTGCCCCTGCTTCTGGGGCAGATGGCTCTCGTTTTCCTATGGCTTATTGACCATGTAGCTGTGTCAGCTCACCTCTCTGTGCAACCGCCCAATATACAAGCTCGGAGAACTCATCTCTGTTAAAAGTAACTCAGGGAAGAAAAAGCGATGGTAATTTTTAACCTGGTCAGTTTATTGCACCACCACACAGCCGGTCATACCAACACAACAGAGTGAAGAGGGGGCCAGAGCAGGGGCTGGAATGTGTGTATATGAGGAGGCAGCTCCTCATGATGGTTTTGATGTCAAAACAGTTGCTTCTAAAACCGTGGCCAATGTCACATTTGCAGCCTGTCCAGCCTGTTGAGGGAACTGCTAGGTAGGAGGTCAGAGGGCCATTCAGATCAATGCCAAACAAATGCTGCTTCTGCAGGTATTTTCAATTTGTTGAAGAAAAGGCTATAAACTCTAACATCCTGAGGTGTCCGTGCCCTCCAGCTGTCGGCACTCAGCTGCTAGTGTCGTTGGGGTGTTTCTGTATGCTGAATCATGTGGGATTACAACAGTTGTGCATGTCAGACTTTTCTTCTTTCTCTCCAAACCCTTATAGCAAAGATCATAAAGTGCTACGTTAATGGACACCATATATGTTGGCCACATACCACCATATCACTGAAGTTTTTGTACTAGGAGTGTGAGTGTCCATACCACAAATGAAATAATCAAATATTAATCACAGCAAAGATCTACCTGCTCTTTATGGTCTCAGGCCTGTATAGAAGTGCTATTTAAGGGACCCTGTCCATGCATTTCTATCTATTGCTCTGTTTCCTAGTATTAGCGGTATCTAGAATCGGGAAATCTGAACGATTTGGGGGGAACATAACAATCTCCTCTACACTTTCATCAGTCTGTTTACCTGTGCACTGTCTGATATCTTATGCTTAGTCATGTTCATTGTTGCCACGGCCAGTTAATCTGCTATAACTGCTGTTTTTATGGGTCTTTTGTGCAGAAATTGGATAAATATTCCCTGAGACAGGCCCATGAAATCTGATATTATTATTCAAAAAAGAGTTGAGGAGCTAAGGGACCGATGCAAAATCTCAGTTTCTAAATTCCCTAAATTTTGCATTAGTAGCATCAGTCATTTTTTTTTTTGTTCTTTGTAATGGGCTTTCTCTAATTTTGTAGTGAAATTAAATTATTTACTGAAGAAAAGGAGCTTAACAGGTCTGTATTTTTTCCTTCTGCAGTAGGTAGAAATCAGTCATAGGGTGCTCCTGATGTTTTTTCAGTTTATCAGCATTAGCTAACTGCTTTGTGAATGTCCCTTTGACTGTATATGTTTAACTGCTCAGGAACATTTGATAAGGCAAGCAAAAATGCTTCATCACAATCTGCTCATAACTCACGGATCTAGCTTTACATGCTTACTGTCTCCTCTTGGTTTTCCATCAGTGAACCATATTAAGCACGCTTAGGAAGCAAACTTGTTTGTTTTGCTACAAATCTGTGAGGTAGACTCTTTCCCTACACAGCATGGTGCAAAACTTGACTGTTAAAAAGGCAGTTTAAAAAGTTTTGCTGGGTCTGAAACAGATAATGTTTTTTGGTCCAACCTGATGACACGTAAGAGATAACCAGCATATTTTACATCTCGTCCTGTCTTGATTTTAGGTGATACTGTAATTATCTTTTCCTGTATTCTTTCCAGCAGCTCATGCAAGAAAATACTAGATGTTCCCATGATATTCTGTTTTTGATATAAGCAATTCTATAATTGCTGGCTTAGTAAAGTCTTGTTTCTATTAAGCATTTATTGTGGTAGTGTTCTGTTCTGTTCATTTATTGTGCCAGCTGTCTCTGGCACTCATCTGTGGTGCACAAATGGAGCTGGAATGCATTCAATTCAGGTAAAAGACTAGATCTACAATGGCGAGTAAGGCACAGTATTTAACTGTTTAATTCTTAGATGCCCTATTTTTCAGGGAAATCTATAGACCTCATGAAGGGGAGGGAGTTCTATGTTAAAAACAGAACAGCAAATACTATAATGAATTTAAATTCAGTGACAATTCTCTTACTTTTCTTAGTTATCTTCTGCAGATGCCTTTAATAGTTGTTCTCTGATTGCAGGTCTGGTATACACAGACCATTGGTGTATGTTTAAACTGATATTTATTCCTTTTGTCTTAATTAGAATTACTGTTCTTTAATGGCTCTCAATGAATTTCCTCTAACTTAGTTTGAGGAGCTGCTCACTCAGTAAACTTTCCCAGTCAATTTATATGACTTCCGCATTGTCAGTGTTTCCTAAATATCTTGCTGGTCTGGACTTGCTGAGGCTGAAAGACTCACTGTTGATCCCTGGTGGTGGGATAAGAATTCTGAGCATTGTGGGTGGACAGATTTTCTACCAAAGAGAAAAAATAGTTAATGCTATCTGTTGCAATCCAAGAGAAATTATTTTACAGATCAGATCCCCACTGATGTTTTAGTTCTTTGACAATTAAGGGCATTAATCTTAAAAATGCAGTTCAGTTTTAATTTTGCAGGCAGCGAGACGCTTTCTTCTCACAGATAAGTATCAAGGCAACTGTTAGGTATGTGTTCAGGTGCACAGCCTGGCATAGGTGAGTTGTTGATAGCAGGCGTCAGCTTTGTAAGTAGTTTAGGCTGCTGAGATCAGTATCTTTAAAGAGTAAGAATTTGTGTTAGTCAGCCTCACTGTTTAAAAACTCTGTGGATTTACAATTTCCTAGGACAATCCTTTAAGAAGGCCTAAGCTTACATCCAGAATGAATGCAGAACTTCAGACTGGAGTACAGTAGTTTTTTAAAGGATCACTGTGAATATGAACAAAATTATCATAATCATCGGTGAACGATGGGCCGACATAGTTTAAAAATCTTCACTGCTTGTGCAGACCTTGACCTGGTGAGCATTCCTCCATCGAAACGTACATTTGCAGCTGAAACTCCCGAGTGTTTGTGTCCTGAATTTGATTTGATCTTTATTGTTACATCTCTGCTTGTAGAAACAGAAAATGTAGAAACAGCAGAGCACTGGGCAACCAGGCTGATAGCTTCTCGAAGGCTTTGACTCCCACTTCACTGTATAGTACCAATTAGACTTGTTTAAATTAAGGCCAACAAACTCTGGTTGCTGCGGCAGCTGAACAGGTTATCGGTATCTACCTCTGTCTTCAGCCTTAAGAATAAAGGGACTAAAGTAGCCTAATACAGTGGCACACATAAGTAGGACACAAGAAGCCCTCAACCTGCAGATGCCCATTCAATTACTTCTGGCAGGGGTACAGGACATTTTGAATTTTACAGGTTTATACATGTTTTTTAAGTGCATTGGTTTAAAGGCAGTAATTAATGGCACTACGGATTTGATGAGCACCAGGTATTTCAAAACTGTTGCCTCATTTAAATCTGTTTTCATTAGTATGCCCAAGGGAACAGCAGATAGGCAAAAAGTCACTCAAAGGCCTTTGGAAATGGACTTTTTGGAAAACAAGTAGGAGATTGGGAGAAGAAAAAGGATTATTCCCAAGTCACCTGGATTTTAAGAAGATCGATACTTGTAAAATAAAAGCCACCTCAGTTTCCCACTAGCGGGTTGCAGTCATCTTGTTGACTTCGAAGCTTTTTCTTGAAAATGGATATCGATGTGGATGGCTCGTAAAATATAGTCCAGATCTCACCAGCAGCAGTAACCTCACTGGAATCTTCTGTTTCGGTTGCAGATGGTATCTGATGGGATCTAGGAAATAAGTGTTAATTCACCTTCAGAGTTAAGGTGCTTGGGAAGCTGCTATTATTAGTATGTCTGCGTTACTGCTACACTGGTAACGCGAGCAGCTTCCGCTACATCTGTGACACCTTTTCTTTCTACCTGCTGCACAGGTACGTAGGTTTTTGGAGTGTTTGTCGGTTGTTTCTTGACCAAATGAAACGTTAGGCATTCTGTTGCTAGAATAGTTGCTACCCTAATGAAAGCAGTGATGTTAAGCGAAGAAGTCTGTACATATTCTATTGCTACCTGTTTTTAAGATAAATTGATTTCCTTGTATATTTAAGCCTGTTTGTGGTAAGTAAATACAATATTCAACATTTATGATTTGTTGATAACTCACCCATCATTCAATGAGTGTCCATCTAGAGGACACAAATTACTTGGTATAAGTGTAGAGAAATACAGTAATAAAATTATGTTGTTTTTAACAGGCAAAAAAATTTATACTGGTTAAGTGTTACACCATAATACAAATTCTCATTTTTGTGATGCTTTTTTGAACCACTTTCAATATTTCAGTAAAAGAAAGTAAGTATTAACTAGTCTATATATCTATATCTATATATCTATATATTAACTAGTCTATCATCTATATCTTTTTTCCCCAGTTCCCCCATCTGGGATGAGGTTTTAATTTTTTTCCCCAAAAGTATTATCATAATTTGACCTCTTCCCACCAATGCTAGATGTCTGATTACATTTTCCTCTTTACTATATAACATCACTCAGTATGAGGAATCTTTTTGTTTCTTAAAACACAAATCTTGTCAAGACCAAAAGCGATATTCTAGCAGCAAATGCTATTGTAACAGACAGGGAAGTTAAAAATGTGCCTATTTAGTATCTTTGATGAGGATACAAATACGTAATATATAACTTGGTTTTGAATATGACCAATCTGACAGTATCAGAAGACAAAGAAATGAAGCGTACCAGGTTTGGTACAGAGGTGAGATGTCAGTTCTCCAGGGACAGTTTTGCTCCATACTCACCTCATGGTTATGTGGAGAAATATCTTTGCCAATATGGCTGTAACACTTAGGATGAGCAGTGCTGTGAGACTATATATTGTCCACTCTGTAAAAGAGGAGGGGAGAGGGGAGGGGAGAGGAGCTCAGTACATTCACTTACAGTTTTTAAGGTAAGACTGTTGCACAAAAGAAACACATAACCTTCTGATGCTTTATTCAAAACTCTAATTTGAAGATGCCTTAAACCTTTAAGTATTTTCTGCAAAGGCTGGCAGAAACTGGGTAGCTCTCAGTTCCATGCAGGACTGCTCCCTGTAAAATTGAAAGCCGGGAAAATCCAAAGCATATACCAGTAAAATTATCTAACTAGTATCTAGGAAAGGAACCAAACTCACTCGGAGGAAAACTTTTAGCAGACTAAACAACATACTAGAATATATGCTACAAGTAGTAACTGTATGTTTGCAAGGAGATGGCCTAGTTTTATATCAGTAATTATGCAGGCAATCACCAAGTATGGGTTTTTTTTCCTTTCTAGAGTCTATTAAGATAGGTGATCAGTATTTGTGGCCTGCTGTTTTATTACCTTACACTGAAGGGTCTTGGTCATTATATTTATGTTTCAATTTAGTTGTGGTTGTACCAGCAAGTCAAGCAGGACTCATAGAACAGCTTGATGCACTGTAACATTTGAACTATTTAAGAGACTGGGGCTCGAGGGGAGCTGATTTCTAAATTATTAGGTCACCTTTTCATTTGGACTTCCATAATCTTGCAGTGGGAGGCTACAGCATGTTGAGAGAGGAAAAGGGATGGCACTAGAATGTAACTCTGACATATTTAGCACACTAAACAGCCTTGCAAGGATCTTGAATTATGAGAACAACTGAATAAAGGCCATCACCTTCAGAAATCCTGAAGCTCAAAGGAGCAAAACAAGGAAGCATAAGTTCTCTCCCACCCAATGCCCCTTCCTCAAAGCATTGACTCTTCATGATGATTGTAACAGTATTTTCTTAACTGCTTAGAATCCAAGGGTCCAGTTTTATCTTAGGTCTGTAGGCCCAAGCTAGTTTAACACTAGGCAGCCTAAATGTAGCTGTGTAACTCAGGCACTAGCCTGGGCCTAGTACCAGAATGTCTGCCCAGAATCCTAGGCATGTTCTGCAGCCTGTTTAGTCTGGGTATGTGCAGTTCATGTGCAGTCATCTTCTTCAGGTTTGGAATGCAGACAGCTTCAGGACTACAGGACTACAGGACTATTAGAGTGTCCAAAGTGTGACTGAGGCCCAGCTTCAACGATATGTAAAAGCAGATGCCCAGGGTAGTTTAAAGATAGGAGAGACCAAGAATGCATTTCCAGTCTTCAATTATTTACAACTCATCAATTTCCTGAATGAAGGGTTGTCTTGAAGGCGAGTTCTAGGCACATGACAGTTCTCAGTGACATCTCCCGTGCACCCATTAACTTGCTTCATTCTTGTCTAGCCCTCTTTGTATTATGGCTGTAGCTTGCGTGAATTAGGAAGACTGGATTGCATTCAGGCTCTTCCAGATTGTACAAAAGCTTGCTCTTTTTTCAGCACCTTTTGCCACCTCTACGGTATGCACTGGTCACTAAAGCAATTCTAGTAAGGAGGCCACGCTGACTCACATCTTATTCTGATGTGCTTTCATTCTCAAGCACTCATCATCTTCACGCTATTTCTAACTGATTTATGCTGAGAAGTGAGTTTTGAAAAGTAATGAGAGCAGCACAGTTAGTGGTAATTAGACTAAATGAAAATTCATCTCTTAGGAAGAGGCACAGTGGGTCACATAATGTGGAGGAGGAGGCAAAGGAAATAGTGACTCTAGATTGTGCCTTGGCAAAATGCTTTTCCTGTTTCCACATTTTTCTTGTAAAATTACCAGGCATGGAGCTACTGGGATGACTTGGGCTGGTTGTGATGACATAAAGTATCTTTGAAGACCGGGCTGCATTGATGCTGAGATTTGCTTGTTCATTCGTCTTCTCTGAAAGGGTTTGATTCACTGGAGTCTTGTTTTGATGCACATTGTCCTTCACAGCTGAAAACACAAGAGTATGATTACAATAACAGTCTCTCAACATGTGTAACTGACTTTAATTTGTGCTTGTAAACAGACATGTGCTGCTCTCTGGTTTACTTAGAGAGTCTAGTAATCAAATTATGTTTGATGTCAGAAAAAGCCTCTACTTCACCAAGTTGGTGTTCTCAGAATTTTTCTGGAAGCTAATTGTTCATCATATCAGTAGCTACAACTCAAGGACTAAAATGTTTTCTCCTGATGACTTTCGATCTGAGTGGAACAGACTGTTGAAAGAGCCAAGATGAACCAAGATGCAGACGGACTACTGGTTTTTCGTTGTGTTTCAGCTTTGCCATTTTCCAATCTGTTTGAAAGGCGGATATATATAGGATTGAATTTCTGAGAATTTAAATTTTGCTATTTATGACATAGCTGACTGCAGTCTTCCAAACGGAGAGAAATTCTAGGCAAGTTTTTAGCCCCTGAGCAGTGGCAACAAGATAGATGAAACACCTATAGACATGAGAGTTAAAATATTTGCTCTTTTGCCACTTCAGAAATCTCCCGTGTGAATTAAATGCTTTAATGGCTCATTGAAAGGTAGCAACAGCAAAGTTAGCCTCTCACCTCTGTATCTGATAGCAAATCCCTGGGCTTGATTGATTTCATCTGAGAAGAAGTACAAAATAACAAAATCCAAAGAGATGTTAAAGGTGTGGGGAGGCCGGTTCTTGCCATTAAAACGAGCTATAACATGATAGGTATAGCCATCCAGCAATTCCACCATATCTGTAGCATCTTTGATTTCAAAAAGAGCAAAGTTGAAGTGGATTCGAGATGCTCCTGGAACTTGTATGGTCCAGTAGCAGACCTTGCCTGTGCCGTACGTGTCAGGAAAATCTGGGGAATAGATCACAGCTGTAGCAGAAGTGTAATTCCCTCCACAGGCACCAATATGGGCTGTGAAAAGAAGAGGAGAGGGAGAAAAATGAAAAATGAAAAATGAAAGAAAAAAAAGGAAATGGTTATACGTTCATTACACACAGTTTTAGCACTCTGTAGATTCTAATACTCAAACATGGCTTTAAGGTACAGACTTGCTACCCAGCAGGATGCACTGTCTCTCAGGTTGGTATTTTTTAGCTTCCACAGCACTGGCAGCACAGTTCTTACATGGCATTAGCTTGCGATACACTCGTTCTCTCATTCCTCTGAGACCTATGTAACAATCTTGAATACTGCAACTGTCCTTTGTCCTTGTATGTAACCACGTACCCATTCCCACACCCCTGCAGGAACAGGATGAAAGCTAAATCACTGATTAAGGGACTTGTATTCCATCCCTATCAGGCAGGCAAGTGGATTAGTGACCGTAACTCTCACTGTTGAACCACTGAAATCCCTCCACAGCCTTATCAAACTTAAAAAACCCAAATCTTCACAGAATAGCTAAGGTTGGAAGGGACCCCTGTAGATTGTTTAGTACAATCCCTCCCTCAAAGCAGGAGACATGGATTTTCCTGTATTTCAATTTGTGTCTGTTGCCTCTTGTCTATTCACTAGATAACACCGAGTAGCGTCTGGCTTCATCTTTATACCCTTCCATCAGTTATTTATAGAAATTGAAAAGATTCCCCCTGAGCCTTCTTTTCTTAAGGATAAACAATCCAAGATCTCTCAGCCTGTCTTATATGAATGATGCTGTAATCCCTTAATCACACTTGTGGCCATCTACGTGTGCTTTTTAAGCATCCTGTCTTTTGATCTTGTCCAATTAATGTTTCACCTTACCTTCACTAAGTAACTTGAAAAAGATCCTGTTATGAAGTCTAAAGAAAATCTTTTACGTTTGTCGCTACCTTTTATATTCATAACAAGTACACACCCAGTAAATCTTTATATTCCTTGACAACTATCCAGATTCCCAGTGCAAATTTATTTACCAATGAATGCAGAGGGAAACTCAAATGCCAGCCAACTGACTTGATGCATACCTATATATACACATATGTAATTTAAAAAATGTATTGTATATAGGTATATATGCATACATATATATATTTTATATATATTCCCTAAATACACAATATTATATATATTATATAATTATATATATTATATATATAAATACACACATTATATATGTATTTCATGACAAAACTGTTGGATCAGAGTTATCACTCCCCCATTTCATAGGCTGAAGGACTGAAGAATCAAAGTAGAATTATTTTCTCTGAGAGCTTCATTAAAGCCCTGTAACAGAGGCCTCTGAGAATGGAAATAAAGGAAGTGTTTTGAAGTGTCTCAATTTTCACAGGCCTCTGAAAAAGAGCTTTAATAAATACAAATTAAAAGGGACCTGGGGGAATGAGAACATGAAGTAGCATTTGTCTGCCAGAAAAATCATGTGAAAACATTTCTCTCTTCTTCTGGGGCAAGGCCTGATCATAGCCTGAAAAACCTCACACTTCAGTGCTGCACTGTGAAAGGCCTTACAGAGGAACGGAAAGAGTATGAAAGAAGAATAGAAAGAATGTGAAAGACCCCACGGAGGTACTAAGCCCCGTAGAGGAATTTGTGTTCGGCGCTCACGCCATGCTAAGAGCTGGTGATTTAATTGGATAGAATTGTTTGAATAGATAGAAGAGATAGAATTGATAGAATTGAAATTTGTCATCGAGATAACAAATTTCCTCTTTGCAAATGGCTTATTGGTATTGTTACATTTGGCTGTGCTGTTTGTAATTGCTGAATCACAAGATGTTCTTCACACCAGCAGTATTAACCAAGAATGCCAATGACTAGTGCTCCACAGATGCCTAATGAAATACAGCATTGCCCCGTATGGAATGGAAATGCTTTCCCTCTCTCATATCCTTCTAGAGCTGGCAGAGTTCTGTGTTGCAGGTCTGAACGCTACAGCTTTAGGCCATGATAGTAGCACATAAATACATAAGGTTAAGGGGGTGGGGGTGTGCATGTGTCGGGGGATGAGGGGTGAAGGTTCTGGGCATGACATAATCCAGAGAAGAGGAATGAGGGGAGCAGGTGTTGCTCATCCGCAAAAGAAAACAGGTGGCCGTTACTAGTATGACCTCTCTTACCTGGCCATAGCGCTCTCCCTTGCTGTTTACTAGAAAAAGACAGCGCAGGTCCTCAGGGTAACATCTTGCTGAGCCCTCGGTCATTCCAGAAAAGGAAAGCTACAAAGGAAGTCTTTACCCATCGAGGATTTGGGAGGCCAAGAGCAGAAGGAAACAGAGGATGCTGCAGTGTGAAGCTACATGCTATCTCAACATTGAAAGCAAAATGCAGCTCCGGTGCTTCTTTTCATATATTGGGGAGAATTTGGAAGTGGGCAGAGTGACTAATTCCTGTCTCAACTGAAATGTCTTTCTGTCTTGCTAGCTGAGAACCAGAGTTTTAGAGTAAGGAGATGGGAAGCTTGATTGTGTGTTCAGAAGGTAGAAAATGATGCTGCTTTTAGTTCCAGAAAGTTTATAACTTGACTTAAAAGGTAGCTTCTACATCAGAGACAGTCAAGATCTGAGAAGCAACAATTTGTCAGTGCACACTGTGAACTTTTCCAGTACTCCCACCTATACTGGGAGCCTGTACTGCAGCCAGACAACCGGGTACTCATACCATCAACCTGTGAAGTTACACAGCTGGCACTGGTATGTACACGGAAAAGAAGAGTAGAAGGAGGATTTCTATGTATATGAAATTATTAAATCAGCGATGGTCATAATAGCAACCTGACATGTTTGTACTTCTGTGGTTCACTCCTTCCCTGCCCCAGTTCTACTACTTTGCCTTGGGTTGTGTTAACTGGGTTATAGCAAGTCTCATCTAGTTTAACAAAAACAACCCAAGTTGGTGTAGATTGAAATTTTATTTCAGGTGCCTGACTTAATCATATATCTACACTCTGGTAAAATCAGCTTTGAAGGAGTCTTTCAATGACAAGCTGTTTGTGATAGCTGAGTTAGGACCATCTGTGGGGAAGTAAGAGACAATCTCTGGAGCATGAGTCAGTTGCCTGAGCAGGCATCGTTTCTTGGAAAAGATATTTCACATTATTAGTGGATGTGAATTTTACGCAAAAATGGAAAGCAGCTTTACTTCGTACTGAATTTAGGTGTTTTGCTGTTTTGTGCACGACAGTTCTCATTGCATTTAAACCCTTTTCCCTAATTTGCTGAACATTTGAGGCCTCTCCTTTGGGAAAAACTGAGCCTGTTTCAATACTTACTGTCAAAAAGAATGACTCTGCCATCCCCACCGCAAGGCTGAGTATGGTCTCCAAAGCAAACACTGTTGCATTCCGTACTGGCTGCCTCCCCATATCTCCAGTAGTCAGGATTATTTCCACAGAAACAAGCATAACCTGATTCCATTCCTGCAAACTTTGACAACAAAGAGGCATAAGGAAGCGAGGGATAATATTTAAAGGAGTGACAGCATGAGGTTTTATGAGCAAGAAAGCTGGCAGCAGAATAGTGTGTTTTGGAGAAGTATGATTAGCCAGAGGTCAGAAGTCCCACCACAAACTGTTTTTGTTTGAGCTGTCAGGATGCTACTTAAGCGAGAAAGATGGAAGGGAGGGCAGTTAGGGCACCCTATCACTCGTAACTGCAGTAAGCAAGCATACCTTCTCCTGGCATCCTGGCATTATTAATTGGTCATTTGCCCAGATTGATCTGGATGCAGAGAAAAGGCTAGGTCCCCTGGAGTGGGAGTGAGACCTTAGATCTCCTAAAGGTTAAAAAAAAGTGCATGGGGAGAAATATGACAGAGAGCTCTAGGCATATTGCCTTCTTTTGTCTTTGAAAACATTTTGTAAATGTATGTCAAAGAAATCACCTTAAATTGTTGACTTCGGCAGGAACTGATGCATGTTTGGATAGTAAGTTTATTGGAGGTCTCACTGGTGCCAGTCAAAGGTGGTGGCTCTCCATGGTCCTTGTAACACCCTAGATTCCCCGGCACTGGCAAGAATAAGAGACAACAGTCATTCTAAAGGTGTGCCTGGAAACACCCAAGACACAGACCACTCTATGCACTACCTGGCTACTAAGCGGCTCTCTATATGTTCTTGTCTTGATTTTGCAATATGGGAAATGCTACTCTATGCCAGATCCTTGTCAAATTTTCCAAACATGCCCAAGGACAAATTACAGGTGGTGAAATAGCATCGTATCTTCTTAGCAATACACCGGCAATACGCTGTAGTTGATTTCTGTAAGCTGCAGTAATACAGACAAGATAAATACCTCGTTCATTTCTCCTGATAGAGATTTTAAAAAAGGCTAAATGGGTTTAGAGGTTTTGTGTGGTTTTTTGACTGTGATCGTGCATATTCTAACAATGTAAATCAAACAATGTGATTTCTGTCTGATCTTCAAAACAACAAAGTTCTGGATGTTTTCTAAACAGGATATTTCAGGAAGTGAACCTAAACTGTTTCAGGATGGAGTTTGGCAAGTTTTATGGGAAGGACTATATACTCGTACAGGGGAGTTTCCTATTATTTAAAACTCAAATTCTGATATGAATGCAAAGTATCATATTCTATGGTATGTACAAAAAGATTCAAAGTGAGCAATAACACTCTTTTAAAGAAACATTATTTATACTGTATTAATGCAACATTTCAAGGCTCCTTGGTCACTACAGGAGGTAAGAAAGAGTTTTCCCCCTTAAGTGCATACTTTGTCCTCTGTGTTTTGTTTTATTTTTGCACTTTTCATCAAAGCACTGGAATTTAGCCAAGACTACTAGAGAGACAATGTGGGGCACAATACAGTGCTGTGCTAATGGCATAAAATTATCCCTTGCCTACTTGTCATATCTGCTCACATACTTGAAATTAAATCTATTACCAGCCCTGTGGTCAAATAATATTTATCCCTGTGCCAGATTGACAAGGATTATTTTTTGTCCAACTAAACTCCACAGCTCTGTAAAAACGCGATGCAGTCAGAGAACTGTATGAGTTTTACTTATTCAATCATTTGTTATTTCATTACCCAGTAAACCCAACTCTCTCTTCCTCACATTTTGTGGCACAGCACTGTTTCAGATTTTTGACTTACCAATAGTTGGTGGTTTGTTTGTTTGGGTTTTTCGGGGGGGGTGGGAACACTGAGTTTGGGGTTTTGTAGCCTCTGATAGCATGTGGATTAGCTGTTTTGGTGCTGCTTTTGAACTAGCTGTCTCTTGTACAGGTGGCCCTTTTCTCTATCAGATAACTTGTGTGTTAGTAAACTGCTTCTATATTATTGTACTTTCACATAAATACAATAGGAATGCAATGATGCTTTTTGTACTGAGCAGTCTTGCACAGTAGTCCTGGAAGTATCGCTTCATTGGATTCTGGCAGGCCCATTTCTGTGATTTCTTACACATGTCCATGTGCCTTGAAATAATGCCTTGAACTCAGAACTTCTATTTGTCTAATTCTAACAAAGATGGTCTCATCCCGATTCCTTTGGAGTATTATATACTGAGCATGTAAAATGATGTAAGCTTACCGTTAAAATCTGAATCATCCTGACATCTGGAACTGTTAATATGTCTGTCTGAGAACTTGCTCCCAGACTTAGCCTATGTTGCTTCCTTATTTTGAGCATATCTATTAGTGACCAGCAAATATACTGGCATGTATATGATTATACTCTTAAGGAGGATGATTACAGTATTATAAAGAAGAATTAATGAAGTTGGGAAGAAAATTCAAGTATGTATATTTTTTGAGCAATTAGATACTGTTGCTTCAAATATTGTTCATAAAATAATTTTGATTTCCAAGAATGATACAATTTCAATTATAAATGCTTGCATGGAGTTATGGCTTTGATATGCCCTGCAGCAACAGACGTATAAGTACTGAGACTTCAAGTTACAGCCTGATGTAACATACCTTTGGAAATCCCCATTTGCAGCCCCACTCCAGCTGAGTACAGCTGGGCAGATAAATCTCACAGAGCTCCATTTTTTGCACGGTGCATGATTTCACTGCCTTGAAAAAGCCTCCTAGTTAACCAACCTAGTCATTTTCCTAGGAGACCCGGGATTTCCTAAAAACACATATTATATAAGTTGGGTTTTTTAAAGTAGCTTTATTGGTGAGACCCTTCAACCTTTTCTCTAGAAGATTACGACTTCAGTATGTTCCATGCTAAGAAACCAGACTGAGTAATTTGAAAACTTCTTACATTTTGTAACTGAATCAAGCATACTCTTTGGGTACAGCCTAAAGCTAATTAGTTTCTTTGGTGTCCCAGCATTATTTTAACTGTTTCGTATCTAGCAAACAAAATTAGTGTCATGTGATTGGGAAGAAACAGGAAAAGCATCAATCTAGCCCAATAGTGAACAGTAATTTCCATGCCAGTGCCCAGCTCTTCAAATTAATTTGATATCAAATCAACCAACTACGTAAGCCCAAGGATATACGTTCAGCTAAAAGCACTTTAGTAGTTCCATATCAAATATATGATTAAATGCTCTTCTGAACTGGGACAACACACACACAAAAAGAGGCTCCTGTACATGCATATATGATTTTTGATATGCCAGTTCTTCCTATGGCTGATCCTAAACCTGAGACTCCAGTGAGTTGCTGCTGAAGGGTAATCGGAGTACATATATAAGTGTAATATTAGAGGGGAGATAATTTGTAATCTCAGTTGGAGAAGATCTCATTGGCAAACACTGTTTTTTTATCAGATCCACAGTGATGTGCGCTTGCAGCCCAGAAAGCCAACCATACCCTGGGCTGCATCAGAAGAAGCATGACCAGCTGGTTGAGGGAGGAGATTCTCCCCCTCTACTCCGCTCTCATGGGATCCCACCTGGAGCACTGCATTCAGCTCTGGGGTCCCCAACATAAGAAGGACATGGACCTGTTGGAGTGAGTCCAGAGGAGGGCCACAAAGATGATCAGAGGGCTGGAGCACCTCTCCTACGAGGACAGGCTGAGAGAGTTGTGGTTGTTCAGCCTGGAGAAGAGAAGGCTCATGGAAGACCTTATAGCAGCCTTCCAGTACCTGAAGGGGGTCTACAAAAAGCTGGAGAGGGACTTTTTACAAGGGCAGGTAGTGATAGGCCAAGGGGTGATGGCTTTAAACTGAAAGGGGTAGATTTAGATTACATATAAGGAAGAAATTCTTCATTCTGAGGGTGGTGAGACACTGGAACAGGTTGCCCGGAGAAGTTGTGGATGCCCCATCCCTGGAAGTGTTCAAGACCAGGTTGCACTGAGCTTTGTGCAACCTGGTGTGGTGGAAGGTGCCCCTGCCTATGGCGGGGTGTTGGAACTAGATGATCTTTAAGGTCCCTTCCAACACAAACCATTCTATGATTCTATGATCACAAATCACTGCTTTTTTTCAACAGTATTTTTAGTATATTAGAATAATAGTCTCCTCATTCATACTACATTAAACTGAATTGGGATGTATGCATAGGAAGCCACTCACCATAAAACTAAAACAAGACAGTGTACATTTATGTATGTGGAGCAGCGCTGAAGAAAAGGCTGTGGAGGTCCTGATAGACAGGGAGCTGAACATGAGCCAGGAGTGTGCAGGTCAGCAAGGAAGGCCAACAGGCCTGTATTAAGATAAGCACAGTCAGAGATCAAGGGAAGTGATTGTTCCTCTACTCAGCACTTGTTAGGACCACATCAAGACTACTATGTCCAGTTTTGGGCCCTCCAGTACAAGAAAGCCATTAATTGTCTGAAGCAAGTTCAGCAGAGAGCCAAGATGCTCAGAGGGCTGCAGCACTTGCCCTGTGAGAAGAGGCTGAAGGACTGGGGCTCGTCCAGCCTGCAGAAGAGAAGGCTTCGGGGGCACCTTTGCAATGCCTACATGGAGGTTGTCACGACGACGGAGCCAGTGTCGTCACAGTGATGCATTCTGGACAGAAGGTAAGGAGCTTAAGTTGAAACAGGAGATGTTCAGACTGGATAGAAGGAAAAGTCTGTTCACCATGCTGGCAGTCAAGCACGGGAACAAGGGCCCAGAGAGGGAGTGCACTCTGTGTCCCTGGAGGTTGTCATGGCCTGGCTGGATAAACTTGGTCTCATCTGACAAACTGAATAACTTGGTCTGATCTCAGAGCTGGCCCTGCTTTGAGCAGGAGGTTGGACTGGGTGATGGCCTGAGGTCCCTTCCAATCTGGGGTATCCTACAACCCTATGTGTATATATAAAACTCTATATATCTATGTATATGTGCCTCAATATATAAAGCAATGACAAATCAAAAGTATTTCTAGATAGGTAGTGACTGTTTAGTTACTCTGACCTTTAAAATTTTCCAACATAATCTTTTGCCTGAATTTCCTCTTAACATTTAGCCTACTAGAGAAGCTTTTCAAAAATGAGGTAGACAATGCTCTGTGATTACTATTCATGATGATCAGTAATGTCTTACTGTACATTGTCTTCACCTGTTTCTATCTATTTGTTCTGTTGTGCTTGAAAGGTCACCTCTTCTGTGCAAGCATGCTATTTTTCTTTTAAGCAGCATCTGACATAATGAGGTCCTGGCAAACACCAGAGCTTCTGCATATTGCATGTTAAGGCACACGTATTAAAACATGGAATTAATGCTTTTGAGCTCAAAACCATGTTCCAGCTATGCTCATCTAGCTGTCTTTCAAGAACCTCCTAGATTTTTGCAATGGTAAGATGCACCAGTATACTGTCTCAAATTGTGCGAGCTACTCTGCTCTTGTGTTAAAATCTGACAGAGCGATCAGTACAGCTCTGTATAACTTACCTGGCTATGCCATTTAACACTTCATCAATATTTCAGTAATAAATAAATTTATTACATGACATATATGCACACAGGAGATATGATTCCAGCAATGAAAACTGTTTCTGGCAATAGACTCATGTGGGCCATAAACATGGAGATGCAATTAAGTGGGACAGCAAACCTTTCTTTCTTTTACCTTTTGGGAGTGTAAGTTGTTATTTTCTTTGATTCTCAACCTAACCTCATTAACAAAGAGAACAAAAGAAGTCAGGAATAGCTGCAACATTGCAAACAAACCATGTAAAGCATTGAGTTCTGAATTCTCCATGTGAGATGCACATGTTCTCTCAGGACTCAGAGCTGCCTTCTTGCCTTTTGTTTTATGTCCATTCCAGTCTGCTTAGCAGACAAGCCATTAAGAAGAGGAGAGGAGAAAAAGGAGAGACTAAGCTCCTACTGGGGTAACTACCACTGTCTTCAGTGATTATGCCCATCCGTCCTCATCTAACATTGCTAAATTCTGTATAGCGTGTTTACACATGCAGAATGCCAGAACACATTTCTGAATAAAGCATTTAGTGTTTTGTATAAATATTAGTGAACAAGACACATAATATAATAATGTGAAATCATCATCATAATGAAAATTTTTTAACTGTAGATTCTTAATTATCGTTACAGTGAATCATTGCATGCAAATCTCTAGGGAATCAAGATGCTTCATGTTGTTGGCACTGCAGTGGTATTATTTGGGTATAGTTTATAGGTAAATTATGCTCGAGATACTTGTCTTTTCTAGTAGTAAATACAACTATGGAAAAGAAGCTTAACTAAGACAATTTTTTTGACTTCTCTAAAAAAATTCAAATAGGATTTCTTTACACAATTGCTTTATTTGTCTATCACAAAACTCAATTTTGTATTATGCCCTTCCCAAGTCAGTTTTGATGGCCCTATGATTTAGCATCATACTTACTGGAAACAGAAAATCTGGTAAAGAATAAAAGTTTTTTTTACTTACGCAGCTTCATAAACCATGAGGTTTGTATTAAGAGTTGGATGGGCTTGCAATGTACAGTTTGTTCTAAATTGCTGCAATTCCTTTTTCTAGTATCCAGTTTCAGTGCAATGCTTGAAGCAGCTGCTACTGGTCAAAAGGACATTTTGTAAATATAAGTCTGGATTATCTGTGCAAGTAAGTGTCCAAGTTTAAATCCTCTGCTCCCCACCACAGAGAAAATGAGTGAGGCTGGTTTTAAAAGGATCCTTTGTGTAGAACAAATGGAGTGGAGAGAATTTGCCTTTCAGCTTTTTTACTGGTGCCATATCCAGAGAATTTGTTAACATCTGTGGTCTTTAAAGAAAATGCAAATTCTTTCATTTTAGACCAAGATAAATTTCTTAATTAGGAGGGTCATGTTTCCTAAATAGGACCTGGTATATTAGAAAAATAAGAGTAAGATGGCCTCTAAACAATGAGTAGCAGAGTGTTGAACGATTTTGTATGATTTAAATTAGACTCCTTAACCTGTATTTAAGTCTAGGTGAAAGTCACCCGACTTAAGGTCACACTTATGTATTTGTTTGCCTAGCTTGAAGTTGTAAATCACTCGCTCACATACATAAAAAAAGAAAACTGTGGACAAAGTAAAAAAATAACTTTAGATCCATTTTTCTTTGTTTGGTTGTTTTCTTAACTTTGAGTAAGAAATGTACTTCTTCCAATCAAAAGTATGCTTACGTAAGGAGAACTGCTCTCATGCCTAACAGTATATACATAAGTTATCCCTTAGAAATAGAGAGTACTTGCACAGAAGTTAGGAAAGCAAGTAAAGGCATTAATGATTAGACAATAATGTATGTAGTGATGGTTGCTTCTTAACATGCAAAACTGGAATATCTTTTTAATATTTAGGCATATTTTAAAGAATGTGGTTCTTCGGATTTTATCCTGGAGCATTCAGGAGTGAAAATTTTGGACCATAATGACACAAATCATGACAAAACCGCCACACTTTTGACAAGGTAAATACTATAATACATTAAAAATACCAAATACTGAAAGGAAGCTTCAGGTGAAGAGCTTGTGAATTATCCATTTAAAAAAATCGACGAAAGTCCAGTTTGTGGTTTCACAGCAATGTTAAGCATATGCACCTGCAAGGAACAGAATTCTAGCCCAGAGCTCCCATACACCTAACAAATAGCCACCTTTTCCTCAGGCCCTCTCATACTGTCTTTATTTCTTCCAAGCAATTCTGTGTATGATGTTTTACACACACTAAACTAATGCCATCCATTTTACAAGCTAATTGCAAATGATGGTCACATACTTACCTTGTAAAAAATTTAATAATTTCCTATTGATTTTTGTTCTCTTGATTTTAATAAATGAGTGACATACTTCTATGCATTCAAAAAACTAGCAGTTCTTCATAAGTTCTGAGTGATTCTTTGTCTGGTAGTATTTGTAAATAATATAATCCAGTAATTCTGAGGTGAGATGAAAGGGATAGAAATGGAGGAATGATTCAGTAAGCTTGTCATTAATGCTAGAGACCCGTTTAAAATACTGCTTATTCTGCAAATGAAAATAAGCTGATTGGCCTTATCCTAGTTTCTGTTTGAAAATCACTACCCACTGTTGTATAACTGCTAATCTCCATTCAACAGAGATGCAGGCCTAAAAAAATTGCATGGTGCTCTTACTTCGGCAGGATGGAATCTCACAGTATTTCCAATAAATTCCATCCTCATGCTCTGCAATGTAGCACCATGGGCTGACATCTCCATCAGGGTTCCTGAAAGAGAAAAATAGAGAGAGTGAGTGAAAAGTTATCAAATATTTTCAAAAAACCACATAAAAATATATCTTATTAAGCTTCAGTGTCATTACTATTTTTTGCTCTAATACCTATTGAATATTTAACCCATTGGACATATATACCAAGAAAAACACAAAAGTGGTCAGGAAGTTCAGATAACTTTGGTTATTACAGTACACAGCAAGCATAAAATGCTAGTAATTTCTAAAACATAACTTCTTTTTTCTTTAAGTTTAAAAGGTGCAGAGCTGTTTCTGGACAATAGTGAGAGAGAGGAAGATTTCCAGCCCCACATCCTGCATACAGGTTCCTCAGACCCCTAAACTTGATTTTTGCCTTGGTACAAAATAGTCCAGACTCTAACTTTCTGTATGTATGACGACAAAACGTTTCTCTGATAAAGTCTTCTGGGAAAGACTGGCTGAGGTCTTTTCTTCCCCTTCAGTAAGTCTGAATAAATCTGTTCCAGTGATCTGATACAGTGATTGATAATTCCTTATGTGTCCATGATTATTCTTTGCTGTTGTGTAGCATCATTTACAAATGCATAACTAATTAGTCATTAGGTTATTTAAAGTTTTTTCTATGTATATTTTGAAAAAACTATTCACATTGAAAAGATCAATGTAAGATAATAAACTGTTATTTTGGACAGTCAGGTTGAAATATGACCTTTTCTTGTAACTAGGGCCAACTGCAATCTTTTTATCATGTACTTTGGCATGAATTCTTATTAATGAGACCCTCCTACACCGAAGTGTCAGTTCAGCTGCACATTGTCATTTGGGCATGTCAACAACTCTTTGTGGGAGATCCAATTTTTGAACTGCCAGGGGTGTTTTTTGGCCAAATAACAGAATGCTGAAGAAAACTGGTGAGTTGAGTTCAATTTAGCTGACTAAAATTCTGCTAGTTAAGCTTTCAAACAAACTAGTAAAAGTAGTGGATGAGGAAAGCCTAAGACTAGCGTGCTAGGAATCTAGGTGTAATGGCAGAGCTTCCAGTGGCTAAAGAAAGTAGACTTAAATCAAGGAAAGCTTGTACTCGAAATAACACAATTTTCCTTGTTTTTGCAGTTACAGGAAATTTTGGGTTTACACCTGCATGACAGAAATCAGATTTCTGTAACTGAATCATGGTAATAGCACTCCACGTATAAATGCTTTAAAATGCAAGGAAATTGCAGAGAAATGTCATGAATGTCTTTATAAATCTTTGCCTTGAACCTCAAAAGTGCGTACAGTTAGAAAACAATTGAGTGTCTTTCAAATCTGCAAAAACTTCAGTCTGCCTATTTATTATGGTTTTTTGTTATGGCTGAAATAAGGTTTAGTGGAACATGAGGCATTTCCATCTTCACAGGGTGTCTTGCAGTAAACAAAGTATTCCAAGTAAGGACCACCCATGGAGAGATAACATGCTTCTGATTAATGCTTTAAGTGTAGAATTAGATTATTCAAATGTTGTCCCTAAAATTGAGCCTCAAATCAACCTATTATGCCTTCAGAAAGCCTTGTGAGATATGTCTTGCCTCAGAGAAGGGAAGATCAACGTGTCCATTGTCACCAAGCAAATGAATGGCAGAGGAAGAGCTAAAACAGCAGTACCTTCACTCACAAGGCCTCAACAAGATTTGCATGCTAAAGATATGCTCTGACGCTCTTAAACCAGTGACTTTCCAAGATTTTTTTCAACAGACTGTGAAGTTAAAAAGCATCCGTTACTTAAGATCATCATTCCGTACACCTGTGAGAATATTCCTGGGCCAAGTGATACAGCGTAAGGAAGGAAATGGCTACCTTCCAGTCAAACTCCATCTCAAGGAGGATTGAGGTTAAAAAGCTGTATTTAGTAATCAAGTAACTTCTCAGCCTTACATACCAGCTTATAGGCTTCTTGCTCCTTGTAACACCAAATTCTCATTTGCTGAATAAAGTGAGACTGTAGTAAGGATTATTTGAATACCTGGCTAAACATTGTTTGTTATGCAGATTTTTGCATAGCTTTTACACATTTTGCTTTGTAGTAACTTACGTATTAGCCAGAGATGACTGCCAAAAGTAAAACCCTGTAGATACAGTCTACCTAGGATACTGCCACACAGCAACAATCAAAATTATGTTCTTGATTCTGGTATTTGTATCAGAGAGAATTCAGTGGCCACTAGCCTTTTTATAGCTCCGTATTAGTACGCATAGTGAGAGAGACAGCTCTCTACACATCATGAGATTTATGCATTTGGTGTTGCTGGGCTGAGGAAAGCTGTGAAGTTGGTGTGAAATGTTTTTGATGGGAAGACTGTCCTTCCAGTGCTCACGTGCCAATCTGATACTAGACAGCCTGATGAGTTTATTTGGTTTCCAGGCCATTTTCTAAAGAGAATGCCCAGCTTCTGTGGAGTTTCTCTTGTAGGTGGTGTAAGATGCTGAAATGATTCAAAAGAGAGTCAATTCCGAACCTGGCAATAATGCTTGCTCATTCTATGGCTGAAAACAGTCCACTGGTGCAACACATTGAACAGTGTTATTTTGAAGCACCGCTGCAGCCACTGGTAAAGATCCCAAGTAAGTCTTTTTCTTCCCCGTCCTTCACCAGTGTTCTTCAATGAGAAATATCATCCTGAGTCATCAAATACTCTGGAAATGCCACTGACTCCTCTCATCAATGTGCTCATCTGTCTGCTGCATGGCACAAGACCTCTTTTCTGTGCTTTCTTACTTACTCGCCAATAACTGGCTGGCTCTGTCTCTGCTATATTTTCTTGAGTGCCTATTTCTGATTAAGTAGGAAAAGCTCTTGGATCAAGAACCAGGACCCTATCTTCATGACATAACCATTGTGCTGAATTTCTGCATATTAATTTTGCCTCATATATCCTGATTTATATTGCTTACAGTGAAATGATTTCAACATGAAGGTGGCATGTGCGTAGGTTCTACCCTAGAAACCCTATAACCTGCTAAGTAAAGGCCCCTTTCAGGAGAACTGAGGTGTGGTTTGAACCTTCTCATGAAGTGCACTTAGAGCTTTAGCATTACAGCTTTTCTTGCTATGCCCCAGGTAACTCAATTCTTAATCTCTTGGTTTAAACATCTCTGTCCGCATTACCCAGTGAGTAAGAGACACCGCTCAACTTCATATGCACCCTAGATGAGCTGATGATTATCACTGTTTAAGGAATATATCTATCAGGTTATTCCACACCTACTTCCATAGAAGGTTTAGATGGCCATAAAAACTTACCTGGTCAGTCCTGCAAAGGCAGAAGTGTATGTAACTTCCTGATGCACAACTTCAGGAATTTAAATGTTGCAGGCTGAAAAAAACCTGCAGAGCCTAAACATCTCTGAACTTAGGTTCTTGTTTGGCTCCTAAATTCTGAAGTTCTTACTTAAGTTTCATTCTGAGTTCTATCCGTAGTTATGGAGGACTTCTCTAGAAGGCACGGAAATCAAAGTGGATCTGCCAATGTTTGAGCTGGTTACCACTGACAGCTGAGCTTCTGAGTTCAAATAACAACTCTAAGTCACGGAACAGCTTATGCTTACTGAGAATTTTTAGTGACTACATAACTTTAATTAGCACAAACTCCGAAGCATAGTGTATAACAGAACCAGGCTTGTGAGTGAAGATAAAAACCATAATGTACCAGAGACTCCTACAGATATTCACTAGTGCTTCTGTACTTCTGACTTGGATCAATTTTCTTATTATGTCCACCTTTTCATTTAAGTAATCTCTGGTCTTCCTCCATCATGCCAAATTATAGACTGGATATATGATATGGACTTCGGGTGAGAACTGGGTTGAAAAAGTTATTCTGCTAGTCGTGCTTGTAGATCCAGGGTACTGATAACATATAAATCAAAACAGGTTCGATATGCATGGTTCTGACATTCTTCACTGTATGACACGAAGCTTCCTAATTTTGTGGCAACTGTTTAAAGTAACACTGGGTATATAGGCAATTGTAGTACCAACGAGTTATTTCTTACCTGCAGTAGTTATGCTCTCCAAGCCCTCCCTCCCCATTGGGATATTTCAAAGTATTATAAGGATGCTCAAAGGTCTCATTCCAAAAAAGACAAGGTTTCCCTGCATATTGGGAGGTCTGGTTCTGAGTGCCACGATAGTCAGCCCCGTTTGCTGTATAACATTCTGGGAAGAAATGGAAACGGAAAAAGAGAAAGAACGTATGTAGGTTTAGTGTTCGGTTATTCCCTCGCCCTCCATCCCATCCCCAAGAGACCATGTTTCCTTTCACTAACATGTTTCCTGCATTGTTTAGGCAACTAAAGATGCTGTCTGGGATTTAAGTTTTCTCTCAAACATCTATTGAAGAGATTATGGTTTCATTAATTTACTGAACAGTGTATAAGAAGTTAGGTCTGAAGAGTGGTTAATATCATTAACATGCATTTTCTGAATAAGCATACTACAACTTTTACTGATTTCCCCATGTTTTACTCATTAGGATGAACCTGTAACTTGATAATTTTCCAAAAATGAAATTAGATTTTTATCAGTCTGCCACTTACTAGCATACTACCCAAAATCTCATGCCAGTTTAACTAAAGTTGTGAATATCTACAGAAAGTGAAAGATTTTGTAGGCATGGATCCTGCAAACATTTACATCCTGATTTAGAAAAATTCTTAGGTATTTTGTTCTCTGACCTGAATTGCCTTAGAAAGGGACCTCCTTCGGTATAGTAAAATCATGATACTGTGATTTGCTACTAAAGCATTTATGCTTTCAAATTAAAACTTAGCGGTCAGTATTCTTCCTTGCTCATATTTTCTCCCATTTATATTTGTTTCCTAGCTTCCTAATACTCAGCAAGTTAGAAATCAAAGCAGAGAATTCTCCAGTCATTAAATACACTATCCCCATCTCAGCTGAACTACAAATCTCATGCTGCCTGGCTTTGCTGTGTCTCCTTAGAAACATAGAATTGTTTAAGTTTGGAAAAGACCATTAAGATCATCAAGTCCAAGCATTAACCTAAAACTGCCAAGTCCACCACTAAACCATGTCCCTAAGCACCACATCCAAATGTCGTTTAAATACCTAGAGGGATGGTGACTCAACCACCTCTCTGGGCAGGCTGTTCCAAACCCTGACAACCCTTTTGCTGAAGAATTTTTTCCTAATATCCAATCTAAACAACCCCTGACACAACTTGAGGCCATCTCCTCTTGTCTTATTGCTTCTTACTTGGGAGAAGAGACCAACACCCACCTCACTACAACCTCCTTTCAGGTAGTTGTTGAGAACTATAACGTCTCCCCTCAGCCTCCTCCAGACTAAATATCCCCAGCTCCCTCAGCTGTTCCTCATCAGACTTGTTCTCCAGACCCTTCACCATCTTTGTTGCCCTTCTCTGGACACGCTCCAGCATCTCAATATCCTTCTTGTCCTGAGGGGCCCAAAACTCAACACAGTACTTGAGGTGCGGCCTCACCGGTGCCGAGCACAGGGGCACTATCACCTCCCTGCTCCTGCTGGCCACACTATCCCTGATACAAGCCAGGATGCTGTTGGCTGCCTTGGCCCCCTGGGCACACTGATGGCTCATGCTCAGCCGGCTGTCAGCCAGCACCCCCAGGGCCTTCTCTGCCAGGCAGCTTCCCGGCCACTCCTCCCCAAGCCTGTAGTGTTACGTGGGGCTGTTGTGACCCGAGCGCAGGACCCAACACTTGGCCTTGTTAAACCTCATACAATTGGCCTTGGCCCATTGATCCAGCCTGTCCAGGTCCCTCTGCAGATCGACACTCCCACCCAACTTGGTGCTTGTCTGGAAACCTACTAAGGGCACGCTCAATCCCTTCATCCAGATCATTGATAAAGATATTAAACAGAACTGTTCCCAAAACTGAGCCCTGGGGAGCACCACTTGTGACCAGCTGCCAGCTGGATTTAGCTCCGTTCACCACAGCTCTTTGGGCTCGGCCATCCAGGCAGTTGTTTACCCAGTGAAGAGTACACTTGTATAAGCCATGAGCAGCCAGCTTCTCTAGGAGGATGCTGTGGGAAATGGTGTCAAAGGCTATACTAAAGTCCAGGTAGACAACATCTACAGCCTTTCCCTCATCTGCTACGCAGGTCACCTTGTTGTAGAAGGATATCAAGTTAGTTATGCAGGACCTGCCTTTCCTAAACCCAAGGTGACTGGGCCTGATCACCTGGTTGTCCTGTATGTGCCATGTGATGGCACTCAAGATGATCTGTTCCATAATGTTCCCTGGCACTGAGGTCAGACTGACAGGCCTGTAATTCCCCAGATCGTCCTTCCAGCCCTTCCTGTAGATGGGCATCACATTTGCTAATCTCCAGTCAACTGGGACCTTCCCAGTTAGCCACGAGTGCTGATAAATGATTGAAAGTGGCTTGGTGAGCACTTCCACCAGCTCCCTCAGAGTACCCTTGGGTGGATTCCACTCAGCCCCATAGACTTGTGTGTGTCTGAGTGACGCAGCAGGTCACTCACCATTTTCCCTTGGATTATGGGGGCTTCATGTTGCTCCCTGTCCCTGTCTTCCAGCTCAGAGGGCTGGGTAGCCTGAGAACAACTGGTCTTACTATTAAAGACTGAGGCAAAGAAGGCACTAAGTACTTCAGCCTTTTCCTCACCCTTTGTCAGTATTTCCCCCCATCCAATAAAGGATGGAGATCCTCCTTAGCCCTCCTTTTGATGCTAATATATTTATAGAAACATTTTTTAATTGTCTTTTATGGCAGTAGCCAGATAAAGTTCTAGCTGGGGTTTGGCCCTTCTGATTTTCTCCCTGCATAGCCTCACAACATCCTTGTCCTCCTGAGCTGCCTGCCCCTTCTTCCAAAGGTCATAAGCTCTCCTTTTTTTTCTGAGTTCCAGACAAAGCTCTCTCTCTTCAGCCAGGCCATTAATGACATCTTCTGATCAAATCAATATTCATATGCATGAACAATCTTACCTTTACTAAAAATGTAAAACATTTTTTATTAAATTATGCACTGTGACGGTGACAGAGCACGGGAACAGTTTGCCCAGAACGGTTGTGGAATCTCCATCCTTGGAGATACTCAAAAGCCATCTGGACACGGTCCTGGGCAACCTGCTTTAGGTGGCCATGCTTGAGCAAAGGGGTTAAACAAAATGACCTCCAGAGGTCACTTCCAACCTCAACCATTCTGTGATTCTGTGATCATCTTCCAGAAATAATCATTATAATTACTGTACCATAAATAAGTCAATCCTGTTTATAATTAATACTTGGTAACATTTATCATCCATGCATTTATTGAAAAAAGGTATTAAAATACAACAGTCTGTGACAGAATTAAAACTGCTGCGTTACACTGCTGTAAACATGTCTTTGTACTGAGTAGCATTACTGGGGAAGGTCACAAATGCTTCCTGCTGACTGCAGGCTGCGCAGCCTTCTGTTTTATCTGATCCTAGTCTCTGTAGAAACCATGTAACAGCTGCAGAGATGTTCTACTGCCCTGAGGGAATGGGAGAGTGCTCTGAAGTGGAGTATGCTGATCTCAGGTGTCCCTCATGAGATGTACTTACAAAACAAGGCTAGAAAGACTTGTGTGGCTGCAGTTGGAGGAGGAAAAAAAAAACCAACCCACCCCCACTTAATCCTGATATTAACAATACACCTTTTTTGTATTTAGAAATACTGTGGGAGAAGGGAAAATGTATTATTAAAACCATGCCTTTGAAATGAGTTTAGTCTGAGCCCACAAATATATGAATGGTGTAATTATAATGATTATTTCACAGTTTTTATTACACAGCAGATGAAAGCTGATGTTTTTGTGCCTTCACTGCGCATTTTCATGTCTAGGCAGGTTAGGATTTCTATTAAATGGAATTTTGTTGCTGAAGGCACGCAGAAGAGGTGTCTGCACAGCCGTTAATGTATACTGCTATCATCCATGGACAGAAAGCTATCTAATTCAATAAAAACGAGCTTCAAGTCAATACTCCTCCTTACTGTAATTTACCTGCCTGCCTTAGCCACGCAGGTGAGCTACATACGTTTACTTGAAAATGCAAATCTGAGTTTCCAGTTTTCAGGCCACCACAGATATTTGCACAAACAGATGAAAAAACCCCACTTTAAAGTCACCACAGTGTTGCAACTTTCTTCAATACCTCTCTTGCTTTGCAGTTACCGTAAAAGTTATTCTATGTCATAGCTAAAAAACATAAGCTGATGAATTTGGCAGAAAAGAGAGGAAAACATAATCAAACTGGATAAACAAAATAATGTACAGTATAAAGAAGTAGTTTGAGAAGTGATAAACACATCCAGAAAAGATGTCTACTTCAGCTTAGTGGGTTTTTTTGTTTCTCACTTCTAAATGAGAAGCAATATGTACTCACATCTACTCAGAAATGCAAGGAATGCTACAATACCTGAATGTAATCTGGCACACAGACTAAACTGAAGCTAACATCAGCCCATTGTAGGATCTGCTAAGACTGGCCCATACTTTAACTTGCAGTAGCAACTGCCTTTCATTTTCATGTCAGCTTTATTTTTCTGGATATATTTTCTTCAAAATTCATTGCATTAGTGCTTCAAGAACATCACACAAAAGGAAGAGTCAGAGTTCTCTTCATTATTCTTAGCTGTAGTTTTTTGTTCACCCATGTACAATAGGTAGCTGTAACTGTGCCTCCTGGATTCTTTTGCACTACCAAGAGATTTGGGAAAAATGTGCCAGCAGAGTTGTAGTGAAGCTCCCCTGGCTGTGTTAGTACCTAGATGTGGAAGGCAGAGGCAGTGAGATACCAGGTAAAATCATTGATTATCCCAGAAAAATTGAAATGAAAACTTTAAGTTATGGAATTTAGCAGCTGTTATCAAATGAAATACATACTTTTTTGTGTGTAACAGGGAATTTAATTTTGCCATAGCATTGGAGTGCAATCTTTTCAAGTAAATATTAGCATTTAAAAATCAGGTCGTCAGTCCTAACAGCTGAATTCTTCTTTTTATCACACATAGTGATTTTGCCATATTTTGCTGCAGGACAGCCAAGACTCTACCTTAGTGAGCTCACTATGAAACTAATATTCCCAATGTGTTGAAGGTGCAAAGCGAATATTTCATCTGCAGACAGACCACTGTCCTCCCTGTTCCAAATCCTTAGGCTGCACTTTAAATACAGAAGTCCTAAGAGATTCTGAAGAAGAGGAGATTAGAACCTCTGTCCTTTTTGTCTTGCACCACTGGTGCAATAATTCTCTGAAAAGATGAGCTTAAAAAATGTCAGCCAGATTCGTAAGACATCATCTAAACAAAACAGTCAGAAAAGAATAGACTTCACATAATTGGTAAAACTCTTGGGTTTACTCAAATTACCTGATTTCTCTTTGGTAGATTATGATCATGTAGAAGGGACGGGGAAAAAAATAAAACAACCACAACCACCACCTCTCCTTTACTGTGCTGGCACCCACTGGATCCAACTGCCTTATGTCGGTTGTTACTTCCATGTTACTTTAGGCTACGAAGCCCTTCGCTTGGAATCTGACATCAGAACAGTGACTCAAGAAAATTAATACCAGTTCTATGAATTTCAGCAAGCCTTATTTCTTATAGTTTTGTAAGAGTATGGTATACTATGACAGAACTTGCCCTGTATCCAAGTCCCCTCTGGGTGGCAAAGACAGCAGGGGAAGAGCAGGCACCCTGTGGAGGCTAAAGCTGACAGCTTCCTAGAAGGCATCAGCGTGCCACTGTGCTTGATAGATGTCACATGGTTTCTATTCATGCACCCAAGGCTCAGTTTAAACTATCCTGTCAACCATAAAACTATATTAAATCACTAGGGTTTTAGACAGTACATGGAGAAAGCTGTGACCATTCAAATCTTGAAGTCTCCGACCTCCTCGTATTTCTAAGATCTTAGTCAGCTGGGTTTCAGATACAGTCTGAAGTAGAGGCTTGTGTCAAAACAATGATGAAAATCAACGTCTGTGATGATTTCACTCTATTAACTGCCTAATGACCCTGCTGCTTCTACTGTTTTGAGGGGATGTCTGCAAACAGAATAATCAGAGAGAGAACCACTGCAGTAGTTCTAGTCATGAAAAGCTGGAAGGTTCCAACAGGTCCTGTTCAGGATAACGCTTATGAGCCTTAGTACAAAAACATGGGCAGCTGTGTGTTGTCAGGGCTGTTTTGTTTTCAACACATCAGGTGCCGTAACTGACAGAAAAATAATTCCTTTTTTTAAAATGAATACTACATAACTACTTATTGAGTGGCAACTGCTAGAAAGAAAAAGCAAAAAATAAGCCTGGGGATGGTTGTCCACAGTGAGTGAATGCTCAGTGTGTGATACAGGTTCACAATTAGTTTTATTGGAGCCAGATCAACATTTGGAAGATCAAACAGCAGCTGTAGTAGAAATTTTTTCCATCTGTCTCGGTTTCTTCTTCGATGTAGGGACTTTCCAATGATCATTTATGCCTTTGTTACTTTGGGACTGTATGGCTGCCTGCGCTCCACATGGGCGCCACTTTAGGATCATTTGAAAAATTAAGGTAGTGCAGAATGTAACAGACTGACTTTTCCACTGAACAAAGCACTGATGATAAAACAATGACGTTTCAGAGTATGCATTGGCTTCCGATGATTTTCTAAGACGGACTTCCAAATATTGGTTTTAATCTCTGAAGTTCTTAATGGCAAGAGGCCCAGTTACCTGAGAAACTCCCACTTCGTGCCACATTACCACAGACAGAAATAATACAGACGTTTGAATTTCATCTGCAGTCTTTTCTGTACAAATGAGATGAAAAGCAAAGAAAACAGCTACTTTTCAAACACTCTTCCTGACAAGTGGGAAATCTTATAAATCTTCTGACCATTCTTCAGAGTCCGTATTTTCTCAGAGACATATATTTAGTGACATTACAAATTGCAGACTGAAGAGATGGAGGTTTCAGGATGGTTTAAATGGCTTCTTAGAGCACTCTTCTAAGTTTGGGGCATGTACGTAGTTTTTGAGACTGAAAATTCAGAATGACAAACTTGTTATTATTTCACTGAAAAAAAAATAAAGTGACTTGCTTTATTTGTTTGCTTTAAGTTCTGGAAGCTACTTGGAGTGCTGACTAGTGGCCGGAGAGATTAAAGGTTGACAACAATTATCAACCAGAAACTAGCCTATCCAGGCCAGAAATTATCCTACCAGCTACTGCCAAACAAGAAGCAAAGTTTTCTTTTAAAAATCTGCAGATTAATGAAAGGTACATGAAAGTGGCTGCTATTTATATCTTGGGTTTTGTTACAGTGGTGTGATATCCAGAACATTAAATGTTCTGTAAGGCTGGAGCAAGAAATAAAGGTTCCTTGAGTTTACATGCTGTAACTGCCTGCTCAGTTCACGCTTGTTTTTTCTTACAGCCTTTCAGAAGGGTCAGAAAAATGACTAAGCACAATATAAAGCTATGGAACCAAAGGTGCCAGGTCTGACAATGAGTAGGTGTCAGTTGCTCGATGCATGTGCTTGCACACCGTTCTAAGAGCATTTAAAGTCATTTCCATTCTACCTAAACTGTTCTCCTTGTTCTTGTTAGAGATTGCAATTTAAGCACTCCTCCTTAAATGAAAGCACTGTATCTAGGTGCAGATGGCAACAGTTACAGGCACTAACCAGATGCTGCAGTCTCTAATTTGATTGAAAGGGTATAATTAGACAGCAGAAACACTTCAATGAGAGAGTAATACACAGAGGAAAGGACAGAAACCACTTAACTGATGCCAAGATACCCCAGCAGTAAGAGAGGCAGGGGCCCACGGGTGGAAGGGGCAGAACACCAAATTACCTTCTTCAGATGAGAACATTTTTGTTTCCCTATGGATGTGAATAGGGATTCTATTATCATAGGTTGCCACAGTTCTTCATGTGGGAACACTGATTAAAACCAGAAGAAGCTTCAGGAGATCAAAGAGACAAATATGGCTTCTGTGGTCATTATTAAAAATATTTTTAGCAGTGCAATGGTTTTCTTTGAAGATGCCGTTTTATCGATTGAACCAGAAGTTCATTTGCATACTGTCACGTGATTGGTCAGGAAAAATAATCCCGTCCCATTTTATGTTATGATGCAAAATAAATGCTTTTGGGGTGGGTAAGGCTGCTTTAGACCCACCCAAGTGAACAGTCAGCGTAGTCCTTCTGCATTTCGATACCTCACTATTCCAACTAATACTAATATGCCAAAAGCCCTTATCGAAACTATCAGGACTGGGTGCCTGTACTGTAACAGTAAAAAACCCCACAACACAACAGTTGATACAAACTAAATAAAATACCTCAGGAAAGAATGATCTTTGTTTCAAATTGCAATTTTCAGAATTTTCAAAATTGCTAGAAAATAACTCCCCAGTTGGCTGATCAGCCAGTTAAATTCTGATGTGATGCTATGAGGGCACTTGGTTAGCCAATCATCTCTCCTTTGCAGTGTAGGGGCACTCTGCATGTCATTTAAAAATCATCTCTCTCCTATCCTACACACCCATGAAAACACACACACAGACATACGCATATAATTTTTTAAAGACCTCAAATGCAATCATTTTTGCTGGTCATAACGAGTCTTATTTAGCACTGGTCCAAACCAGAGAGTAGTCACAGTGAATACTCACTCACCTGACATTTGATCAAACTTTGACTTAAGCGTCTGCCTGTCCTGTAAGAATGTACATTCCTGGGAATGTACAGACATGTGGAGTTCCATACTTGTGCTGCCTGGCAGCGTGTGAGCTGTTATATATGTGACTTGCTATTCTTGTGAAACTTTTATTACTAACCTTCAATCTAATAGCTTTTTCATCACTTTTCCTTTTTTGTTTAAAAAAAAAAAAAAGGTAAATGCGATCTGACCAGCCAGACCCTTTCTGGAATATGTTGGAAGCAGGCAAATTAGGATATGAGCATAAGAGGCAGTTACCATTATTTCTAATGCTTAAAAGCATGTATTCTGTACCCCTTTTCCTTCTGTTCATAGAATACAAACATGCTGTATTAGCCGCAGCTTTGCAGCTGCTGCCTGGTCCTCAGCCACAAGATGAAAATGCTCTTGCTTGTGATTCTTCATCACAAGGAAGGAAGGGAAGGAAGGGAAGGAAGGGAAGGAAGGGATGAAGGAAGATGTGGCCCTGTAAGAATTTGTGTTCCTTCATACACCCATTTGTTTTCTTTCTTTGTGACGTTTTACAACTGCTGTTCTATTATCAAGCATGGCAGACTGAATCCCTTTGGAAATTTCATCAGGATGGGCCATAGCCACTGTGTGGATGGAGGGAGTGGCCAATTGCACAACCATTATGGTGTGATATGACAAAGAATGCAAATTCTGCAGCTGGCAGCGTGTAATCCCTGCCTCCCTCCCACTTCTTTGGCTCCATCCTGCCTAAATCCATTCACATAACTCTGGATTTTGAGTTATGCTCTATGCATGTACAAGCACGATATGCTGAAGTGTCTGACTGACTATTTCATTTTCTGTCTGTCTGGTTAGAAATGCTTTTTTGAGTATTTCCACGATGATTGCTTAAGGCACATCAAGTAGAACTGCTTCTCTGAATCATCAAGACATCGGCAGAAAAAGATGACAGGAGATGCAAGGTTTGTGAGAGAAAGCTGAAATACCAGCTCAAAGGAAAGACTCAGCTGGAAGGAAAACCAACATGATGACCCAGTATTGCTAAATGGAAGGAAAACAGAGAAAGGAGAAAGAGGCTGATAATCATATACATTTCTGATGGGGAAGTTAAATGAGCACTATGAATACAGAAACTGGAAGTGAGAACTTGCACCGAATATACAAAATAATGTTTCTTCACTGAAACTAACATTTGCCAAAGGCATTTCCATCTCTTCGGCCTTGTAATACAAAACTCACCAGATTTAGACAGTCCTTTAATATTAGCCAATCTATTCACCCATCTCTTATTTCTGATTCACTTGAGAAATGTGGTATGACTGAAGTTTGAATGCTGCAAATGTCAGTGTTTGGATTAATAGAAGCTGTTAGACATCACACAGCGAAGCAGAAACATTCTGTGAAAAGTAGCACAATACTATGTGCAAAAACGATTGTTAACTCACTCTAATTTCTGACAATTTGAGTCATTTTTCACAAGGCAATTCCAGAAGTTAAAGTTTATCTCCTATCTTAGCAAATGATAGCGTGACGCAGTCTGTATTTTGACTGCATTCTACAATAAACTTATTAAGACACGCATTTGATAAGAGGAATACGCATTAAAAACATACTATATGACAAACTGCCTTACAAAAGAAATATTAACGTTTGTGATTTCAGAATTCTGCTAGCTTCAGGTGCAATCTGACCCAGCTTATCGATCCTGTTTCAGTCCTGCGGGATTAAGGGTCAAGAAGATGAACCTGAGGTATGGTTCGCACAGATTAGCAACTCTGCAGATTTTGTACATGTCATACAAATTACAGGTCCTTGTTGAAGTGTAAATTCGCACTGGTTCCAGGTTCTTTAGCAGAAGACACACAGGTGGCAGTGCTTTCTAGATCCACTCTCCTTTGCTACCCCTTCACTGAGAGGCATTATATATTCTTCTCCCCTTCCCCCGCCCCAGCTGCTTGTGCTCAGGCATCTCTGTCCCCTTCAGTGGCAGCCAGTGCACCCATTTAGAAGTTGGCTAGAGGATGGAAGTGCAAGTGTGTAAACAGATAGAATGCCCTCAATAGCCTGTGAAGCACACATTCACACTGGGATATATTCTCTACTTGCTGTCATGCAGCCTGCTGTGAGCGACATGGTCACATATGGAGTGTTTTGTCCACAGTTCTCAGAAATCCTACAAGACATTCTTCAGCATAAGCAAAGGAAGGAGTACCTACTGGGTGCACCAAACATGTCCTAATGGTACTGGGAACAGACTGTTAGACGTGGTGTAGATGTGCCCCTGTCTAGGCAGCTCCCTACACACTTGTCTGAAAATACTCTTGCGTTTTACTCACTTCAGGAAACTTCTGAGAAGTTGTAAAGTTTACCTTCTGAGTTCTCTTTCTGGTAAAAGGCTTTTTTTCCCCCAAGAAAATCTAGGTAAGTGTTTTCCAAATGTAACTAAGTGCACCTACAAAACTTTGATGAGGAAATATCTGTTCATGGCAGAAGGAAGTAGAGCAAATTCTATGTTATAAAGAATAACAATGATCAGAATATGCAAAGCGTATCCAGGAGGGCCATGCATCTGATGGCTGCCACACTGTGATTATCTGCAACAGCCACTTCAGAACTTGTGAAGCAGGGCCCACGTTTATCACAGGAGAACCGCAGTACTCAAAAGCATCAATAACTGAGATGAGGACAAAAGGCTGCAGAGAAATTTTAAGCGAAAATTTTACACTAACAGGTAGCAAAGCTTCAGGCTTCCCAGATGCCATGGCCGAATGAGTACCTGACTGGTCAGAGGAGTCCGTGCTCGACGGGGAGCTGGGGCAGGACGCTGCAGGCAAGCGAGGCGGCCGCGCTCCAAGCTCTGGCTCTGCACCCCCAAGTCTGCCCTGCTGCCACCGGCTATTTCACTCCCCAGTGAGTAAGTGCACCTCCGCCCCACACTCCTCTCTCCCTGCAGATGCCTCTGTTCCACAAATCTAGCTACCAAACCACTTTTATAGATAAATGTGCTGCTCTTCTTTCTCTTACCTCATGCTTTCGTACAGTTTTCCGAGCTCCCACCTCAGCGAGCACTGGGAGAGCCTCAAGTACCCACAGGCTGCGAACGGCGCACGGAGGCACCCCCCGCACGTTTGCACGAGCAGCCTCGAGCCGGGCACCGACCCGGCGAGCAGGAAGGGCCGTCGTCGCGACCTCGAAGAGGTGCTGCGGAGCGGCGGAGCCCTCCCGCGGGAGCCCGCGCCCCACGGCGAGCCTGCGGGGCTGGGGGAGCGCCTGCCCCGCTCCGGGCCGCGCAGCCCCGCCGGGGGGACGGGGGAGCAGCCCGCAACGCGCCCCCCTCCCCGCGACGCCTCACTCACCGGAGAGAAGGGGTTCGCGGCAGCAGCTCAGCGCCAGCCCCGAGAAGGCCAGGAGGGCGGCGAGGGCGGGGGGCTCCATGGGCAGCGGCCCCGCGCCGCGCCGCGCCGCGCCGCGCCCCGGCGGCAGCCCCGCGCTCCGCGGGCAGAGGCGGTCGCGGCGGGCCGGGAAGAGCGCGAAGTGCGGGAAGCGGAGGCCCTACAGCATGTGTCCTGTAACTGCGCCCCGGCGAGGTGCCGAGTGGCAGATGAGGGATCCTATTACCAGCCATGTGACAGGAAAGGATAGAGACCGACATCCCAACCTGCTGCAGCGCGGGACCGCACAGCCGCCGCTTTTACGTTTGACACCGCCGGGTTTGGGCTGCCCGTGCTCGCTCCGGGGCCAGCACGGGGGCGCGCCGGAGCCCCCCTCGCGGGCAGGGCCTCCCGCGGGGCAGCGCCCCGACGGCCCCCGCCGCCGCCCCCAACTCCTCCGCCCCGGCAGCGCCCTGTGTCTACCCCCCGCCCCTTCCCACCCGGCTCTCCCCTCGGCTCGCACGCACCCACTCCCCCGCTGCGGCCGGGGAAGGGGCCGGGCAGGAGCCCCTCAGCCGTGGGGCCTCGCCGCGGGCTCTGCCTGCAGGCGGCCGCCGGCCCGGCGGGGGTCCCGGGGGGGGGATTCTGCCAGCAGATGGGAGCGCGCAGGTGCAGCACGGCTCTCATGCCTTGAAGGGAGGGGGGGCACGGGGACGGGGGGACGGGACACACGGACGGGGTGGGGGGAACAAGAAAAGAACGCTACAAACTCCGCACTAGTCCCGTGCGGCTCCAGCCCGCGCACGGCCGCTCTGCGCGGGCGCGGTGCGGCCGCGGGGGCGCGCCCGAGGCGGCGGGGTGGCAGCGCCGCGGCTGCGGGCGTCGTTCAGAACACAGTAAGAGGGCACCCCCCGCCCCACAGGAGCGGCCGGGCGGTGGGGCCGCGGCGGGGCGGCCCGGGCACGGCGGGCGGCGGCAGAAACAGCGGCGGGCACGGCCGCCACGGGGGGCGGAGCTGACGGGGGCGCGGCGGCGGGGGCGCGGGCAGACAGAGACAGGCGCGTGGGAGCCCACGCACACCCAGAGACCCGACACACTCGCGGGCGGACAGGGACACGCGGGAACACAAGGACGCGCGCGCGCGCACCCACCCATTTGGACACGCGCGGCGCAGGGGGAGGCGCGCCCCCACCGTGATGCACCATGCGACGAGGCGAGCACAGGAACACGGAGCGGCTGAGGGACCGCGGAGCCGAAAGCAAAGGAGCGGTGTTGCTCTCCGAGAATGGTGAATGCACGTGCAGAACGGTAGCTTTTTTCTCCCCACTTTTTTACCATCTACGTGCAGACAGCAAAGGGCAATAAAAATGTCAAGGTGGTACATTAAAAAGCTATTGCCTAAACTTCTGCGCAAGCCTCTTAGCTGACCCGTGAGACGTTGTAGCAATGGCAGTGCTTCTCTGCTAAGAAACAACCAACCGGGGGGGGGGGGGGAACAAAAAACAAAACAAAAAAACCCCAGCAAAACCGACATACAGCCAGGCACACTTGCTTTGTGAGGAACGGAAAGAGGGCAAACGTTCCCGTCCTTGAGCACCTTTACACCATTGCTATGTAATGTGTTGGCACCTTCAAACATCGAAAAGGGCGAGAGCACTCTTGCTGCTCTGAAAGAAGAAGCAACAAAATAAATTTTGAAGGCTTTAACTATTGTATCAATAGGCACTACGCGATGTCTCACTCTTCGCGTGCAGAAACCTGCCATCATATAAATCGGTAAGGAAAAATGTGCTAGGATTTGCAGAAAAAGGATTACCTGTTAGCATAGCTTTACATGTATATTTTAATATCACAGCATAATAATGTGCCACATTCTTATTTCTTTGAGCTGAATTCCTAGTGAGTGTAGAATTTTTAAGCTGATGAAATATTGAAGAACAGCAGCAGTGTTCTGTTAGCTTGGTGTTATGCTTTTTTTTTTTTAAATAGTAAACAAGGAAACATTTAGTTCCTCCTAACCCATACAATAGAGAAGTATGGTCAGTTATTTGGCTCACTGATCCTGAACTTTGGTTGCACAAGAGCACTGTGAGCAGACATAATTTTGTTGCCACTGAATGTGTGTGTGTACGTGTGCGCGCGCGCACGTGTGTGTATAAACTAGGGAATTGGAGGTAGCTGTGATGGCAGAGTTACCAAGACTGACCAGAAGGAACAACTGGTGGTGGGTGTTTGTTTTTATCACTGCTTTCTTTATGATGGGCTAAGACAAATAATTCTGATTCATAGAAATTGACTGTGTTCTCAGATCAAAGCACAAATTTTTCAGGAGGACCAGGGTTCTAATTCATTCCACATATTCCCTTCCCAGTTGGAGCCACTGTGGTGGGTTGACCCTGACTGGACACCAGGTGCCCACCCAGCTGCTCGATCACTCCCCCTCCTCAGCTGGACAAGAGAGAGAAAATGCAATGAAAATACATGGGTTGAGATAAGGACAGGGAGAGATCATTCACCAATTACCATTACAGGCAAACCAGACTTGACTTGGGGAAATTAGCGTAGTTTATTAACAATCAAATCAGAGTAGGATAATGAGAAGTAAAACCAAATCTTAAAACCACTTTGTCCTTACCCCTCTCTTCTTCCTGGGCTCAACTTCACTCTTGGTTTTCTCCACCTCCTCATGCCAAGTGGCACAGGGAGATGAGGAATGGGTGTTGTGGTCAGTTCATCACACGTTGCCTCTGTCCTCCTCAGGGGGAGGACTCCTCACACTCTTCCCCTGCTCCAGCGTGGGGTCCCTCCTGCAGAGACAGTCCTCCACAAACTGCTCCAGCGTGGGTCCCTTCCCTGGGCTGCAGTCCTTCAGGAACAGACTGCTCCACGTGGGTCCCCTGTGGGGTCACAAGTCCTGCCAGCAAACCTGCTCCACCGTGGGCTCCTCTCTCCATGGGTCGACAGGTCCTGCCAGGACCCTGCTCCAGTGTGGGCTTCCCACAGGGTCACAGCCTCCTTTGGGCATCCACCTGCTCCAGCGTGGGGCCTTCCACGGGCTGCACATGGATCTCTGCTCCACCGTTAACCTCCATGGGCTGCAGGGGACAGCCTGCCTCACCGTGGTCTTCCCCACGGGCTGCAGGGGAATCTGTGCTCCAGCACCTGGAGCACCCCCTCCCCCTCCTTCTCCATGGACCTTGGTGTCTGCAGGGTTGTTTCTTTCACATCTTCTCACTCCTTCCTCTGGCTGCAATTGCACAGGTTTTTTCCCCCCCTTCTTAAACACGTTACCCGAGAGGCACTACCACATTCACTGAGGGGCTTGGCCTTGGCCAGCGGCAGGTCTGTCTCAGAGCCGGCTGGCACGGGCCTTATCAGACATAGGGGAATCTTCTAGCAGCTTCTCACAGAAGCCACCCCTGTAGTCCCGCCACGACCAAAACCTTGCCACGCAACCCAATACAACTACTGACATCAAGTGCTGCTAGCATTCCTTTACAAATCATTGTGCGTGCATGCAGCACTTCCTTGTGGTACATGCTGTCTAATAGCACATGTGACATTACTACTCTGTGATTTAATGACCCACAAAATTCTCCTCTCCAAGGACTGGGACCCCACTGTGTTACCTGTTCACCCAATTTCAATTCTATTTTATCTGGATTCTGTTCCTTAAGGACATGGGAACAGAGAAGGCTTACAAATTTTAACATTGTATTGATAATGAAGTTCACAAAATCAACCTGATATATCTCCAAAAGGCCCGTTCAGTCTTCCAGCACTCCTTGGCAAAATCACCTATGTTTGTTCTGCCGCCCTCTTTCTCCACTAACCAGTTGCGCTCACAGCTGATATCTGTTTATACGCAAGTTACGCTTTTTTTTTAAACTGTAGCATGCTGGCAATAGACAGCCAGTTCATTGCCGATGATCATTCCCAGTCTTCCTTCAAAGTTCTTTTTTTAACAAGATTTTTTCTCTCTGTTGTACAGAATTGTTTGTATTTCAGCTTACTCTATTCAAGATCACTTGTTCTCATTTTGTAATTTTCTGCTTGTGGTTTGTGGTCTCTCTTAACAAACAACAACAATGGCAACAGCTATGGCAGCTAATAAATAATGAATAATTTCATACTTCGTAATACATGGTCTGAGGCATTTGTTTCAATTTGTCTTGTTCCCATTATAATGTAAAATCTGTACTGTTTCAGTATTTAGGTTTCCTATACATTTGGTACATAGTTTGTCCTTGATTTTTGAAACAACCATGATTTTCTAGTAGTTTATGAATTAAAGACCTTAGAAAACCAGACCAAACTACCTGCAAAAATTAGCAATTTTTTCACTATCGAAAAGAGTTGCACAATGCAGAACTGACTTCACAAACCCTTTGGGATGCAGGCAAAAGCTAATGGTGATTTTGGTGGGGTTTTTTTGGTAAAAGGAAGCCAATGAAACACACTGTAATACAGCTAGATATTGAAAAATTACGCGTGTTGCAGTTTTTCAAGGAAAACATTGCAAGTTTTGCAAAACATTTTCAGTGCAGGTAACAAGATGTTTTGTTTTGAAGATGGACTCTAACTGGACAGTTGAATAAAGATAGATTTTAAAAAAAATAATTATACGTTAACCTGGAAGGAAAGGTTTCATTTTCTGACTACTTTCCCTCCCTGTCCCCTAGCTGTACCCTTTTAAAATGAGCTCAGAACTGAAACAAAGATGCCACTTTGAGTCTGTGTTTAGAGACTTGCCAAAATGTAAGACTGCAATAGTATCTTCAATATCCTTCCCTACTAAAAAAACCCCAACAATCTGCAAATCCAACCCTACTTGCCACTAGTCCACCTGACTGTGCATCTACTTTCACATCTATCTAAATCAGCCTTACATGGCCCCAGAAAACGCAAACGTTTCTCTGCTGACGGCTAGCGTAGTAGGCTCGCATTGTGTTCTCTTTGCTAGCTTTCAAGTAAAAGGAGAGAAATGCAGAGAAATAATGAACTCTCTTGATTTTGTCAGAACTCTGGTTCTGCTGGCAGAGATGTGACTGTTAGACAAAGCTAATGCCCATAACCTTGAGAGTGATGCTTTCAGAAGCATTATCCTTTGCTTGTGATAGACAGTAGGCTGAGCCTGCTGTGATATAATCCCAGGAAGTTGGTTAGCATTTCCCATACAATTCAACACTCATTAGATTGAAAGCAGAAATCAAATGATCGCATACTATATGAAACCATTGTTTGTGTTTGGAAAGTCTGTCTTTGTTGCTGTGGACGATTTAATCCTCTGCTCTGCTTCTTCTGTATTTCATTAAAGACTCCTTTGGAATTTCATTGTTCAGATACAACTGGAACCTCTGAAAGAAGTTTCTGCTTGGCTTTGTGTCTTTGGAAGAAAATAAAAAGAAAGAGTTTTAAAAAAACATAAACACTAGAGATGACTGTTAAAGTAGTTACCACAATGTCATAGCTTTGATCAAGGGTAGAAGAGTATTGGGTTAGGTGGACTAGTAATGTTGCACCATTTTCAAAGGTACCAGTTCTGTGTAATTCCGGTGCACGCCTCCCCCAAGGAACAACATCCCTCCCTTGTCATACACTACTGAGGATTCAAAAGAATTCAATTACCAAAAGTAGTGACTGAAGCACTCCTCCTATTTAAGCAACATTTGATGAAATTAAAGAATACTGAAGGTTTGCCGTTATGTCTGTGCAACAATCAATTTCTGTTTTCTAGTACAATGGTCTAAATTATAGGAGCAAAAGGAGAAACTGGGCAAATGTCACTGGTTTGAAAACACTGATAATGAAGGGTCAGGAAAGAAGGTTGGGTTTTGAGTACAAAAAATGCAGAGGGAAAAATTCTGAGTGAGCAGGGAATCTGGGATTCAGTGGTAAATTCTGGACTTTACATTGACTTTTTTTTTTTAACCTAGGAGAAACATATCACCAAAATGTTAATAGATACTTTTGCAACTACCTAGCAACCCTTACACCTAACTGAGAGGGAAAAGCATAAACCAATTTGATTGCCTGCAATTTTTATTCTAAATACTGTGATTCCACCCCTGTAGTCATAGTGTGTTGTGACCATCATCCCCCCCACCCCCCAATCTCTGCTCATAGAATCATGCGATTGTCTGAGAAACTTATGTTTTGCTTTTAGGATAGAAAGGTGGCTGGGGAAATCTTGAAAGTATAGCCCCTACTTGTTTTTCTGTTTGTTTGTCAAAGAGAAAAGAAATCCAAAAAGCACATAGCATTCAATGATTAGGATTTTTGTATATTTCTATTGGCCTTGTGGCATTTGAAGATACTTCACTCTATCTTACTATGTAATTATGGTCCTAGCTGTGAACACCGAGAGCAGCTCCTTCTCTGGATGGTTGTCACAGCTGGGTGCAGAGGCCCAAGTTTTCAAAGACCTACAGTATGTAGGACTACTTCGTTCCTTTCTCATATAAAATATATGACTTATCATAGAGTTATATTTACCCTGAGATCCAGTAGATGACAGACTTTCATGATGCAATAATTGTCTAATACGCCTTCCCTAGTTAAAATTCATCTGTTCAAAAATTTGTTACTGTTATACAAAGGACTGCATCCTCTATTGCTATCCAAATACATGGCCCTGCTGAGTGCTATGGACTTTATTAAACTCTCTCAAAGTTTTTTTCATAAATGATATGCTTTTGGTAGCATATGAAAATTCCCTAGAGATTTGCAAAATATACGAGAGTTTAGAAGGGTTGATGGCGTCATTCTTTTTTTTTTTTTTAATTAATTTTTGATGCACAATGTTGAGTTTAGAATAGCGGTTCTGTAAGCTGCTCCCAAATGGGAGAAGTCTATGCAGCTGCAATAGCAGTGTTTTAAACCGGTTGGTTTTATATGTGGGAATCTGGTGTGGGTAAAATTTGGCAAATATAGGTGATGTCCTTTGTCTGTGCATTTTTATGTATGCAAAAAGCAGTAAATTGCTGCAGTTATCTACCCTGTGTTGAGTATCCATTTCTTCTTTTTGTACAGCAGAGGAAGAAAAAGTGTTTTGGGTATAGGTGCTCTCTGTGAAGTATAGAAAACAATGCTTATGTGATTTAAAGGGAAGGGGCAAAATTTAGCAGTGTCTTTGGCCCTCTGATAGACACAACTAATTGATGATTGAGCTCAGAATCAATGGCTATATTTTCAGTGCTGGACATGGCTATCAAACTGGGTTCTGTTTCAAGAGTCTCTGCAATGATGAACCTGTTAGAAAGGCACAGAGCCAAAAATATTTTTTAAAGTGGCTTGTTAGCACTGGCTAACAGGACCAATTATATACAGAATATATGAAATCATAACAGCCTTTGAAAACAAAGGACAAAAACCTCAAAGGAGAATTTACTAGCCACATAACATTTTGTAGAGATCTCTCTTAAAAATGTAATAGTTTTTATAGTGAGGTTATTTTTGTGTGGTAGAAAGGTTCCAAGAATGGGCAGCAAAGTGATATATCCTTAAAATTCTATTCACCTCTTTGGCACGGGAGACATATAAGCATTCTTTAGGCAAATTCATGCATGCCTAAAGGTGGGAATATACTCAAAGATATGTGGAAAGTTACAGTATCATGCAATGCATTCCTTAGATGATGCATCAAATTTACCTATTGGTATCATGAGCACACCTGTTCTGAAACAGAACACTGTTAATCAAGTAGCCTTATCACTCAACAAATAAATTATTTTGACCAAAAAGTTCTGTTCCTTCTCAATCAATCACATATTTGTATGTCCTGATAATACAATTCCAACTTTGCTTTCTAGTCTTCCAGCAGGACATAAGGACTATTCAGACTTGATGTTTTTCATAAAAAGATAGTAGCAGGAAAATATCATGTTTGATTTCTTTGTGATTGAGAAAAATGATTTAAAAGATCATAACACTTGCTATTTCTTTAGAAGGTTCACTTGTGTTTTCAGTTCAATTGAGTCTTACCTCTCTTTTCTACATAAGAATATCAGACGTGCCAGGACTGCAAGACTGACTATTCCAAATATAGAGCCAAGAAGAATTACTTCTTTGATATCTGAAAACAGGAAGACATTAATGCATTTCTTCATATCTGTTTGAATGTAGTCACATGTGGCAATTTTAAAACTTGTATATACAGTGTTTATTTTACTGTTCTTTGTATTTATGGAACAAACTAGTAAAGAGAAGGAACTCACACAATTCCTATGTTTGACAGTTAGGGCAGGTGACTGCAAAAGCTGTTCTAACACAAAGAAAGGATGGCCACTGGTTAGTATGTAGCCAACATCACAAATGTACAATATTTATGTAGAACTGCCAAGCCCAACAGCAGACAATTTTTTCAATCCTTTTTCCATACAGTTTGATTGCTTTAAAAATTGCCCCTATTTTGGCATTAAAATTTTGAAACTGCTCCTGCTGCTTAACACTCTATGTGAAGCAAAGATGGCTGTTCTGATGCAGGTACGGTGAATTGCATCAGACAGTATTAACACACTAAAAGTGTCAATTTAATTCTGTTTCTGCATAATAAGGACACACAAAAGATAGAAAGAAACCAGTTATGAAACAAATTTTGAATAACAAATCTTCTCTTGTTTTCTTATTCTACTAACAAGTTGCAGGTTACCAGTTCTGTCCTTTTCCTACCAACGTAGGACAGTGCTAGCAGGATGCTGTATGGCTGTGGTAAGCAACCGAAGCTAACAGTATCATGTAGGTACATTTTTCATGACGTAACAGATTGGTAAAAGTTTAGAAGATGCAGCATCTGGAGTGAACTGTCTGGGAGAAACAATGCTTCCTGGATTGTGTATCCTTTAAGGAAAATACCTGCTGGAGTACCACCACTGAACAACTGCAAGTCCCAGTGTGAGCAACCCTTGTCCCAGGTTCAGTGTCAGAGGGTCAAAGAGAATTGTAGTCACTTGGCTCTGAGACACTGTGGTGTCCTAAGGTCAAAGTAGATTCAATGCTCTGCCCTTATTCTGCACTTAGTGATAGCACTGTATGCTTGTATAAGGGAGCACATAGTCTATGTAGAGATAGGTGAGCAATGGCGCGTCTGAGCTTTAATGCATCTGGGCTGCGTTTTGGCCAGCCCTTCCTTCCATCGCTTTGTCACGCCTGCAGGAAGAACTGCCCACAGCCCGGCCCACAGTGATGGCAGGGTGATTTAACAGATACTTCTGTGATCCTAGAATAGATAATTTGGTTTCTAATTTGGTTTACTCTGAAGTTTAAGGAAACAAGTGAGATACATAATCTGTTTCACAGGCATTGGTCCTTCTTCCAGTAACTTCTATACAAGGCTCAAAAACTTCTGTTTGGCTTACACACACCTCACAGGCAGGTACCCTGTCTCTGCCAAGTGACGAGAACCCACTACTGGCCTCGGTAGTTTGGTCCACTAGTGATTTGCCTCTATTGTGAAATCTTTGTATTTAATTTATAAACTCAGGTTATATTTCTTGACTTTAATACGTTTTGCAGCCAGTCTCCTGGAAACGACAGGCAGACAACAATTCCGTAATAAGAAGACCTAATTTTTTTGGCATCCTCATCTTAAAAAAAGTGCAGAAGAATAATGAGATTTCTGACAACTTTCCAAAAAGAACTGTATTTACACAGAGTCTGAGCCTGGAAAATGAAACCTAAAAGTGGGAAGAGGAGAAGGGGGAAAAAAAAAAGAAAAACCCAAAAGACAGACAAAACCAAATTGCACTTAACACCACCAAATTATTGTCCATCACAATCAGACTGTATGTATATATATTGCTAAGATTTTATAATATTTAGCTGTATTGTACTTCTGATTTCACTAGATTATCCTTTTTGCTTTTTCTGGATGGTTTCTTTTTCTTCCTCTATGTGATATTCTGTGAAGCGAGGTTGCTGTGGTACTGGCAAGACTTGCAGTGGGATTGTAATTAGAAGCATAGCAAAATAATTATTAGCAGAGGATTTCCATGGAAACTCTAATTCAAGGAAGCAAAACTCAAAAGCAACAATATGCAGGCCCAACAGCATAATTTGTATTTGAAATTTCAAATACAGAAACTGATTTTGCAAAATGACTGGTATTCAGTTTTCTTGTTTCCATCTCTCATCCTATCTAGTTTTCGCAGTCCTCATGCCTTTAGCTGTTCCAGCTTTTGAAAAACAGAAGCGTATAGCCACTAAAAAAACCTCGGTGATGTGCAATACAGAACTTGAATGTGATGTGCCACAAAAGTGCAGCAAGTGTAATGGGCACAGCACTGTAAAGAAGTACCTCTGGATGCTGAGAATAATAGAGGGCTGGGCCCTGTGTTCTTGATCAGCATGAAAGAAATAATTTGGAAAAGTGTGTTTTAATAGTTCGTGCTGGAAGTAAAAATGTGACCACTAATCACAGTGGCTAGGTCAGTGGTCACCCATTCAGGCGCCCAGAAATTTGGAAGTGCTGTCCATTAATTATGTCAGCATTTTCCTGGCATCAGGAAGGCCCTCTGCCACAGGGCTTGATAAAATGAATGTTGGTGAAACAGCAGCATGCTGCTATGTGAAGAGGAAAACAGTGAAGAAAACTGATCTCAGTAACAACGATTTTGACAACATGAAGACCTTTTCTGTACTTATGTTGAATTCAGAATCAACACAAGTAAAACTGGCACTGGATTTCAATTGTGTCTTAGACTGGAGGAGGAAATGTATTTAGTGGAAAGCAAGTACTAGCTGTCCATGCTATAACAATGCTACAGGTTTAGATGTAAATGAGAAGAACTTCAGACTGTTTTGCCTACCAGCTCTGGAGAGACTTGGACCTGTCAATAAAACCTTGTCAGACAGACACTGATATCCAACAGCATATCTTATGACACAAAAGGAGGAACAAGGCTAGATATGAATGCCATTATTAGGGCACAGCAGTAAAAAAAAAGAATGAAGACGTGTGTACGCAATTTGTATTTGATATTGTCTCAATCAGTCGTCAGTATTGTCAGTATCCTGCTGCTATGGGCAGCATTGCCATGCTCCAACTTCTTGAGGCTTATAAAAATCATTTTTGGCTCACATTACAAATGAACTACAACCCCAAATATCAAATAGTAAGGAAGTTCTTTGTTACAATCAGATCAATAAAATTCTTTCACACCTTGTTGTTCTTTGTCATCTTTCAGAAAAACATGTGCTGAGAAACACTGCGGTTTTTGTTTGCTTGTCCATAAAGCTGCGGCACGTCTCCATCATCCTGAATGCAGTTAATATCTGTGTGTCTTCCAATTCCTTCCCTCCGATCTCTCAGGGCTGGCTTTTTGCCCCCCTTTCTCTAGTGTAAATGTCAGCATCCAGTTTGCTTATTGAGGCTGACTGGCTCCTATCCAGTATGTATGCGGTTGATGGCAGCAATGGAAAAATGTTCTTAGTTTTCAGCTTGGCAAAATGTTTTGCCACTGACTTTTTAAGATCTGGCCTTACTTTGTAAAGATTTCATTCTTCTCAGACTTTTGACAGATGGTCTATTATTACTGTGAACTATGAAGCATGCTAAATTATCTGCTGAACTTCTGAATCTCTCATATTTTCAACAGTTAACTAAAGTACTCCATATGCTCTGGCCTATCATATTAAACAGAAATGTTTTGAAATAACTCTAGTTTCACTCTTTCCAAAATAGCACCACTACTGAGATTGGCCCCTGTGAACACATCGGTTGGATATTGGTTACTAGCGATGGCTGGTCCAAGAAAACATTCCATAAACATTCATTCATCTATTTAAAATTAAGCAACATTCCCTGGTTGTATGTGCAAATGTTCAATAATTATTTTTTATACTAAAGTCCATAGTCTGCTGCCCAAACTCACTGTGGTTCACCTCACAAATATCACTAAATGTGCAGAACTGCATTGGACATGAACAAGCAGTTGGTGCAGGCCTGCAGAGGCTGATGAAATGTGTCAGCTGGCCAAGAATTCATTGCTGATGCACTTTCCACATTTCTTTGGAAGGTGCTCAGAATGGAGAATCTGTTGATATGAATTATTTGATGAGTACTTTTGGGAACAATTAACTCAGCATTAGAAGTTCTTCAACATGCCATGTGGTCTTGCATCACTCTCATGCTTTAAAACATTGCCATCTTGAGGACATTTGGGGTGTACGTGGCATATGAATAAAACAAAGTTGAAACTGTTAGAAAATATTGTGTGGTTTCCTGTAAATTGTGGAGACAGCCTAACTGCTGCTAAATCCAACAATCCAAGGCTAATTGATAATCTAAAGTAGTGAAGCAAGAAGGGTAGTAAATTAATGTTATTTATACTAAATACCATACATCATTCACAATAATTTTACAGATGTAGAATAATACATTATGTTTTGAGATAACATAATCCTTTAGAACGAAAGAGTGGAAGCCTTCAACAAGTATGGGCTGTGTTTGCTTTCAAATCACAGAATCACAGAATGATTGAGGTGGGAAGGGACCTCTGGAGGTCATCTTGTCCAACTCCCTTGTTCAAGCAGGGCCACCCAGCATCAGTTGCCCAGGACCATGTCCAGATGGTGTTTAAAAATCTCCGGACAGGGAGAGTCTACAACCTCTCTGGCAATCTGTGCCAGGGCTTTATCACACTCACAGTAAAAAAGTGTTTCCTGATGTTCAGAGGGAACCTCCTGTGTTTCAGTCTGTGACCATTGCCTCTGATCCTGCCTCTGGGCATGACTGAAAAGGGCCTGAGTCTGTCCTCTTTGCACCCTCCCTTCAGGTATTTGTACACATTGATAAGATCTGTGACCCCCAAAAACCTTCTCTCTTCCAGACTGAACAGCTCCCAGCTCTCTCAGCCTTTCCTCATACAAGAAATGCACCAGTCCCCTAATCATTTTCATGACCCCTTCGTTGGACTTTCTCCAGCATGTCCACGTCTTTCTTGTGCTGAGGAATGCAGCGCTAGACACAGCACTGCAGGTGTGACCTCACCAGTGCTGAGCAGAGGGGAAGGATCACCTCCCTCAACCTGCTGGCATACTTTGCCTAATGCAGCCTGGGGCACCATGAATCACAGACTCAGAATCACAGCATGGTAGGAATTGGAAGGGATGTCTGGAGATCACCCCGTCCCACCCCCTGCTGGAGCAGGCACCCCCAGAGCAGGGGGCACAGGGCCGCGTCCAGGCGGGGGGTGAATGTCTCCAGGGAAGGGACCCCACAGCCTCTCTGGGCAGCCTGTGCCCCTGCTCTGGCACCCGCCAGGGAAGGAGATTTTTCTCATGTTTAGCTGGAACTTCCTGTGTTCCAATTTGTGCCCGTTGCCCCTTGGCCTGTCGTTGGGCACTATTGAACAGAGTCTAGTCCCATCCCCCTGACACCCACCCTTCAGGTATTTATAAGCATTGATAAGATCCCCGCTCAGTTTTCTCCTCTCCAGGCTGAACAAACCCAGGTCTCTCAGCCTTTCCTCATAAGGGAGATGCTTCAGTCCCCTGATCGTCTTCGTAGCTCTCCGCTGGACTTGCTCGAGCAGTTCCATGTCCTCCTTCAACTGGGGAGCCACAACTGGATGCAGCACTCCAGATGTGACCTCACTAGGGCAGAGCAGAGGGGGAGGGTAACCTCCCTCGCCCTGCTGACCACACTCCTTCTAATGCACCCCAGGACACCGTTGGCCTTCTTGGCCCCAAGGGCACATTGCTGGCTCAGGGTCAGCTTGCTGCCCCCCAGCACTCTCAGGTCCTTCTCAGCAGAGCTGCTTTCCAGTAGATCAGCCCCCAGCCTGTGCTGGTGCGGGGGGATGTTCCTCCCCAGGTGCAGGACCTTACACTTGCTTTTGTTGAATTTCATGAGGTTCCCCTCGGCCCAGCTCTCCAGCCTGGCCAGGTCTCACTGAATGGCAGCACAGCCTTCAAGTGTATCAGCCCCTCCTCCCAGCTCGGTATTGTCAGCGAACTTGCTGAGGTTACACTCTTTCCCTTCGTCCAGGTCATTGCTGAATATATTGAACAGGACTGGCCCCAGCACAGACCCCTGGGGAACACCACTAGTCATGGGCCTCAACCAGGCTCTGTCCCATTGGTCACAACCTTCTGATCTCTGTTGTTCAGCCAGTTCTCTATCCACCTCACTGTCCTCTCATCCAACCCACACTTCCTTAGCTTGTCTGTGAGGATGTTATGGGAGACAGTGTTCAATGCCTTACTGAAGTCAAGATAAACAACATCCTCTGCTCTCCCTTCATCAACCCAGCCAGTCACACCATCACAGAAGGCTATCAGGTTGATCAAACATGATCTTCCCTTGGTGAATCCATGTTGACTACTTCTGATAACCTTCTTTTCCTCTACATGCCTGGAGATGACCCCCAGGATGAACAGCTCCATCACCTTTCCAGGGATGGAGGTGAGGCTGACTGGCCTGTAGTTTACTAAGTCCTCCTTCTTGCCCTTTTTGAAGACTGGAGTGACATTTGCTTTCCTCCAGTCCTTGGGCACCCTCTTGTTATCCTTGACATCCCTTGCCAGATTAATTCCAAGCGGGCCTTGGCCTTCCTCATTGCATCTCTGCATACCCTGACAACACTCCTATATTCCTCCTAAGTTGCCAGTCCTTTCTCCACATACAGTGAACCTCCCTCTTCCATTGGAGTTTCTCTAGAAGCTCTTTGGTCATCCATGCAGGTCTCCTGTCTCCTTTGCTTGACTTATTCTTCCTAGGGATGCACTGATCTTGAGCTGGGAGGAAGTGGTCCTTGAATACTCACCAGCTCTCTTGGAACCACCTGCTTTCTAAAGCCCTAGCCCATGTGTTAAGGGACTAGAAACTTGTCTCAACATTGTTGGCAGGACAGTTTAACCACCATGGCAACCAAGCAGGACAGTTTAACCACCATAACCTCATCACCATGGCAACCAGGACAGTTTGACCCGACAGGAACACATATGCATCCTGTTGCCTCAGAGCAAATAGCCCTAGTCCTCTGCGCTTGTGCCTGAGCCCAGGGCTGGCTGACCATATATGGGGGGCTAGGACCCTCTAGTGACGGTACTGGGCATGTGTACCCATCGCTGAATGGGAGGTGTGGGTATGCAAAACAATTCTGAGAACAATGCTATAAAAGATGAAACCAGTGGAGACCAGCAGGAAGGGAAGAGGGAAGAAGAAAGAAGAACGTTCCTCCACTGGATTCAAAGATACATCAGACTGAGGGGACGCCACAGATCTGTGGTGGTAGCTATCGGACTCTCTCCCTTTCTCACTCTTTTTTCTCTCTCTCTCCCCCTTTCCCACTCTTTTCTCTCTTTCTCTCCTTTTCTCTTGCGTGTTTGTTGTTGGCCAAATAAAGTGACTTGGCACTTGACTCTGTTTTGAGTCTTAATTCTGTTTCCGAGAATGTAAAAGGGTTGTCCACTCAAGAACCATGCCTACCTTTCAGTTCCTTTCAGCCAAACCTATAGAAAGCAAAGCATGAAGCCCTAAACCCTTAGAAAGAGTAGATACATTAAATAATAGAAAAAACCCCACACCATAAACCACCTGTTATCTAGATTTGAATATTAGTCTTTCTAGAAACCCAGTGATCTCATGTGCAATGTCTTCCCAAGTAAGAGAAGTTGCTTTTGTCGAGGGCCATCATTGTATACTGAGAGTGCCTTGTTTGTGATTATGATTTCTATGTCAATTTGTAACATTTAAAAGGAAACAGACCTGTTCTCAGGATACAACTGGGTGTGTCTCCGGACCAGGCCCCATTCGCTCGACAAATTCTTTCCTTTGACCCAGTGAGTTCATAGTCCTGATTGCAGATGAAACTGATGGTTGAGCCCAGCAGGTAGTTAGTTCCATTCTTTCTTCCGTTGGCTGGATGATCCAGCCAGCCACAAGAGATCACTAGTAAAAGAGACATATCTGGTTAAAGTAGTTTGGATTTGGACTAGCAAATCTCCATCACAATGACTCAAATGGTATTTTGGTGGCAACTCATGGAAAGTCAAAGTTTTTTAGGCTAACTGAAAGACAATACTTTCTGTTTTATTTTTATTTTTTCATTTTTAAGTCCAAGGAAGACAGGTGAAGGCATAGAAAATGAAGATAAGGATTCTACACTGAGGTATAGTAGTGGAAGAATTGGAAAGAAATTTATTTTGTCTTTGTCTAAGTATCCTACTAGTGCAGTTTTCCTGGTGCAAGGACAGTTCCTCGCAGTAACAGTGTTTACAGCTGCGTGAACCTACAGTTATGCAAAGCCTCCTCTATCAGTATTAACTATTTAGATGCCCTGCAGAAAGAACTGTATGCAGAAAAACTGGTGTATGCTTTGTGGAATATATCACCTGGCTTCAGATTTTCTACCAGCAGCTTGTGGTTCTGATGAGATAGTCTTGTGGAATTTCCCACTTGAAGGCTTCTTGTTGTCAGGACATCAAATCTGCAGAATGGGTCAGAGTCACAGAGCGAGACCATCTCTTTCACCAGGGGATCAGCAGGGTCTTCATAAGGAAAGAACACGGGCAGGAAGGAAGCATTGTGCTTTTCCCGATAAAAGAAATTGTTCAGTAATAATTCTGTGTCATAGGTAAAGAGAGAAGTTCCATTTTCAATGGCCCCTTGGGAGACGGAGAAAGAAAGAGAGATTCGTATGTAACATTGTCTCAGACCTATATCACCTTATTATACCAATTCAAGTGCTTATTTACATAAACACGGCTAGAGCTGGAAGAAATCTACGAAGCCCTACAGCTTCCTTCCACTCAAGATTATTTTCCTTTTCACATGCAGCATCTTAACTTAGCACTAAAGTTAGTGTTGGGTTAACCTGGTGTTTGATCAATTGCTTAAAATTGGATCCAAATAATTGTGTAGCTATGATTTTACATAAAGATGGGTTTAGAAGCCTGCTGACAAAATGGTGATAAAGAAGTACCTCAGACAGATCTAGCTAAACATTGCAAGCAACACAAATCCTGATCCTGTGTGTCCCTAAATTTAACATGTCTGCATGGCCCTACTTTTTGCTTTCGCTCTGCTAAATTAGAAACTTCCTGAAGCCGGAGCGGTGAGACTTTTCAGTATGATCTGAATCCTCGAGTACAGCTACACTGTGCTTGATACAGAGATCAGCCAGAGGGTATTTTGCAACACATTTCTGGCCTGTCTCCTAACCTGATGTCAGGAGGAATGCTGTCTAATGCTGCAGGCTAGATATAGCAGCCTAATCATTTTCATTAAATGAAAGCAGCCATTCTTCTACACACACCAACCCACATCCTCCTTTTTAAAGGGACAATTATTAAATTGTGATTTAATAAATGACTTTTTAAATTGTCAGCATGGTACTTGATGGAAACATTGCTAATATTCTGGAAAAAGATAGCTGACCCTTGCTATTGCTATACTTCTGTAACACTTTAGTGTGGTGATGCTGCATTCAGCTGACCTAGTAGATGGAATTCTGAAAGTGTAAACTCTGAAATATGAGCTCTGGCTCTTGATGGAACAAAGTGCAGGACGCTCCATCATGGTTCCGTCTTCAATCATTTGGCTAGGTACGTTATCCACTCAGGTAGAGGACATGCTTCTCTTACTCCCTTCTTTTCCTCCATTACAGGTTGCTTAGCACAGACTTCATTTGCTATTCTGTAAATCACAAGCCGTTTTGAATTTGTAAGGAAAACATAATAATAGACTAGAGAAATGACTTACAGTCAGCTCCAAACTCAAACACCTGCTGGGGACTTGCATGAACCGACATGGTGGTTTTATTCTTGAAGGTATACTCATCCTCTATATTGCCATTCATTACCCCAAAAAGACCCTGTGTGTGATTCATAAACTTCTCTGGGAGCAGAACTGTCAAGCTCAGAAATCCTCCACTTCCCCTTATTTCCACTCCAGACCCAGAAGAGAACATCACTGTGATGTTCTGATCAGCTCCAGAATGGAGAAAGAGACCTATAACAATGAGAGGGAGAGGACAAAACAGCTAATTATCTGTAGTGAACAGATTGTCGTGCAATTAGTTTTAACCATTTTTCATAAAGCTTTTCCTCCCTTCCACTCTGGGCTACATTCTGAGAAGCATTTAAATGGAGGTCACACCTTCATACCTACAACTGCGGTAAGATGGCTATAACAGAGTAGTAGCAAAAAAAGGCCTACAGTTGATATCAGCAGCACTGCCTTCTGACAGTGTCCCAGAGCAGAATCTTTAAGATATGAGATGATTACATCAGAGAGTGGCTGTGAGCTGGAAGCTTTCAGTGGTCACAGGCTTCCTCTGCTTCTTGATTGTCTTGTTAAGACCTCCCTAATATGGCTTCTTCTCCAAACCCTGTCACTCGCCCTTCCATTTTTTTTTCTTCTTGGATGTCTCTGCTTCTGCAGCTCCTTATCAATGTAGCCTTCCCTCTGCTCTTCATCATATTTTCCAGCCATTTGAGGAATACTAATTGCTAGCCACAGAAAACTTCCTCTGCTGAATAAGAGGCTTACTGTTAAAATTCTGGTAATGTTTAGAGTATTTGTCAAATTATTATAAAGACTAACCAAATGATCACACCCCTGGAGGGAAAAAAGTCAACTTTCAATAACCTTTTTGGCAGAAGAATAGAAGAATAACATATGCCCAATCAAGAGAGCTCTTGATAGGTGAATGTAAAATTCAATTGTATTTTAGTATATATTTTGGTTGTATTTTACTATTTTCATTTTGCTTGGTAGGTCTCATTGCATTAGATGCAGTAAGCTCAGCAGAATGTGGAGTAAGGAGTTTTTAATTCCATTCACCCTCCATGGGGTGAGAAGGAAAACCATTGCTCTACAAGCCACTGAAAGAGGCCATAGAAAATGTGGGCATTGAATCCACATATTAAAACACTTCACTGTCATTGCCAGGGTTGCATGCCATCCCTTCATACTTCGCTCTCATCCCAGAAAGTTCAGGCAAGCACCAGGCATTGGTAAAGGTTGTCATTTATGTTATTTGGACATTCTGGGAGAGGAGAATGTGCCACAGACGTGCCTATTGGCAAATCAGATTACTCGGCCTCTTCCTGGACACAGCATAGGTGCTTCCAGGTACAGCTAGGCTAACTGCCAGTAATGCTGATGAGAAGCAGGGAGGTTGCAGGTTCTGATGGGCTCACCTGAACCATGACTCCCTGCTACATATCTCCATGGGAACACATCTAGCCACAGTGTGCTTCTCTGTAGCGTGCTTGATCTGTGGCTATTTGGAAGGAGATGTGTAGCCCATAATTCTGGTGGCTATATTCCTGCCCATATTGTAGCTGTCATCAGCCTCAAAGGCCAGAGGGATCTATGCGCTGGGCTAGTACAAAGGCAGTGCCAGGTAGGCAAATTGGATGGAAAGGGCATTCTCCCCTGTGCTCTCAATTTTATTTCTTTCACTAAGGCCTATACCAACTGTGCACTACCACTGATTCTGCCTCAGTCTGACAGCAACTGAACTGAAGAAAGTAATGTAATAATAAAACAAATTCTAATAAGCTGAAACATTGCCTGTCCTTTATTTTACTCCTTACATAATTTCTGGAGTGACCTGCAGCCTGTTTCGCAAAGGGACACTGTAAAGAGAGTTGAAACACATGCATCTAGAGATATTTTAAACTATACATGGGCTCCATTGGAATACAATAGCTTACAAGGCTGATACTTGTAACTAACCTTTCAGGTCCATCCAACGTTGCTCAGAGAAGCTGATGACTTTCTGGTTCAACAGGACCTCCAGATTCAAATCCTCTGAGTAGCGTACTTCAATCACATCAGAGTTGTTCTCCTGCATGGCCACTGCAGACAAGCCTGTCACCTGAGCCCCGGTTCCTTCCAAATGAAAAAACAACAACCCAGAATACCAAACATGACATAAAGTAAATATGGAAGGCTATAATGATACAGACAAAAAAACCCCACCAGATATGTCCTTAGAATAATTAAATATGATTATTTATATCTGAGGGAATTGCTAAGCATAGAAGTCACATAAAACCCCACAGTGCAAGTCTCATACCAGTATAGTATATTGAAAGTAGACTGTTTAATGCTAAAAAAGTCTGGAAATTCTAAATCCTTCATCCCAGTGGCAGTGGCTGAGCTATGTAAGACCAGTTGATCTTCTTCTTGCACATTCGGCCCTACAAGTAAGGCTTGGAAAACAAAAATAATTTTCAGGGAGGGTATGACAGAAAAAGGAAACAGAGTGAACAAAAATTTAAGAAACCAGTCTTCAGAATGAACTGCTCAGTGGCTCATGGCACTTCTACCACAAACACTGTAAAATCTATCGAGGGCAAAATATTTCCTTGTTAATCTCCATTGTATCCAATGTGATATTCAGTAAAAGCATTCATGTCTAGATGGGTGCTGAAACACACAGACAATTTTTAGTCCATCCTTATAATTCTACCAGAAGTACCAAATCCTTGAAGTGCATCCCTGAGGCCAACTGGAACATTCTTTCCTAAGGCAAGCCTGCTCTTTTATGCACCATAAAATAGCACTAGATATAGGAAAAGCATAAACAAAAGTATCTGACATTACACTTTTCAGGTTGTCATGAGAAGCATGATCCCATTCTGCTGCTTCATACTCTATTTTTCCCTCATTTAAAAAATGCAGGTGTGTGAGAATCTCCTTCTTACAGGTTGGTGTGCAATCTGCCCATTCAAATGAGGATGGCCACAGGTACCTCCAGAAATCTTCTGCCCTAGGTTTCATTTTACAAACTAGCCAAAAGACCAGGACAATCAGTCCCTGTGAATAAAAGAAAGACCCCCTTAACCAGCTTCCCACCAGATATTCTGTACTTTTCTGCTAGCTTGAGGTGATCAGAAAGAATTCTTTCACCATCCAAAGTATGTTTTCTCAGCTCCTTCTGGGACATTTTTGCTCTGTCAACACATGCATGCATGCATATACACCTAACACACAAAGAAAATAAAGGAGGGCATACACTTACCTGCTTTCTATTAATTTTGAACTACAATACTAGCAAAATGCATCAGCTGGGAGCTACAGCTGTTGACTGATTCCTAGAACTGACCTTATGTTTCCTTATAGATGGGAATGGGCATGAAGAGAAATGAGGATTGTTTTCTTGAGCTCTTAAACACAACAGAAACCCTTACATTTCCATTACTCATACCCAATAAAAGTAGTAAATAATCTTTGAATAGGAAGGTATTTTTTTCCTGAATATTTTGTTTGCCTTCTGATTAGCTTCAAATCGTTGACCTTTCACAAACTGCCAAAAAAGAAGACTAGAAAAGACAGGAGAAATGCTGTAAAGTGCAAATCAAGCAACCTCAGAAGCTATTATTTGTCATCACTGCTTCCTCTCTTACCAGCTTACCATTGGGAAAGTGTACCTGCTGTGTCCTCCCTTGCACTCTTAGGGATGTGAGATCAGACTCTACCAATGTGTACTCTCCTTGCCCTTTGAAGGTGAAGTTCAGACCATCAAATGTGAGGAAGTGAGGATCCCCAAAAGCAGATGCTGTTTTTAACAGAAAAAAGAGAAATAAGAACAAGCAAAACCGTAACCCATTACTCCTCCTCTTAGGGTCACAAGAAAAAAAAATCTCATTGTGGTGATCCAAAGAATGGCATTTAAACAAAGAAAAAAATGTGAGGCTGATTCATGGTAAATGTTACATGAGGAACAGCCACGACCACCAGCCACTGTGGGAACTGTGAGAAATGTCATTCCAGTTACTCTCATCTTTATCGGCCAACATTTAGGGCTGCACTTTAAAAGGCTGTTATGGGCAGCAACATTTACTTGGTAGATGCCCTTCCAGAATCCTCAGGCTAGAAGCCTCATTCGCATGCAATATATGGGAAGATTTGGACATGAACACAGGGCTATTCCAGAAACAGCTCACCAGGGAGCTTCCAAATGTAGCTGGAAGTCACAGTCAGAGAAATGGGATGGGGCTCTGAAGTATCATCTGATCTGATCTGATCTGATCATCTGAATCCTCAGCCCCAAACCATCTCCAGAGTTCAGCAGATATTCTTGGTTTTGCCTTTTTAGATCAGTAAGAGGTCAGAAGGCCCCTCTCCCCTCCAGCAAAAAAAGTTGAAGTTGCGTCATCTTATCTGAGGTATGACTCTCAAAGACTAAGGACATCCATGTGACAGGTAGGTTGTTAACTGCTTGATTGTTAAGTATTTTGGGATCATTGTCTCTCTCAATCTTTTTCTAGAGAAAGAGTCCCCTCCATGAACCAGGTTCATTAGACCAAGGGAAAGAAGGCCTTATTTTTTTCTCCTCAGAAGTTAGTGCATTCACTTGGAATTTTCAGACCAAAATGCACATAGCAAACAAACACTCACAACAGAAAATCACAGTGAAAAAGGCCTGCCCCCTGAGTGGCAGGTTCAAGTAACTTCTCCACATTGGGCAGTTGTGGTGTTTAAGCCCAGCATCCCATGTTCCAGGACAGTTCTGTAAGTTCCAAGTGACTTTTTTTGTTTGAGATTATTTTGCACCGCATCCATCTTTAGCATGCTCTGAGAAGCTTTTAGCATTAAGATCTTTGCAGAGGGTTCTGTGGCATTTGAGGGTTTGTTTTCTCAGATGCTTAGGCTTGCACAAGGTTAATGAACACTCTCCTGGCTGTGTGGTAGCACAGGTGGTTTGGCGTATAGTTTCTAGGAGAAAGACAAGCATCTGCAGTGCTTAGTGAGAGCTGCGTGATGGATTTTTGTCATGTTTGAGAGATGGATGTAATGGCATAAGTACTTTTGGGAATCTTTTTGCAAGACCATGTGCTTCACGTGCCTCATCAACATGTCTTTGCTTGAGAGGCATGTTGTAGCCTTTCTTTCCCTAGTGGAACTGTCAGGGCCCCGAGCACACTCATAGACCTTAATTACACTAAGCAGTTTCACTGGGCCCTCTACCTTTACCCTCTGTCCATGGACTCTATCTAAGCTCAGGCCCAGGCCTTCAGTCACTCTGAGCTATGTCATAGGTGTACCTGTCTTCGTCTCCAACACAGCCATGCCTGTGGTTGGCCATGAACCCTACTGATCTGCACACAGACCTGCAACTGACTTTCTGGCTTGTCCTTGGACATGCCTTTTCAGTATGGACTCACCTGACAATTGCTGGACTGTGTCTCACCCTGGTTACCATCACTGGACCAGACTGTTGACCCTGGTTGGCAGAATGACATCTCAGCTTTCCTTTGGACCTGCCTTGTCACCACAAACTGATGTGGAGATCTGGACTTTAGGCTGACTGCTGCTGCCATCACTGTGTCTGCCCTGCTCGCCTCGCTCAGGACTAGGCCATGGGCTGGCAAGGATCTTGCCATTCCAACCTTATTATCACACTTGGCTCGCAGCTTCCTACTCCTTTGTTGCTTCCAGACAGGAAAATTTGATGGGGGAGATGAGGAAAGACTTTCACTCTCTGCCATTGCTAGTCCTTGGAGAACCTTGTGCCGTGTCACATCACGTCCCAGCTACCTCCTTCAGCGCCCTCTGCAGTTTTCTCCTTTTTTTTGCCTGAAGTAAACCACTGCCTCTTTGCACTTTCGTTCTTTATGGGAGCTCAAAATCCTGCTGGACACCTCAGCACCCCAGTAGCATAGATTAAAGCAAGACATGTGGCAGCAATAGAGATATGGTAAGACTTGAGGACTACTTAAAAGCAAGGCGCAGGAACAGTAGACACACTTGTAAATGGTAGAATGTCCATATTTGATATTAATATAATTTTTCAGCATGACAACTTTTCTAGCTACTGCCAAGCTGCCATTAATGATCCCTAACCATCTTCTTTGTGAGAAAGTGCCCCTTGATGTTTGAAAGTCATGGACATTGACTAGTGACCTTCAGCTATTTAGGTTCCAGGGGTTAATGAGATACTCAGTAGCAGAAAATCTTGCAGGACAATTGAAAACCACATACAGATTTTGCCACTGATAGATCAATGGAAACCCTCCATGGAAATTTTCCACAGGAGATTGTACCCTCACCATTGTCAACAGACATACATACATATATAAATATTCTAAAAACCAACACTATCAAAAAGCTATACACCATAATGGAATTCTGAAGCACTTACCAGCTCGAGGTGGGCGATATGTCCTGCAGTCACTGGAGGACCGCCTTTTCATATAGACATGACAATTATCAGACCACAGGCAGCAGTAATAGAAGCTGATGACATCATAAAGCCAATGGGAAAAACCAGGTATCCGGGGAGGCTTCCTGAAAGGTGGTGAACCCCAGTCATGGCCTCGGTCAGGTGTGCTGCCTCCTGTGGAGTCATGTGTGAGGATTTGGGTCCCTGTAGAGTCATAGCAACACTGCTGTCCTGCCGCGTACTGGGGACTGGTTGAGAAAAGCAGTGAGAAGAAAGTAATAATTCAGCTCTATGAAGTTCATTTGTATTTAGAGGTTACCTATTGCTTTCTTATGGATATAACTAAGTGGTTTGGTTGCCAAACTTTATATGATGTCTAGAGATGATACCTCCCAGTTAGACTTCACACCCTGCCCCCACCACCCCGTTCTTATAAATTAGACCAGATTAGGGACAGGGAAGGAGGGGTTTTTAACCAAGTCAGTAAGGAAGTGCTGTAGGCCTTATAGGTACATGAACATAGCACTTTTAAAAATTGTTCTGACGGAGCGCAAAGAATAACTTGTTGAACTTAAGTAGACAACACAGGAAAGGCTTAATTAGGCCTAATCAAATCTCCTTTAGACATTAGGGCTTGTGTAGGTATCCTAAGGTTTAGCACAGTGCAATTAATTGTTTATTAAATCTAAGGCCTTAACTTCACGTCAGCAATGAGGGCCAACACATGAATAAGAGGGAATCAATGGTTGCTATGAACCTGAGAGTTGGCAGTCCAAAGACCTTTGTGACTTTTGTGATGCTGTTATTTCTGAGGTGAAACAAGTAATAAAAAATACGTAGTTTTAAAAAATTTTCTTTACCTGGCTTGAATGGCTCTTACACAATGCACAGCACCAGGATGATAAGTACACACGCTCCCCTTTTCAATGTCACAGCCATAATCTGTCTGGAAAAGATCAATGTTCACACTTAACAGGGTTCTTTCCCCATCGTCCTTTCTATTTTTATGTCCTCTCCCCACCCTTTGCCCCTGGTGTATATGTAAAGTCTAAATGAACTGGTTGTGGTTGTGTGTTGAGTAGCATGGAATGATAGGAAAAACAGTGAATTTAATACTGAAGTGATTGGAGCAACATGTTAGTCTAACCCTAGCAGTTTGCAGTCTATTACACCAGACTTTGAAGAACATATGCAGCTAATAGGGAATTCAGCTATAAGTGTATAACAAACACAGATCATGCCAGGATACACTTAACTTTTGTCCTATGTTCTTAGACAGCGGCAGTGTAGTAGATCTGATTTTTTTTTCTTCACATGCTTTTAACTGCATAATTTAAAATACACATCATGTTTGGAGCGTCATTACCAAGAAAGGATAGTAAAAAAATTACCTAACTTTTTAAAAAAATATTCATAAACACACTGCCACCATTTGATATCATAAAGAGAAGAGGAAGTTACCCTATCTGGTCTTCAAATAAGTGCAGTAAGTGAAAGCATAGACTAAATGGCAATTGATTTCTTAGTTTTTGTCAGTTCCTTGTTAACAGTGAAGCTGAGAAGGAGGAATGAAGCAGGAGACAGGAAAAAATGGATTACAGCTGTGGAACTGAGCTCTAAAGTACAAGGCAGAAGGGTTTGCAGCAAATTATGATATACTAGGCAGAGGTGTGGCCTGCTTCTTCCGGCATGTGATATTGCCTACAAACACAGACTGACATCTTGTAGAATCTTGAAGAAGTCATCCCTGCTCCCAACACCATAGAGCTCACTGCCCTCTCTGAGTGTTTTCTATCTACCACTGGAACTACTACCTTAATTCCCTGTTTGAAAGTGATTTCCATCTGCTGGCCTACAGGCACTTTTTTTATTCATACTACCTGGATAAGCTGTATCTGCCTCTGCCATTTGACATGGTACTTGTGCAAATTTAAATATAGTTTCATTGCTTTGTAATGACTTTTAGAGAGGGAACAGGGGTCTGGGGGGAGTATAACATTCCCTAAGCTTCTACTTGGAACCATAATAAGCCAAAGGGATTGATTAATAACTTACATGGAACCTGCCGGTGTCAGCTCTTGCCTGTGCCAAGGTGCAAGGGCAATCTATAATTTCTTCCATAAAGTTTGGAAGCTTCTCCTCCTTTTTGTCCCATTCTATACATTTTGCAGTTGCCCATGCATTTGGGTCATTTCTGAAGTCTTTCCCAAGGTGCCAAGCCAATGCATGCTCTGAGCTCCAGATTGATGGAATGTTGCTGGAAAAAAAAAACCAAGAACCAAAAAATAGATCTGATGGTAGCTGAACAAGCAGTGTTTTGGCAGTAACACTGTCTTAATCACTAACTATAGTTGCAGAGAATCTTTCAACTTGTGAGTTGTTATTTCATTACGAAGGCCACTGCTTTCTTCTTCCTGCAAAATGTTACAGCAAATCAAAATTTTCCCAAGTTAGAAGGTGACATGACAGCACATAGCAAATACGCAATAATCAGAATATATTTTAGCATTTTTGGTTCTGGCTTACATGGATCTTTTTAGAGACAGGTTTTCTATTCATGCCTTTTCACATGGCAGTTCCTTTCAGGCCAGAATGAAGAATGTCTGGATTCTCTAAGAAAACCTAACCCTGTGCCCCAGCAGTATTAGGCCTGATGGCAATAGGTGGGGAGAAACCATTCAGAATCCCTGAAGTGTTCCAAAGATACTCTGGTCTCCCCCCATGAAAAAATATCATGCATGAAGTATAATAAAAAAACGCTCTATAAAAAGAAAAGGCTACCCTTCTGTGGGTAGCGACACCTAAATGCTAAAAACGGTTCTGATGTATTAGTAATATGTTCTGACACTGAAGAGGTGGCATTTATATATTCACAGGGGCTACACCATCTACATAAAGAACTGCAGATATGGAAGAATTATGAAGGAACACCTATCCAAGCTCAGACTATGTATGGAGGACTTACAGTGGTAAATCTCCAAAAATCATAGGAAAATATACAATGAACTGAAAGGAAGTGAGCATAAAATTCGTAGGAATGCAAAGGCCTGCATACAAAATAGAAAGAAATTAAATGCAGAAGGCGGCCTGTGGCTGCAGTGACAGAAGTTCCACAATTAGGGCCTCCTCCATGGTTGTGACAGAAGAAATCAGCAGGTCCTAGTTTGCCCAGGGTACTGGGTTTGACTGGGGTGCAGTAAGCTTCTTCATAGCAGCCCAAATGGTACCATGTTTAAGATTTGTGACCAAAACAGTGCTGGTAACACACCAACGATTTAGCTATTGCCGAGCAGTGCTTGCGCGTTGTCAAGGCCGCCTCTGTTTCTCACACTGACCCCCAGGGGGTAGGATAGGGGTTGGCAACAGGCTAGGATGGAACACAGTCGTGACAGCCAGCCCAAATTGACCAAAGGTGCATTCCATGCCATAGAGCATCATGCTCAGCAATAAAACTTCTGGGGAGTTTTTCCAGAGCACCCGTTACTGGGTGACTGACTGTGCACCTGTCTGCTCGTGGGGAATGGTGAACAATTGCCTTTGCATTAATTCCTCTGCACCCATGCCCCTCTTTACTGAGTAAATTGTCTTTATCTGTATCCATGAGTTTTTCTCACTTCCGCCCTTCCAATTCTCTCCCCATTTTTCATGTGAAATGGAACGTGAGTCACAGTTTTAAACATCAAAGGAGACAGCAGCTTTAAGACAGGAAGCAATAATAAGGTACCTGTGATAAATTAATATTGTAATGTACTTGCCTCTGCCCATCAGAATAGTTGCTGGGTGTAATTCTCAAGATTCCAAAGTCCCACGTACTGTAACTTCCTTTAGCAGGTACAGGAATGAAAGAAAATTTCCCAGTATTGGGGATTTCTCTTGCCAAAGTATAAAGATACTTCCATTCAGCCAACCAGTTTTCTGAGTAACTGTCACCTGTCACACAGAGGAAGAAAATTGTTTTGTATGCTGCTGGAAAACAACACTTACCACAATATTGAAATTAGATATCTACACACATATGTAAATGAAGAGGAAAAGCTGACAGTATTGTAATGAGTTACTTATGCTTGCAGATCTCTTCTTGAGGCCTCAGTGAAAGTGATCGCATGCTGTGCAAAGCTCCATACAGAAATCACACATAAGTTACACACACGATGACTGCTTGCACACAGGTAGAAAACATGTCACTTTACCTGTTTCATGGTATCCCCAGACTTCTATGTTGATGTAGGTTGCTGCAAGTGCCTGGTGTGTCCAGGTAAGAGTTAAGTTTCCATCAGTGTTGGGGGTGCCATAGTATTGCCATTTAGTCTCATTTACCAACGTACATTTTTCGCCATCCAAAACTTTGCTGTGATGTACTGCATTGCAGAACAGAAAAAAAGGATTAATGACATTTCTTCTTTGCATAGCTCTGAAAAGGTGCCACTATATTATTTAAGATTTAGAAGTATTTCCCATGTATGTTTTCTAACAGGATGCATGATACAAAATGAGTAAGCTGAAGCAGAGAGAGCACAGCCCTTACTAATGTCTGTAGCCCTTAGATTACAACACCATGATGCAGTTATTTTCCCATAGAAGTAGCTACAAGAAGGGATCTGGTTTGGTCAACATAATTTTTAAGCAGGACTTTTTATGAGTTAATGCTGCTCCTGCTGTACAGCAGCAGAACTCAACTGCTGTGAAAGATCATCTCTCAAAATATTAATTAACACAAGGGCAGCAAGAGTGATTTTTCTGAGGTCAAACAGTGTGTTAAGGAAGAAGAAAAGTGATCAAAAGGGAAAGGCTTATATAATCTTGCATCCATGGAGCAAGAATATAGAAAGAAGAGGGATACTGCGGATTTAGGTAACCTGATAACCAAGATCCAGAGTATGGAAACGTCAGCCCATCATCTGTAGAAACTTCAAAAGGGATGAAACCAGTCTCATACAGCAATGGGGATATGCAGTGGGCTTTTCCATCCTTAGAAACATAGCCACTGGTTTTGATTTTCTGCTTGAACCTGTTGATGTTGAAAACACTTTTCAGTGTCACCATTGAGAGAAGGAAACTTCTTAATGTCTCAGTGGTGTTTTATTAAGCAACCTTGTGTCATGTGTAGATCATTCCAAGTCCCATGGTTGTTTTGCTTGTAGCAGTGAATATAAACTGGAAAAATTCTTGTGTACTTTGTGCTTATGACAGCAGTGTGAATTCTGCTGTGCACTGCACAAATACACAGCAATCTGCAAGCCTTAGATTTACTATTTAATTACTAGGGGAGGGGGGGCATGATAAATTAGCAACAAATAACAAAGGGACAGCAGGAAGACAAAGGTGATGTTATAGGATTAATAGGATTACAGGGTGCCTAACATTGACCATGATATGCAGGCATTGCAGATTTCTGGTTTTGTGGGTTTTTTTTGCTGGTAAATCCTGTGAATATAACAAAAGTAATTTCATGCTGTTCTAGAGTTTCTGCTGCAAAGATTAACTGAGAACTTGTTGCTCATTATTTAACCATCTGCTTCCAGTTAGGGCTCTTGCCCAGTGCCTAAAGCATAATCCCATCCGTGACTCTTCAGGATTGATGTATGGTGACTTCATAGCTACTCCAAGGGAGTGGGAGGGAGTTGGGGTCTGCCAGGAAGTAGTACCTTTGCTTGTCTGCATTGAAGTTTGTATATGCTATGGTAATGCAACTGTGCAGGTAGTTCAGAGTTCACAGTTGTGTTCTGCAGAATGAATGCCTGAGTCAAAGGTTTTCCCCATGAAGAACTAAAAACCTTTTGAGGTGCTCCTATCCAGATGGGAAGAACTCTAAATTCCCACTCAGAATCTTCTGTGGAAAGAATGTCATCACATTGGGGTCAGTAAAATTCAGCGTACCATATGTATTGCATGTGTGACATATGTACCTAAGTGTAATACAGGCTGACATGCTTAGGATCCACAGCTTTGTCTTGCAGGAAAAAGACAAGGTGTCCTATCTCCATTTCTTTCTCGTTGGTTTCTCATTCAGATTAAGAAATAAATACTTTGTTTTCACAAAATGGAAATGCTAAAAAAATGTTGACAACAAAGAGCCCTAAAGGGAAGGTCTTTTAGAAAAGTAATTGTTTTGATATGTTAAGGGAAGAACTAGCAGATTAATGATTGTATCACATAATAACTTGACTTAAGTTAAATGATCCTGTATAGAAATACAGACACCATGTATCCTTGGGGGTGAGAGTTAGCTGAACCTTTGCATGTTTCAGGATTCTGACAACTTTACAAACTAAGTGTTCACTCCTGTATAGACAAGTCTTGTTTTGTGGTAAATACCTATTGTCAGAAAGTGAGATTAGAAAGGTTCACCTCCCTTTGGCAGAATAATATAAAAATCATGGCCCACCTGCATGTCAGCATAGAAGAGGCATTAAAAGTTGTGTTTTCAATCAAAAAGTCTTTGCCTCCCATCAGAGATCCTGAGTATGGAGAAATTTGAAGACAAAATTCTTTATAATCAGGACAGCAGATCCCCAAGGACTGGCACGTCACCTGGCAAGAACAGGTGCCAAGCAGCTCTCCGCATTGCTGTGAGCAAGAGTCTTGAGCTCCTTGTTAAAGCAAGAAAAAAACATAGTCAGGAATGTTATTGAACTCTTCTAGATGCTCTCTGAAACAGAAATACATAATCTAAGGAACTACTGTAAATAAATTAAGTAGGCTGGTTACGTTAGTTCAGGAAAGTATTTAGGTGGAGGCTGTAATCATCTGCGTGTTAAGGTTTCTCCATTTTGAATAGAAAAATGCACTTATTTACCCCCCTGCCAGTACATAATTTCACAAAATCCGTGGGTATTTTTACATCTAATAGAAAGATAAATCTCCAGACCAGCCTCTCATTGAGTGTCACTAATTGTATTTATTTCTGAGAGTAGGTCTTAAGCAAACTACAATGGGGTCCCATCACTGGCAACCCTACATGGGAATCAATGAGAATGGAAGGCTAGCGCTCTTGGATGAATGGAAAGCTAACATTAGTGACAATGTGTACTACAATATGAGATTATGCAAAGCTACTGAAATTTATTTCTTTTGTGCATTTTATTTGAGTCTAACCTTAACAAGGTAGCTGTTAAGATGACTAGGTACACACAGATGACTAGGCCTTTGGCTGAGGTCTAGCTGAACACACCATGAGCAATTACTGGATATGATATGAAAAATTGCTCAACACAAATAAAACACTGAGAAATTCACAGACGTACAGTAACACTGTGAGGAACAGACTTCACAAACAGTTAAGGGGGAGTTAAGTGAAATGGACAAGCTGTATAGACAACTGAGAGCACTGAGGACCTTTTGGGGAGTGGAATCTTGCAAGGGCAAGATTCTATACTACAACTATATCAATAATACCATGCAATGCTGAGATGACCAAGGTAAGGGTCAGAAATTCTAAATTTGGACATGGATGTAGCAAAATTGGGACCAATGATGAAAAAACAATTAGGAGAGTGTTACTTACTTGGGAGGACACAAGCAAAAAGAAAGGGAGTGGTCAAGGTGGATGGTGAAGAATGAGCATGGGGAAATGGAGACAAAGGAACATAAAAGAAGCCAGTCACACATAAACAAGCTGCTGGTCAGTACATTTCTCTGATTGAGCCCTGCACCTGATCACCATAGCCATTTTATTAAAGCCTGTTGCTATTTTCTGTGTCATCTCATGTGCACATGCACATGTTGTAATCATAAGTTAACTTCAGGAAAAACTAGCCAGTCAGTAGATGGAGTTAACAATGTATGAACAAGACTATGAGAGGAAGAAAGAATTTATAGTCACCCCTCATGGGGCAGAAGAGGAATTGCTTGCAGTACCAGGTATGACAGCTTCTGTAGAATGAGAAAATGTTGCTGAGTGTTGTTTTGTGTATCTGGTGGGGGGACAGGGAGGGCTGTTTGGGTTTTTTTGGTAGGATGGAGAGATCAAGAAAAGGAAAAGGTAGTAAAATCTCTCTGTGTTTTTCTCTTTCTGCTGACCTTCCTCCTTTATCCTGGGATAATATGTGGGTCTGTGGCAGGAAAGAACAGCGAGTCAGAAATAAAGTCAGCCTTCATTCTATACCAGAAAACCTGCCTATGATGTAGGTAGAAATGCCTTTTCAATATAGGGAGCTAGGAAGTTGTTTTATGTTTTAAAAAATATTTACTGCATTTTCCAGGTTGTCTGTTTACTTACAGAAAAAATCCACTGTCACACTGGAAATTGCAGAGGAAGGAGCTGAAAATGACACTGTGCCGGTAAAAGCCAGCTTGTGTGCCTTTGCTTTAGCTTGTGCAAGTCATATCAGTAATCTCTTACCGAGGTGTATAATCTGAAGTTCAGAAGTCAAAAAAATTCATAGTTAAAAGCAGCAAAATTTCTGAAAGTCACTCACCTGCATTCCAAAAAACAGTAAGGATGAAGAAACTGAAGAAAGAAACATCTATGCCAATGAATTTCATATTTTGTCCAGATGATTCAGGATGGCTGACTGTGATAGCCTTTCTGTCTGTCCAGGAGAAGCCTTTTATAGAAGCACGTGTCTAGAAATAAACAAGACTCTCACTGTTCAAAGGTTTGTTGTAAATTACTGAAGCAAAACAAATTGAAGGAGATGCTCATTTTCAGAGGTCATCTCCAATTCAGGAAAAGATGGAGGGGGAGGGGGAGGTAGTCAGGAGAACTCCTACACATTATTTTAATAGTTACATTTTTCTGAAATGGAAGGAGATGTGTATTGGTTTTGCAAGCATTTCTGCTCCAAAGTTCAAGACCACAGGGTCATTGGCACAAGGTGTGTGTTTTAATTTTATGGGAGGAACTAAAAGCAGTTATCAGTAAGAAGAACAATAAAGAATAGATGCTGACAGGACAGGTTTTTCAGGAGATAATGAGACATTGAGGAAGCATGTCTACTGCAAAGTATGTGCTGGCATGAGGGTTGTAAATGAGAGAGGTAAAAAGAGATTTGTTTTAGAATTGTCCTTTTGGAATCTTCCTTTAGAAAAAAAGGAAGGTATAAGTGAAAATGGTGGCATGATGTAAGAGCAATGAAATGGACTACAGAAGCCTTCTGCCAGAAGCACAAGGATATTCTGGCAAGGTAGCAGGGCAGAGCTGATGCGGTAACAGCTACAGTGTAACTATCTGTTCCAACCTGTTCCAAGTGGAACAGGTATGATGGAGGGTTTTTAGGGGATACTGAAAGAATGCAAGGCATACTCCACTGATCTGGAATGAAAAATATCAGTGCAGAAGATAAGAACCTCCTCGCACTTGATTATAGTTGGGTAGAAGAATCAAGGACAGTGTAGAGTCCAAAATAATGACGGGAGTTTTGGGAAGTCTATTCAGATAGATATATATTGTGTAAAGGTGCGATCACCTATAATTTTGGTATAGATGTGGTAAAACTGGGACCAGTGGTTAAAAAATAATTAGAGGCATATTGTTTATTTGAGAGGCATTCAGGTAAAAAAAAAAAGATGTGCAATGGCAGCAGTGGACCCAACTTCAGAAAAAATAGAACATAAGGTATAGGATCACAGGATAACTCAGGTCAGAAGGACTTCTGGAAATTGTTATTGTCCAATCTCCTCTCAAAGCAGGTTTAGCTATGAGGTCAGACCAGGTGTCTGAGGGTTTTATCCAGTCTGGCCTTGAAAACATCCAAGGATGAAGATGAAGACTGCACAAACTCTCTGGTTCCTCTGTTCCAATGCTCAGCTCTCCTTATCATGAAAAAGTTTCTTCTTATATAAAAACTGAATCTTTCTTGTTCCACTTTACACCTATTGCTCCTTGTCTTCCCACTGTGCACTACTGTGTTTGATTCCGTCTTCTCAGTAATCACCATGTAGATACTGGAAGGCTGCTATTAGCTTCCTCCCCCTCCCACCTGCCACCTTTTCTCCACCCTGGGAAGGCCCTGTTCCCCTTCCCTCTGCCTCTTCTCACACCATGAATGTTCCATCCCTCTCAGCATCTTGGTGGCTCTCTCTTGACCTTGCTCTAGTTGGTCAAGGTCTTGTATTGGCAGAGGCCCAGAACTGGGTGTAGCAGTCAGATGAGGTCTGATGAGTCCTGCATAAAATGCCAAACACTTCCCTTAACATCCAGCTGTGCTCCTCATAATACAGCCAAGGATGCTGTTGGCCCTTTTTGCTGCCAGGGCACAGTGGTGGCTGGTGTTCAGCCTGCTGTCTGCCAGGACCTTCAGGTCCTTTTCTGCAGAGCTGCTCCCCAGTCAGTCAGTTCCCAGTCTGGATTGTCATGAGGGTTTTTTCCTTCTTGGGCGCATTTGCCCCTGTTGAATTTCTTAAGGTGCCTGCTGGTCCATTCCTGCAGCCTGACTAGGTCTAGTAAAAGAACAACAGAGGAATCCTCTATGATGGTAAAAATGCAAGGTGCCTACAGATGACAGTAAAGCTGATCATTGTATCCCAAGTCCACCAGGACAGTGGAGGAAGAGCCCTGGGACAACAGGCAATAAATGTGATGGGTTTGATTTAAGGCCAATAACGAACAGCTTCATAGTTGCATGGAATAGTTTGCATAATTATATGAATTAATATAAATGTTATTTATCTAGTTGATTACTATTTTTTTTGCTTTCCCAGATTCCTCATAATGTGTTCACTAATCAATAAATATCATACTCAGTTTATATCAGTTACTTCCTAAGACTCCCATCTAAAAGTGTCAGCAGTAAACCTCAGCAGTGAGAGTGCCCCAAGGCCCTTCATTTTTCTTCTTTTCGTTCCTTTTGCCTCAAGGCATATAAATTGCTTTTTGGTGCCCCTCCATTTGCTCTCTAGTCTCCTCATGATCATAGAATCATAAGGTTGGAAAAGACTGCTAAGATCATCAAGTCAACCCAACACCACCATGCCTTGTAAAACATGTCCCAAAGTGCAACATCTACATGTTTTTTGAACACCTCCAGGGATGGTAACTCCACCACCTCTCTGGGCAGCCTGTGCCAATGCCTGACCACTCTTTCAGTAAAAAAATTTTTCCTAATATCCAAACTAAACCTCTCCTGACACAACTTGGGGCCACTTCCTCTTGTCCTATCACTTATAAGTGGGGAGAAGAGACGAACACCCACCTCACTACAACCTCCTTTCAGGTAGTTGTTGCAAACTATAACGTCTCCCCTCAGCCTCCTCTTCTCCAGACTAAACAACCCGACCTCCCTCAGCTGTTCCTCATCAGACTTGTTCTCCAGACCCTTCACCAGCTTTGTTGCCCTTCTTTGCAGACACTCCAGCATCTCAATGTCTTTCTTGTCCTGAGGGGCCCAAAACTTAATCCAGGATCCGAGGTGCGGCCCCACCAGTGCCCAAGTACAGGAGGATGATCACTTCCCCGCTCCTGCTGGCCACACTATCCCTGATACAAGCCAGGATGCTGTTGGCTGCCTTGGCCCCCTGGGCACACTGATGGCTCATGCTCAGCCGGCTGTCAGCCAGCACCCCCAGGGCCTTCTCTGCCAGGCAGCTTCCCGGCCACTCCTCCCCAAGCCTGTAGTGTTACGTGGGGCTGTTGTGACCCGAGCGCAGGACCCAACACTTGGCCTTGTTAAACCTCATACAATTGGCCTTGGCCCATTGATCCAGCCTGTCCAGGTCCCTCTGCAGTGCCTTCCTGCCCTCAAGCAGATCAACCTCCCACCCAATTTGTTGTCATCTGCAAACTTACTGAGAGCATACTCAATTACCTCATCCAGATCATTGATAAAGATATTAAACAGAACTGTTCCCAACACTGAGCCCTGGGGAGCACCACTTGTGACCAGCTGCCAGCTGGAGTTAGCTCCGTTCACCACAACCCTCTGGGCCCAGCCATCCAGCCAAGTTGTTTACCCAGTGAAGAGTACACTTGTATAAGCCATGAGCAGCCAGCTTCTCTAGGAGGATGCTGTGGGAGACAGTGTCAAGGGCTTTACTAAAGTCCAGGTAGACAACATCTACAGCCTTTCCCAGCGACGACCCTTTCCTTCTTGGTCAGCCCAGGGCTCTCAAGTTAGCTTTCAGCAAGCTGCTCTCAGGTACTTGAGTACAATTCTGCTACCCCTGCAGGCCCCAACTATCTCTCACAGCCTGATGGCTGTGGCCACCCTGCCCCACTCCTGCAGGCATGGGCTGCAGCTGTGGGTAAGGAGGCTGACGACGGCCAGGTGCAGCCAACAAGTACAGGGGCTGTGGCTATAGGGCATTACTCCACCTTAGGGCTGGGTGAAAACCACAGATTGTGCAACCTGCAGCTACTGCAAGCTGTGGACAGGCACAGACAGTGGAGCTCCTGCCAAACTGTGCCTGTTGGGACTGCGGGGTTGTGTGGAGGAGGTGAGCTGGCAGTAAGGGGCGGTGGGGTGGAGGAGTTTGGGGGTGGGGGTTTGTGGAAGAGGTGTGCTGTGCTTGGAGCTCTGTGTCCTGCCTAAGACAAGGGTCTGTGTGCCTGGGCCCATCCTGGGCCACCTGAGAGACAATGGGGTGCCGTGGGTGGGCTTGAGCTGGGTGCCTCTGGAGAAGGGCCCCTACCCCAATTCACTCCTCTCAATTATACCTGTACCACCCATCACCTGATCCCCAAGACCAATCACTTAATTCTTGTTAGTGGTCTCTTGATTTCTTATTGGTTTTCATTGTTGCTGGGCTGGCCTTTATCTGAAGTTACTTCATTCTCTTGGAATTGTCTCCTTGGTCTTTATATTCTTCATTCCACTAGTATCTGCTGGATTCAGCAAGTTCTTTGTTAGCAGCACTAGTTTTATCAAAAAGCTCATGCTCAGTCAATTCTTGTAGCCTAAGGCTTCAACTACTTTATCTGCTAAATGCTAAGCCACTCTAAATAAGGCTATTCAGACAGAGGAATACCAATCCTGGCACCTTTTCTGTGTGAGTAATAGCTGGATGTTTTCAGTTTGGGAGTTGGGACCATTGGGAGGCTAGACAAGCGCAGAGCCCCAGTGTTGGTGTGGCTGTGAAAGGGCTGCCAAGGGACGGTGAGGCCCAGCAATAGCATTTAGTCCTGGCACCTTTGGTGCAGGAGCAATCTCTGGATGCTTTCAATTTTGGAGCTGGGCTCTAGTGAGAGTGAGTGTTGGGACCATTGGGAAGCTCGGCAAGTGCAGAGCCCAAGAGGGAGCTGGGTTTATTCAGTCTGGAGTAGCAAAGGCTTGTGGGGATCCTAACTGCTGCCTTCAGCTACCTAACAGGAGGGTGCAGAGGGGACAATGCTGGGCTTTTCTTAGAGGACCATGGTGATAGGACGAGAGGCAATGGGCACACATTAGAACATAGGGAACTCCAACTAGGTACATGAGAAAGACTACCATGAGATGGGTCATGTACTGGAACAGGGCCCAAAGAGGCTATGGGATCTCCATCCCTGGAGATACTGGAAGCTCAGCTGGAGGAGGAGCTGAGCAACCTCTTCCAATTGAACTTGCTTGGAGTGGGAGGCTGGTCTAGAGCCCTCCAAAGGTGCCTTCCCACCTGTACCAGTCTGTGATACGCTTACCAGCAGTTAACAGAGTTATCAAGAAAGGTTCAGACACACTTCAATGAAACCAAGCGGGCAAATACATGCCACTGTACACAGCTAATACCGTCTGAAAGGAAAACCCTGTTAGAGAAGGGGAAGAAGACTGAGGGTCAGTATACTAGGAGGTAACTGATGGTCTACCCAGGCCCACAGTCCCAGGACAGGCACCTTTTCTGCTTCACACTCCAGCTTTCTCGGCGCATTCCATGTCTCTGTGTGGAAGAAGAGAAGGCCTGACACATCCCCAAAGGGACAAGCCTGTCTGGGAGACAATTTTTGAGGGTCTGCTTGATGCACAGAGCAGATGCCTGCTTTGCACCTCATCCTGAGCAGTTCTAGCAATGCCCAGACGGGCTGCCAGCTCTCCCCAGGCTGCTGGTGGTGACTGTGGACCTCCCTCCCTCTGCAGCATGCCCTCCGAGTGCCTTTCCGACTGCTGAGCTGGGGGAGTACACGCTGGGGGACAAGGCACCTGGTGAGGGTGGTGGAGGACAAAGCCCAAGTGGGAAGTGTGTTGTTGGCGTATCCAAAGTAGTGGCAGCAGGCGACAAATCTGTGTGGAAAAAACCCAGAGTGTACACCTTTCAGAGATTTTGGTGCATGCAGGGACAGATTTCCAAGCCTCTCTGCAACTCTGATGACCCACCAGGGAGGGTCAGTGTTTCCAAAGAGCTGCTGCAGCTTCTTCTTCCCGAAAAAGAGAATCGGGTTGGAAGGGTGGGAGGTTGTTCCAGCTGTCTTGTCTCAAAGCAGGGCCTTTTAGCTTTGACAGGAAACCATGCAGCAATGCTGTTCCCTTACACACTCAGAGGGCTAAGCATTACAATTACGATGGCTCTGGGCTCCCACACAGGGGCTACACAAAGGCAAATCAAAAGGACAGCCTCTGTCCCCAAGAGCTCACTCATCACACAAGAACAGGTACGCAGCGCTCTCTCCAGCTCCGGTGTCCCTGGACACATGGCTCCTCTCCTCACTCAGTCCGGCATACAGCATCAGGTACAGCAGCAGCATAGCCGGCGGGGCAGGTCTGAGCATGGAGAGGGTTGGGGAGTCCCGTGGGCTGCGGGCAGGGGCCGGGGTGTGGGCAGAGGCCAGGGGGACTTGTTCTGTGGGAGGCTGTGGAGGCACAGGCTGGGCCCGAGGGGCAGAAACGCCTGGCCAATGGGTCTGTGAGTGGTCCCTGCAGGAGCAGGCAGAGGTGCAGCCCTCTGCATCCCCACGCTGAGCCGGTGGGAGACCCTGGGACTGGGTGCAGGGGGCCAGGCTTGGGCGCATTCCCGGAGAGCAGCTCCTCCTCCTGCTGCTGCCAGCTCTGACCAACCCTCGGGGCTGGATGTCAGCACGGCTGTGGCAGACCCTGCTGCTCCCTGGAGGAAAGGGCTGGATGATGGCCAGGCTGGGGGGGACAGAGGTGCTTCCCTCCCTCCCTGCAGCCACTCCTGAGCCCCTGGGCATGGCCCTGCTCCTGGCTGCTGCTGCTGGGATCCAGAGAGGGGCCAGGCTCTGGCAACAGGCTCCTGTCCATCCCTGCCTGTGGGGCCAGGCCCAGGGAAACCCAGGCTGCAGGCAGGTCAGAGGCTGCCAGTCTACCCTGGAGTGTGCATGGTGTTCAGCTGCAGCCCTGGACCGAAGGAATAGGATCAGGCCTGGACTGGGGGAGATGGTCTTGCGCTGCAGCCAGATCAAATGAGACACAAGCAGCAGCTCTGGCAGAGGAGATCAATGCTCTGTTTCTATTGCATGCATGACTGGGCAGCAAGTGGTGGCTCCCTCCTGATGAAGCAGCGTGCCTGGAACCTTTCCAAGCAGGCCGAATTTTGCAGGTGGACCCACCCAGGTGACCTAACGCATGAAGTCCTTGAGGTTCCCCTGCCAACCTGGCACAGGGAAGAGAAGTGTCAGGATGGAGGTTGCAGCTGGACTCCTGGTCCTGCAACAGCCTGATACTCCTCCCAGGTATCTTGCAGAGTCTTTTGGCCTGTTATTTGTAGACCTGAGGTCCGGCATAGCAGTCCCAGAATCCTCCAAGGAGGCTTCCTGAGATGTGTTCTATCTTTCGGAGCAAAGTCTTTCCTCTGTGATCCAAACAACGTATGTCCCAGAGACTTTTAACCTCGGATTTAGGGACTTGAGATAGCTGGTACCAAAAACAGACTTCTACAAGGAAGGTACCTGACATGCATTTTCTCCTTTAAATGAAGCGCTCTGATCTAGGAACCACCCGAGACACCTCCAAGGCACCCATGGAGTCTTTTGATGTCTGATGTAGGGAACTGAGATGCCTGGTAGAAGCCACAGAATCCACCACGAAAACTTCTTGAAATGTCTTTTCTGGAAGAAACTCTTTGTTTGGGGATCCACCTGAGACTCCTCCCTGGCATCACCCAGCGTCTTCTGACCTGCTCTTTAGGGACCTGAGTTCCCTGGTTAGGAGCCCCAGACTCCACACCAAGGAAACTAGCTGAAATGCTTTTTCTCCCTTAAAAGAAAATCTCTCCTCCAGGATACACATGTGACTCCTCCCAGGCACCTCAGGAATTATTAGACCTCTGCTTCACAGACCTGATATCCAGGATAGTAGCCCCAGATTCTTCCAAAGATGGTACACAGGATGGCTTTTCTCCTTTGGATGAAAAGTATTTCCTCTGAAAAGCAACCAAGACTCATGCCAGGTTGTCCCTCAGTTACGTGACCTCTGCTTTTGGGAACTGAGTTGTCAGGTAAGAAGGCCCAGACTCCTCCAAAAATGATAGTCAGGACATTTTTTCTCAAGATTTTATCTCCTCTCGGTTCTGCACGAAACTCCTCCCTGACGTCTCCCAGTGTCTTTTGTCCTCTTCTTTAGGGAGCTGAGTTCCATGGTAGAAGGCCCAGACTCCTCCAAGGAAGCTATCCAAGGTGCTTTTCTTTAAACATTCTCTCCTCTGGGATCTGCCAGAGACACCTGCCAAGCATCTCCAAGACTCTTTGGACCTGTTCTTTGGTGACCTCATTTGCCTTGTTAGGTGACTGAGACTACTCCTAAAGTGATACACAGGATATTTTCTCTTTTTCCACATTGTGTCTCCACTGGGTTCTCCACGAGTCTGCTCTGTGGCATCTCCAAGTCTGTTTTAAGCTATATTGTAGGACAAGAGTCCCTTGCTAGCAGCCCCAGATTCGTGTAAGGAAGATACACAAGTGGCTTTTTCCTCTTCAAAGGAAACCCTATGCTCTACGATCCAGTGCAGAATCATCCCAGGCATGTCCTAGTGACTTCTGACTTCTGCTTCTGTGACCTGAGGTCCTGCGTAGCAGCGCCAGACTCCTCCAAGAAGCTACCCGAGGTGCTTTTTCCTCTTGAAAGCATGTTTCTCTGCCACGTGGCAGCCCCAGGCTCCTCCAAGAAACTTACGCAAGATGATTTTTCCTCTTTAAAGGACGTTTTGCCTCTGACATCCACCTGAGACTCCTCCCAAGCATCTCCCAGACTCTTCTGACCTATCATTTAGAGACACAAGATCTCTAGTAGCAGCTCCAGGCTCCTCCAAGAAACTTACGCCAGATTATTTTTCTTCTTCAAAGGAAGCACTATCCTCCACGATCCAGCGCAGAATCATCCCAGGCATGTCCTAGTGTCTTTTGGGTGCTGCTTGTGGGACCTGAGATCTTGGCTAGCAGCACCAGACTCCTCCAAGGAAGCTACCCGAGGTGCTTTTTCCTTCTTCAGAGGAAGCCCTATCCTCTGCAATCCCGCGCAGAATCATCCCAGGCATGTCCTAGTGTCTTTTGACTTCTGCTTCTGTGACCTGAGGTCCTGGGTAGCAGCGCCAGACTCCTCCAAGGAAGCTACGCAAGATGATTTTTCCTCTTCAAAGGCTGTTGCTTCTCTGCATCCACCCGAGACTCCTCCCAAGTATTTCCCAAACAGTTGTGACATATTCTTAGAGAGAAAATACTTGGCGTAGCAGACCCAGGCTCCTCCAAGGAAGCTACCCGAGGTGCTTTTTCCTATTTAAAGGATGTTTCTCCACTGGGATCCACCTGAGACTCTGTAGGGGAATAGACAGGGTTTGGTGACAGGCAGATCACGGGATGTGACGAAAAGATAGACTCCTCCCCATAGGAGTGGCAGGAACAGGAAGCGCAAGAGCTATATAAGCGTGTGATGCAGCCAAATAAACGGACATTTTGTATCCATCATATTGATGTCTGTGCATCACTGTCCCCAGGGTGGGTAGAGCCCTGTGTCCCGGAGATATGCGGCCCAAGATAAGTTCTCCCATAGAAGCGTACAGCAACAAAACTCCTCCCAAGTGTTTCCCAAACAGTTGTGACATAGTCTTTAGAGAGAAAATACCTGGCGTAGCAGCCCCAGACTCCTCCAAGGAAGTTACCCGATGTGCTTTTTCCTCTTGAAAAAAGATTTCTCCTCTGATATCCGCCTCAGACTCCTCCCAAGCATCTCCAAGAGGCTTCTGACCTGTTCTTTAACAACACCAGATGCTCCGTAGCAGCCCCAGACTCCTCCAAGGAAGTGACACAAGTTGCTTTTTCTTCTTCAAAAGGAACCCCTATCCTCAACGACTGAGCAGAGAATCATCCCAGGCATGTCCTAGTGATTTCTGACTTCTGCTTCTGTGACCTGAGGTCCTGCGTAGCAGCGCCAGACTCCGCCAAGGAAGCTATCCGAGGTGCTTTTTCCTCTTGAAAGCATGTTTCTCTGCCGCGTGGCAGCCCCAGGCTCCTCCAAGAAACTTACGCAAGATGATTTTTCCTCTTTAAAGGACGTTTCGCCTCTAGCATCCACCTGAGTCTCCTCCCAAGCATCTCCCAGACTCTTCTGACCTATCATTTAGAGACACAAGATCTCTAGTAGCAGCTCCAGGCTCCTCCAAGAAACCTACGCCAGATGATTTTTCTTCTTCAAAGGAAGCGCTATCTTCCACGATCCAGCGCAGAATCGTCCCAGGCATGTCCTAGTGTCTTTTGGGTGCTGCATGTGGGACCTGAGATCTTGACTAGCAGCGCCAGACTCCTCCAAGGAAGCTACATAGGTTGCTTTTCCTTCTTCAGAGGAAGCCCTATCCTCTGCAATCCAGCGCAGAATCATCCCAGGCATGTCCTACTGACTTCTGACTTCTGACTTCTGCTTGTGGGTCCCGAGATCCTGGGTAGCAGCGCCAGACTCCTCCAAGGAAGCTACCCGAGGTGCTGTCTCATTCTGAAACATTCCCTCTCCTTTGGGATCTGCCTGAGACTCCTCCCAAGCATCTCCCAGACTCTTTGGACCTGATCTTTAGGGACCTGTGATCCTGGGTTGCAGCCCCAGACTCCTCCAAGGAAGCTACCCGAGGTGCTTTTTCCTCTTGAAAAAAGATTTCTCCTCTGATATCCGCCTCAGACTCCTCCCAAGCATCTCCAAGAGGTTACTGACCTGTTCTTTAACGACACCAGATGCTCCGTAGCAGCCCCAGGCTCCTCCAAGGAAGCGACACAAGTTGCTTTTTCTTCTTTAAAAGGAACCCCTGTCCTCAACGACTGAGCAGAGAATCATCCCAGGCATGTCCTAGTGACTCTAGAGTTCTGCTTCTGTGACCTGAGGTCCTGGGTAGCACCGCCAGACTCCTCCAAGGAAGCTACCCAAGGTTCTTTTCCGTCTTGAAAGCATGTTGCTGTGCCGTGTAGCAGCCCCAGACTCCTCCAAGGAAGCTACGCAAGATGATCTTTCCTCTTTAAAGGATTTTTCGCCTCTAGCATCCACCTGAGTCTCCTCCCAAGCATCTCCCAGACTCTTCTGACCTATCATTTAGAGACACGAGATCTCTAGTAGCAGCTCCAGGCTCCTCCAAGAAACCTACGCCAGATGATTTTTCTTCTTCAAAGGAAGCGCTATCCTCCACGATCCAGCGCAGCATCATCCCAGGCATGTCCTAGTGTCTTTTGGGTGCTGCTTGTGGGACCTGAGATCTTGGCTAGCAGCCCCAGACTCCTCCAAGGAAGCTACCCGAGGTGCTTTTTCCTCTTGAAAAAAGATTTCTCCTCTGATATCCGCCTCCGACTCCTCACAAGCATCTCCAAGAGGCTTCTGACCTGTTCTTTAACAACACCAGATGCTCCGTAGCAGCCCCAGACTCCTCCAAGGAAGAGACACAGTTTGCTTTTTCTTCTTTAAAAAGAACCCCTATCCTCAACGACTGAGCAGAGAATCATCCCAGGCATGTCCTAGTGACTTCTGACTTCTGCTTCTGTGACCCGAGGTCCTGGGTAGCAGCGCCAGACTCCTCCAAGGAAGGTACCCGAGGTGCTTTTTCCTCTTGAAAGCATGTTTCTCTGCCACGTGGCAGCCCCAGGCTCCTCCAAGGAAGCCACGCTAGATGATTTTTCTTCTTCAAAGGAAGCGCTATCCTCCACGATCCAGCACAGAATCATCCCAGGCATGTCCTAGTGTCTTTAGGGTGCTGCTTGTGGGACCTGAGATCTTGGCTAGCAGTCCCAGATTCCTCCAAGGAAGCTACCAAAGGTGCTTTTTCCTATTTAAAGGATGTTTCTCCACTGGGATCCACCTGAGACTCCTCCCAAGTGTTTCCCAAACAGTTCTGACATAGTGTTTAGAGAGAAAATACCTGGCGTAGCAGCCCCAGACTCCTCCAAGGAAGCTACCCAAGGTGCTTTTCCCTCTTGAAAAAAGATTTCTCCTCTGATATCTGCCTCAGACTCCTCCCAAGCATCTCCAAGAGGTTTCTGACCTGTTCTTTAACAACACCAGATGCTCCGTAGCAGCGCCAGACTCTTCCAAGGAAGCGACACAAGTTGCTTTTTCTTCTTCAAATAGAACCCCTATCCTCAACGACTGAGCAGAGAATCATCCCAGGCATGTCCTAGTGACTTCTGACTTCTGCTTCTGTGACCTGAGGTCCTGGGTAGCAGCGCCAGACTCCTCCAAGGAAGGTACCCGAGGTGCTTTTTCCTCTTGAAAGCATGTTTCTCTGCTACGTGGCAGCCGCAGGCTCCTCCAAGGAAGCTACGCCAGATGATTTTTCTTCTTCAAAGGAAGCGCTATCCTCCACGATCCAGTGCAGAATCATCCCAGGCATGTCCTAGTGTCTTTTGGGTGCTGCTTGTGGGACCTGTGATCTTGGCTAGCAGTCCCAGATTCCTCCAAGGAAGCTACCCGAGGTGCTTTTTCCTCTTGTAAGCATGTTTCTCTGCCGCATGGCAACCGCAGGCTCCTCCAAGAAACTTACACAAGATGATTTTTCCTCTTCAAAGGACGTTTCGCCTCTGGCATCCACCTGAGACTCCTCCCAAGCATCTCCCAGACTCTTCTGAACTATCATTTCGAGACACGAGATCTCTAGTAGCAGCTCCAGGCTCCTCCAAGAAACCTACGCAAGATGATTTTTCTTCTTCAAAGGAAGCGCTATCCTCCACAATCCAGCGCAGAATCCTCCCAGGCATGTCCTAGTGTCTTTTGGGTGCTGCTTCTGGGACCTGAGATCTTGGCTAGCAGTCCCAGACTCCTCCAAGGAAGCTACATAGGTTGCTTTTCCTTCTTCAGAGGATGCCCTATCCTCTGCAATCCCGCGCAGAATCATCCCAGGCATTTCCTACTGTCTTTTGACTTCTGCTTCTGTGACCTGAGGTCCTGTGTAGCATCGCCAGACTCCTCCAAGGAAGCTACCCGAGGAGATTTTCCCTCTTGAAAGCATGTTACTGTGCCGCGTAGCAGCCCCAGACTCCTCCAAGGAAGCTACCCGATGTGCTTTTTCCTCTTGAAAAAAGATTTCTCCTCTGATATCCGCCTCAGACTCCTCCCAAGCATCTCCAAGAGGTTACTGACCTGTTCTTTAACGACACCAGATGCTCCGTAGCAACCCCAGACTCTTCCAAGGAAGCGACACAAGTTGCATTTTCTTCTTCAAAAGGAACCCCTATCCTCAACGACTGAGCAGAGAATCATCCCAGGCATGTCCTAGTGACTTCTGACTTCTGCTTCTGTGACCTGAGGTCCTGGGTAGCATCGCCAGACTCCTCCAAGGAAGCTACCCGAGGTGCTTTTTCCTCTTGAAAGCATGTTTCTCTGCCACGTGGCTGCCCCAGACTCCTCCAAGGAAGCTACGCAAGATGATTTTTCCTCTTCAAATGCTGTTGCTCCTCTGCATCCACCCGGGACTCCTCCCAAGTATTTCCAAAACAGTTGTGACATAGTCTTTAGAGAGAAAATACCTGGCGTAGCAGCCCCAGACTCCTCCAAGGAAGCTACCCAAGGTGCTTTTTCCTATTTAAAGGATGTTTCTCCACTGGGATCCACCTGAGACTCCTCCCAAGTGTTTCCCAAACAGTTGTGACCTATTTAAAGAGAAAATACCTGGTGTAGCAGCCCCAGACTCCTCCAAGGAAACTACCCGTGGTGCTTTGTCTTCAAAGAAGTGCTATGCTCCATGACTCAGCAGACAATCATTCCAGGCATGTCCTAGTGACTTCTGACTTCTGCTTGTGTGTCCCGAGACCCTGGGTAGCAGCCCCAGACTCCTCCAAGGAAGCTACCCGAGGTGCTTTTCCCTCTTGAAAAAAGATTTCTCCTCTGATATCCGCCTCTGACTCCACCCAAGCATCTCCAAGAGGTTACTGACCTGTTCTTTAATGACACCAGATGCTCCATAGCAGCCCCAGGCTCCTCCAAGGAAGCGACACAAGTTGCTTTTTCTTCTTCAAAAGGAACCCCTATCCTCAACGACTGAGCAGAGAATCATCCCAGGCATGTCCTAGTGACTTCTGACTTCTGCTTCTGTGACCCGAGGTCCTTGGTAGCAGCGCCAGACTCCTCCAAGGAAGCTACCCGAGGTGCTTTTCCCTCTTGAAAGCATGTTTCTCTGCCACGTGGCAGCCCCAGGCTCCTCCAAGGAACTTACGCAAGATGATTTTTCCTCTTCAAAGGCTGTTGCTCCTCTGCATCCACCCGAGACTCCTCCCAAGTATTTCCCAAACAGTTCTGACATAGTCTTTAGAGAGAAAATACCTGGCGTAGCAGCCCCAGACTCATCCAAGGAAGCTACCCGAGGTGCTTTTTCTTCTTCAAAGAAGTGCTATATTCCACGACTCAGCAGAAAATTAATCCAGGATTGTCCTAGTGACTTCTGACTTCTGCTTGTGGGTTCCAAGATCCTGGGTAGCAGCCCCAGACTTATCCAAGGAAGCTACCCGAGGTGCTTTTTCCTCTTGAAAGCAGGTTTCTCTGCCACGTGGCAGCCCCTGGCTCCTCCAAGAAACTTACACAAGGTGATTTTTCCTCTTCAAAGGACGTTTTGCCTCTAGCATCCACCTGAGACTCCTCCCAAGCATCTCCCAGACTCTTCTGACCTATCATTTAGAGACACGAGATCTCTAGTAGCAGCTCCAGGCTCCTCCAAGAAACCTACGCCAGATGATTTTTCTTCTTCAAAGGAAGCGCTATCCTCCACGATCCAGCGCAGCATCATCCCAGGCATGTCCTAGTGTCTTTTGGGTGCTGCTTGTGGGACCTGAGATCTTGGCTAGCAGTCCCAGACTCCTCCAAGGAAGCCACGCAAGATGATTTTTCCTCTTTAAAGGATGTTTCGCCTCTGACATCCACCTGAGACTTCTCCCAAGCATCTCCCAGACTCTTCTGACCTATCATTTAGAGACACAAGATCTCTAGTAGCAGCTCCAGGCTCCTCCAAGAAACCTACGCCAGATGATTTTTCTTCTTCAAAGGAAGCGCTATCCTCCACGATCCAGCGCAGAATCATCCCAGGCATGTCCTAGTGACTTTTGACTTCCGCTTCTTGAGCTGAGGTCCTGCGTAGCATCGCCAGACTCCTCCAAGGAAGCTACGCAAGATAATTTTTCCTCTTCAAAGGCTGTTGCTCCTCTGCATCCACCCGAGACTCCTCCCAAGTATTTCCCAAACAGTTGTGACCTATTTAAAGAGAAAATACCTAGCGTAGCAGACCCAGACTCCTCCAAGGAAGCTACCCGAAGTGCTGTCTCATTCTGAAACATTCCCTCTCCTTTGGGATCTGCCTGAGACTCCTCCCAAGCATCTCCCAGACTCTTTGGACCTGATCTTCAGGGACCTGTGATCCTGGGTATGAGCCCCAGACTCCTCCAAGGAAGCTACCCGAGGTGCTTTTCCCTCTTGAAAAAAGATTTCTCCTCTGATATCCGCCTCAGACTCCTCCCAAGCATCTCCAAGAGGCTTCTGACCTGTTCTTTAACAACACCAGATGCTCCATAGCAGCCCCAGACTATTCCAAGGAAGCAACACAAGTTGCTTTTTCTTCTTTAAAAAGAACCCCTATACTCAACGACTGAGCAGAGAATCATCCCAGGCATGTCCTAGTGACTTTTGACTTCTGCTTCTGTGACCTGAGGTCCTTGGTAGCAGCCCCAGACTCCTCCAAGGAAGCTACCCGAGGTGCTTTTTCCTATTTAAAGGATGTTTCTCCACTGGGATCCACCCGAGACTCCTCCCAAGTATTTCCCAAACAGTTCTGACATAGTGTTTAGAGAGAAAATACCTGGCGTAGCAGCCCCAGACTCCTCCAAGGAAGCTACCCGAGGTGCTTTTTCTTCTTCAAAGAAGTGCTATGCTCCACGACTCAGCAGACAATCATTGCAGGCATGTCCTAGTGTCTTCTGACTTCTGCTTGTGGGTCCCGAGATCCTGGGTAGCAGCCCCAGACTCCTCCAAGGAAGCTACCCGAGGTGCTGTCTCGTTCTGAAACATTCCCTCTCCTTTGGGATCTGCCTGAGACTCCTCCCAAGCATCTCCCAGACTCTTTGGACCTGATCTTTAGGGACCTGTGATCATGGGTTGCAGCCCCAGACTCCTCCAAGGAAGCTACCCGAGGTGCTTTTTCCTCTTGAAAAAAGATTTCTCCTCTGATATCCGCCTCCGACTCCTCCCAAGCATCTCCAAGAGGCTTCTGACCTGTTCTTTAACAACACCAGATGCTCCGTAGCAGCGCCAGACTCTTCCAAGGAAGCGACACAAGTTGCTTATTCTTCTTCAAAAAGAACCCCTATCCTCAACGACTGAGCAGAGAATCATCCCAGGCATGTCCTAGTGACTTCTGACTTCTGCTTCTGTGACCTGAGGTCCTGCGTAGCAGTGCCAGACTCCTCCAAGGAAGCTAACCGAGGTGCTTTTTCCTCTTGAAAGCATGTTTCTCTGCTACGTGGCAGCCGCAGGCTCCTCCAAGGAAGCTACGCTAGATGATTTTTCTTCTTCAAAGGAAGCGCTATCCTCCACGATCCAGTGCAGAATCATCCCAGGCATGTCCTAGTGTCTTTTGGGTGCTGCTTGTGGGACCTGAGATCTTGGCTAGCAGTCCCAGACTCCTCCAAGGAAGCTACATACGTTGCTTTACCTTCTTCAGAGGAAGCCCTATCCTCTGCAATCCCGCGCAGAATTATCCCAGGCATGTCCTAGTGACTTTTGACTTCTGCTTCTGTGACCTGAGGTCCTGGGTAGCATCGCCAGACTCCTCCAAGGAAGCTACCTGATGTGCTTTTCCCTCTTGAGAGCATGTTACTGTGCTGTGTAGCAGCCCCAGACTCCTCCAAGGAAGCTGTGCAAGATGGTTTTTCCTCTTCAAAGGCTGTTGCTCCTCTGCATCCCACCGAGACTCCTCCCAAGTATTTCCAAAACAGTTGTTATATAGTCTTTAGAGAGAAAATACCTGGCGTAGCAGCCCCAGACTCCTCCAAGGAAGCTACCCAAGGTGCTTTTTCCTATTTAAAGGATGTTTCTCCACTGGGATCCACCTGAGACTCCTCCCAAGTGTTTCCCAAACAGTTGTGACCTATTTAAAGAGAAAATACCTGGCGTAGCAGCCCCAGACTCCTCCAAGGAAGCTACCCGAGGTGCTTTTCCCTCTTGAAAAAAGATTTCTCCTCTGATATCCGCCTCAGACTCCTCCCAAGCATCTCCAAGAGGTTTCTGAGCTGTTCTTTAATGACACCAGATGCTCCATAGCAGCCCCAGACTCCTCCAAGGAAACGACACAAGTTGCTTTTTCTTCTTCAAAAAGAACCCCTATCCTCAACGACTGAGCAGAGAATCATCCCAGGCATGTCCTAGTGACTTCTGACTTCTGCTTCTGTGACCCGAGGTCCTTGGTAGCAGCGCCAGACTCCGCCAAGGAAGCTACCCGAGGTGCTTTTTCCTCTTGAAAGCATGTTTCTCTGCCACGTGGCAGCCCCAGGCTCCTCCAAGAAACTTACGCAAGATGATTTTTCCTCTTCAAAGGACGTTTCGCCTCTAGCATCCACCTGAGACTCCTCCCAAGCATCTCCCAGACTCTTCTGACCTATCATTTAGAGACACGAGATCTCTAGTAGCAGCTCCAGGCTCCTCCAAGAAACCTACGCCAGATGATTTTTCTTCTTCAAAGGAAGCGCTATCCTCCACGATCCAGCGCAGCATCATCCCAGGCATGTCCTAGTGTCTTTAGGGTGCTGCTTCTGTGACCTGAGATCTTGGCTAGCAGTCCCAGACTCCTCCAAGGAAGCTACATAGGTTGCTTTTCCTTCTTCAGAGGAAGCCCTATCCTCTGCAATCCAGCACAGAATCATCCCAGGCATGTCCTACTGACTTTTGACTTCTGCTTCTGTCACCTGAGGTCCTGGGTAGCAGTGGCAGACTCCTCCAAGGAAGCTACCGGAGGTGCTTTTCCCTCTTGAAAGCATGTTTCTCTACCACGTAGCAGCCCCAGACTCCTCCAAGGAAGCTACCCAAGGTGCTTTTTCCTATTTAAAGGATGTTTCTCTAGTGGGATACACCTGAGTCTCCTCCCAAGTATTTCCCAAACAGTTGTGACCTATTTAAAGAGAAAATACCTGGCGTAGCAGCCCCAGACTCCTCCAAGGAAGCTACCCGAGGTGCTTTGTCTTCTTCAGAAGGAACCCCTATCCTCCACGACTCAGCAGACAATCATTCCAGGCATGTCCTAGTGACTTCTGACTTCTGACTTCTGCTTGTGGGTCCCGAGACCCTGGGTAGCAGCCCCAGACTCCTCCAAGGAAGCGACACAAGTTGCTTTTTCTTCTTCAAAAAGAACCCCTATCCTCAACGACTGAGCAGAGAATCATCCCAGGCATGTCCTAGTGACTTCTGACTTCTGACTTCTGTGACCTGAGATCTTGCCTAGCAGCGCCAGACTCCTCCAAGGAAGCTACCCGTGGTGCTTTTTCCTCTTGAAAGCATGTTTCTCTGCCGTGTGGCAGCCCCAGGCTCCTCCAAGGAAGCTACCCGAGGTGCTGTCTCCTTCTGAAACATTCCCTCTCCTTTGGGATCTGCCTGAGACTCCTCCCAAGCATCTCCCAGACTCTTTGGACCTGATATTTAGGGACCTGTGATCCTGGGTAGCAGCCCCAGACTCCTCCAAGGAAGCTACCCGAGGTGCTTTTTCTTCTTCAGAAGGAACCACTATCCTCCACGACTCAGCAGACAATCATTCCAGGCATGTCCTAGTGACTTCTGACTTCTGCTTGTGGGTCCCGAGATCCTGGGTAGCAGCGCCAGACTCCTCCAAGGAAGCTACACGAGGTGCTTTTTCCTCTTGAGAAAAGATATCTTCTCTGATATCTGCCTGAGACTCCTCCCAAGCATCTCCAAGAGGCTTCTGACCTGTTCTTTAACTAAACCAGATGCTCCGTAGCTGCCCCAGACTCTTCCAAGGAAGCGACACAAGTTGCTTTTTCTTCTTCAAAAGGAACCCCTATCCTTAACGACTGAGCAGAGAATCATCCCAGGCATGTCCTAGTGACTTCTGACTTCTGCTTCTGTGACCTGAGGTCCTGGGTAGCAGTGCCAGACTCCGCCAAGGAAGCTATCCAAGGTGCTTTTTCCTCTTGAAAGCATGTTTCTCTGCCGTGTGGCAGCCCCAGGCTCCTCCAAGGAACTTAAGCAAGATGATTTTTCCTCTTCAAAGGACGTTTCGCCTCTGACATCCACCTGAGACTCCTCCCAAGCATCTCCCAGACTCTTCTGACCTATCATTTAGAGACACGAGATCTCTAGTAGCAGCTCCAGGCTCCTCCAAGAAACCTACGCCAGATAATTTTTCTTCTTCAAAGGAAGCGCTATCCTCCACGATCCAGCGCAGCATCATCCCAGGCATGTCCTAGTGTCTTTTGGGTGCTGCTTGTGGGACCTGAGATCTTGGCTAGCAGCACCAGACTCCTCCAAGGAAGCTACGTAGGTTGCTTTTCCTTCTTCACAGGAAGCCCTATCCTCTGCAATCCAGCGCAGAATCATCCCAGGCATGTCCTACTGACTTTGGACTTCTGCTTCTGTGACCTGACATCCTTGGTAGCAGCGCCAGACTCCTCCAAGGAAGCTACCCAAGGTTCTTTTCCGTCTTGAAAGCATGTTTCTCTGCCGCGTAGCAGCCCCAGACTCCTCCAAAGAAGCTACGCAAGATGATTATTCCTCTTCAAAGGCTGTTGCTCCTCTGCATCCACCCGAGACTCCTTCCAAGTGTTTCCCAAACAGTTCTGACATATTCTTTAGAGAGAAAATACCTGGCGTAGCAGCCCCAGACTGCTCCAAGGAAGCTACCCAAGGTGCTTTTTCCTATTTAAAGGATATTTCTCCAGTGGGATCCACCTGAGACACCTCTCAAGTGTTTCCCAAACAGTTGTGACCTATTTAAAGAGAAAATACCTGGCGTAGCAGCCCCAGACTCCTCCAAGGAAGCTACCCGAGGTGCTTTTTCTTCTTCAAAAGGAACCCCTATCCTCCACGACTCAGCAGACAATCATTCCAGGCATGTCCTAGTGACTTCTGACTTCTGACTTCTGCTTGCGGGTCCCGAGATCCTGGGTAGCAGCCCCAGACTCCTCCAAGGAAGCTACCCGAGGTGCTGTCTCCTTCTGAAACATTCCCTCTCCTTTGGGATCTGCCTGAGACTCCTCCCAAGCATCTCCCAGACTCTTTGGACCTAATATTTAGGGACCTGTGATCCTGGGTAGCAGCCCCAGACTCCTCCAAGGAAGCTACCCGAGGAGCTTTTCCCTCTTGAAAGCATGTTACTGTGCCGCGTAGCAGCCCCAGACTCCTCCAAGGAAGCTACCCGAGGTGGTTTTTCTTCTTCAAAAGGAACCCCTATCCTCCACGACTCAGCAGACAATCATTCCAAGCATGTCCTAGTGACTTCTGACTTCTGCTTGTGGGTCCCGAGATCCTGGGTAGCAGCGCCAGACTCCTCCAAGGAAGCTACCCGAGGTGCTTTTTCCTCTTGAAAAAAGATTTCTCCTCTGATATCCGCCTCAGACTCCTCCCAAGCATCTCCAAGAGGCTTCTGACCTGTTCTTTAACGACACCAGATGCTCCATAGCAGCCCCAGACTCCTCCAAGGAAGCGACACAAGTTGCTTTTTCTTCTTCAAAAGGAAACCCTATCCTCAACGACTGAGCAGAGAATCATCCCAGGCATGTCCTAGTGACTTCTGACTTCTGCTTCTGTGACCTGAGGTCCTGGGTAGCAGCACCAGACTCCGCCAAGGAAGCTACCCGAGGTGCTTTTTCCTCTTGAACGCATGTTTCTCTGCCGTGTGGCAGCCCCAGGCTCCTCCAAGAAACTTATGCAAGATGATTTTTCCTCTTCAAAGGCCTTTGCTCCTCTGCATCCACCCGGGATTCCTTCCAAGTATTTCCTAAAGAGTTGTGACATATTATTTAGAGAGAAAATACCTGGCGTAGCTGCCCCAGACTCCTCCAAGGAAGCTACCCGAGGTGCTTTTCCCTCTTGAAAAAAGATTTCTCCTCTGATATCCGCCTCAGACTCCTCCCAAGCATCTCCAAGAGGCTTCTGACCTGTTCTTTAATGACACCAGATGCTCCGAGCAGCCCCAGACTCCTCCAAGGAAGCGACACAAGTTGCTTTTTCTTCTTCAAAAGGAACCCCTATCCTCAACGACTGAGCAGAGAATCATCCCAGGCATGTCCTAGTGACTCCTGACTTCTGCTTCTGTGACCTGAGATCTTGGCTAGCAGCACCAGACTCCGCCAAGGAAGCTACCCGAGGTGCTTTTTCCTCTTGAAAGCATGTTTCTCTGCCTTGTGGCAGCCCCAGGCTCCTCTAAGAAACTTACGCAAGATGATTTTTCCTCTTCAAAGGACGTTTCGCCTCTGACATCCACCTGAGACTCCTCCCAAGCATCTCCCAGACTCTTCTGACCTATCATTTAGAGACACGAGATCTCTAGTAGCAGCTCCAGGCTCCTCCAAGAAACCTACGCCAGATGATTTTCCTTCTTCAAAGAAGCGCTATCCTCCACGATCCAGCGCAGAATCATCCCAGGCATGTCCTAGTGTCTTTAGGGTGCTGCTTGTGGGACCTGAGATCTTGGCTAGCAGCACCAGACTCCTCCAAAGAAGCTACGCAAGATGATTATTCCTCTTCAAAGGTTGTTGCTCCTCTGCATCCACCCGAGACTCCTCCCAAGAATTTCCCAAACAGTTCTGACATATTCTTTAGAGAGAAAATACCTGGTGTAGCAGCCCCAGACTCCTCCAAGGAAGCTACCCAAGGTGCTTTTTCTTCTTCAGAAGGAACCCCTATCCTCCACGACTCAGCAGACAATCATTCCAGGCATGTCCTAGTGACTTCTGACTTCTGACTTCTGCTTGCGGGTCCCGAGATCCTGGGTAGCAGCCCCAGACTCCTCCAAGGAAGCTACCCGAGGTGCTGTCTCCTTCTGAAACATTCCCTCTCCTTTGGGATCTGCCTGAGACTCCTCCCAAGCATCTCCCAGACTCTTTGGACCTGATCTTTAGGGACCTGTGATCCTGGGTAGCAGCCCCAGCCTCCTCCAAGGAAGCTACCCGAGGAGCTTTTCCCTCTTGAAAGCATGTTACTGTGCCGCGTAGCAGCCCCAGACTCCTCCAAGGAAGCTACCCGAGGTGCTTTTTCTTCTTCAAAAGGAACCCCTATCCTCCACGACTCAGCAGACAATCATTCCAGGCATGTCCTAGTGACTTCTGACTTCTGCTTGTGGGTCCCGAGATCCTGGGTAGCAGCGCCAGACTCCTCCAAGGAAGCTACCCGAGGTGCTTTTTCGTCTTGAAAAAAGATTTCTCCTCTGATATCCGCCTCAGACTCCTCCCAAGCATCTCCAAGAGGTTACTGACCTGTTCTTTAACGACACCAGATGCTCCATAGCAGCCCCAGGCTCCTCCAAGGAAGCGACACAAGTTGCTTTTTCTTCTTCAAAAGGAACCCCTATCCTCAACGACTGAGCAGAGAATCATCCCAGGCATGTCCTAGTGACTTCTGACTTCTGCTTCTGTGACCTGAGGTCCTGGGTATCAGCGCCAGACTCCGCCAAGGAAGCTACCCGAGGTGCTTTTTCCTCTTGAAAGCATGTTCTCTGCCGTGTGGCAGCCCCAGGCTCCTCCAAGAAACTTACGCAAGATGATTTTTCCTCTTCAAAGGACGTTTCGCCTCTAGCATCCACCTGAGACTCCTCCCAAGCATCTCCCAGACTCTTCTGACCTATCATTTAGAGACACGAGATCTCTAGTAGCAGCTCCAGGCTACTCCAAGAAACCTACGCCAGATGATTTTTCTTCTTCAAAGGAAGCGCTATCCTCCACAATCCAGTGCAGAATCATCCCAGGCATGTCCTAGTGTCTTTTGGGTGCTGCTTCTGTGACCTGAGATCTTGGCTAGCAGTCCCAGACTCCTCCAAGGAAGCTACATAGGTTGCTCTTCCTTCTTCAGGGGAAGCCCTATCCTCTGCAATCCAGCGCAGAATCATCCCAGGCATGTCCTACTGACTTTTGACTTCTGCTTCTGTGACCTGAGGTCCTGCGTAGCAGTGCCAGACTGCTCCAAGGAAACTACCCGAGGTTCTTTTCCACCCTGAAAGCATGTTACTGTGCCGCGTGGCAGCCCCAGGCTCCTCCAAGGAAGCTACGCAAGATGATTTTTCCTCTGCAAAGGCTGTTGCTCCTCTGCATCCACCCGAGACTCCTCCCAAGTATTTCCCAAACAGTTGTGACATATTCTTTAGAGAGAAAATACCTGGCGTAGCAGCCCCAGACTCCTCCAAGGAAGCTACCCAAGGTGCTTTTTCTTCTTCAGAAGGAACCCCTATCCTCCACGACTCAGCAGACAATCATTCCAGGCATGTCCTAGTGACTTCTGACTTCTGACTTCTGCTTGCGGGTCCCGAGATCCTGGGTAGCAGCCCCAGACTCCTCCAAGGAAGCTACCCGAGGTGCTGTCTCCTTCTGAAACATTCCCTCTCCTTTGGGATCTGCCTGAGACTCCTCCCAAGCATCTCCCAGACTCTTTGGACCTGATCTTTAGGGACCTGTGATCCTGGGTAGCAGCCCCAGCCTCCTCCAAGGAAGCTACCCGAGGAGCTTTTCCCTCTTGAAAGCATGTTACTGTGCCGCGTAGCAGCCCCAGACTCCTCCAAGGAAGCTACCCGAGGTGCTTTTTCTTCTTCAAAAGGAACCCCTATCCTCCACGACTCAGCAGACAATCATTCCAGGCATGTCCTAGTGACTTCTGACTTCTGCTTGTGGGTCCCGAGATCCTGGGTAGCAGCGCCAGACTCCTCCAAGGAAGCTACCCGAGGTGCTTTTTCGTCTTGAAAAAAGATTTCTCCTCTGATATCCGCCTCAGACTCCTCCCAAGCATCTCCAAGAGGTTACTGACCTGTTCTTTAACGACACCAGATGCTCCGTAGCAGCCCCAGACTCCTCCAAGGAAGCGACACAAGTTGCTTTTTCTTCTTCAAAAGGAACCCCTATCCTCAACGACTGAGCAGAGAATCATCCCAGGCATGTCCTAGTGACTTCTGACTTCTGCTTCTGTGACCTGAGGTCCTGGGTAGCAGCCCCAGACTCCGCCAAGGAAGCTACCCGAGGTGCTTTTTCCTCTTGAAAGCATGTTTCTCTGCCGTGTGGCAGCCCCAGGCTCCTCCAAGAAACTTACGCAAGATGATTTTTCCTCTTTAAAGGACGTTTCGCCTCTGACATCCACCTGAGACTCCTCCCAAGCATCTCCCAGACTCTTCTGACCTATCATTTAGAGACACGAGATCTCTAGTAGCAGCTCCAGGCTCCTCCAAGAAACCTACGCCAGATGATTTTTCTTCTTCAAAGGAAGCGCTATCCTCCACAATCCAGCGCAGAATCATCCCAGGCATGTCCTAGTGTCTTTAGGGTGCTGCTTGTGGGACCTGAGATCTTGGCTAGCAGCACCAGACTCCTCCAAGGAAGCTACGTAGGTTGCTTTTCCTTCTTCAGAGGAAGCCCTATCCTCTGCAATCCCGCGCAGAATCATCCCAGGCATGTCCTACTGACTTTTGACTTCTGCTTCTGTGACCTGAGGTCCTGCGTAGCAGTGCCAGACTGCTCCAAGGAAACTACCCGAGGTTCTTTTCCATCCTGAAAGCATGTTACTGTGCCGCGTAGCAGCCCCAGGCTCCTCCAAGGAAGCTACGCAAGATGAGTTTTCCTCTGCAAAGGCTGTTGCTCCTCTGCATCCACCCGAGACTCCTCCCAAGTATTTCCCAAACAGTTGTGACATAGTATTTAGAGAGAAAATACCTGGCGTAGCAGCCCCAGACTCCTCCAAGGAAGTGACAAAAGTTGCTTTTTCTTCTTCAAACGGAAAACTTATCCTCAACGACTGAGCAGAGAATCATCCCAGGCATGTCCTAGTGACTTCTGACTTCTGCTTCTGTGACCTGAGGTCCTGGGTAGCAGCGCCAGACTCCGCCAAGGAAGCTACCCGAGGTGCTTTTTCCTCTTGAAAGCATGTTTCTCTGCCACGTGGCAGCTCCAGGCTCCTCCAAGGAAGCTACGCAAGATGATTTTTCCTCTTCAAAGGCCTTTGCTCCTCTGCATCCACCCGGGACTCCTTCCAAGTATTTCCTAAGCAGTTGTGACATATTCTTTAGAGAGAAAATACCTGGCGTAGCAGCCCCAGACTGCTCCAAGGAAGCTACCCAAGGTGCTTTTTCCTATTTAAAGGATGTTTCTCCACTGGGATCCACCTGAGACTCCTCCCAAGTGTTTCCCAAACAGTTGTGACATATTTAAAGAGAAAATACCTGGCGTAGCAGCCCCAGACTCCTCCAAGGAAGCTACCCGAGGTGCTTTGTCTTCAAAGAAGTGCTATGCTCCATGACTCAGCAGACAATCATTCCAGGCATGTCCTAGTGACTTCTGACTTCTGCTTGCGGGTCCCGAGATCCTGGGTAGCAGCCCCAGACTCCTCCAAGGAAGCTACCCGAGGTGCTGTCTCCTTCTGAAACATTCCCTCTCCTTTGGGATCTGCCTGAGACTCCTCCCAAGCATCTCCCAGACTCTTTGGACCTGATCTTTAGGGACCTGTGGTCCTGGCGTAGCAGCCCCAGACTCCTCCAAGGAAGCTACCCGAGGTGCTTTTCCCTCTTGAAAAAAGATTTCTCCTCTGATATCCGCCTCAGACTCCTCCCAAGCATCTCCAAGAGGCTTCTGACCTGTTCTTTAACTAAACCAGATGCTCCGAGCAGCCCCAGACTCCTCCAAGGAAGCGACACAAGTTGCTTTTTCTTCTTCAAAAGGAACCCCTATCCTCAACGACTGAGCAGAGAATCATCCCAGGCATGTCCTAGTGACTTCTGACTTCTGCTTCTGTGACCTGAGGTCCTGGGTAGCAGCACCAGACTCCGCCAAGGAAGCTACCCGAGGTGCTTTTTCCTCTTGAAAGCATGTTTCTCTGCCGTGTGGCAGCCCCAGGCTCCTCCAAGAAACTTACGCAAGATGATTTTTCCTCTTTAAAGGACGTTTCGCCTCTGACATCCACCTGAGACTCCTCCCAAGCATATCCCAGACTCTTCTGACCTATCATTTAGAGACACGAGATCTCTAGTAGCAGCTCCAGGCTCCTCCAAGAAACCTACGCCAGATGATTTTTCTTCTTCAAAGGAAGCGCTATCCTCCACAATCCAGCGCAGAATCATCCCAGGCATGTCCTAGTGTCTTTAGGGTGCTGCTTCTGTGACCTGAGATCTTGGCTAGCAGTCCCAGACTCCTCCAAGGAAGCTACATAGGTTGCTCTTCCTTCTTCAGGGGAAGCCCTATCCTCTGCAATCCAGCGCAGAATCATCCCAGGCATGTCCTACTGACTTTTGACTTCTGCTTCTGTGACCTGAGGTCCTGCGTAGCAGTGCCAGACTGCTCCAAGGAAACTACCCGAGGTTCTTTTCCACCCTGAAAGCATGTTACTGTGCCGCGTAGCAGCCCCAGGCTCCTCCAAGGAAGCTACGCAAGATGAGTTTTCCTCTGCAAAGGCTGTTGCTCCTCTGCATCCACCCGAGACTCCTCCCAAGTATTTCCCAAACAGTTGTGACATAGTATTTAGAGAGAAAATACCTGGCGTAGCAGCCCCAGACTCCTCCAAGGAAGTGACAAAAGTTGCTTTTTCTTCTTCAAACGGAAAACTTATCCTCAACGACTGAGCAGAGAATCATCCCAGGCATGTCCTAGTGACTTCTGACTTCTGCTTCTGTGACCTGAGGTCCTGGGTAGCAGCGCCAGACTCCTCCAAGGAAGCTACCCGAGGTGCTTTTTCCTCTTGAAAGCATGTTTCTCTGCCACGTGGCAGCTCCAGGCTCCTCCAAGGAAGCTACGCAAGATGATTTTTCCTCTTCAAAGGCCTTTGCTCCTCTGCATCCACCCGGGACTCCTTCCAAGTATTTCCTAAGCAGTTGTGACATATTCTTTAGAGAGAAAATACCTGGCGTAGCAGCCCCACACTGCTCCAAGGAAGCTACCCAAGGTGCTTTTTCCTATTTAAAGGATGTTTCTCCACTGGGATCCACCTGAGACTCCTCCCAAGTGTTTCCCAAAAAGTTGTGACCTATTTAAAGAGAAAATACCTGGCGTAGCAGCGCCAGACTCCTCCAAGGAAGCTACCCAAGGTGCTTTTTCTTCTTCAGAAGGAACCCCTATCCTCCACGACTCAGCAGACAATCATTCCAGGCATGTCCTAGTGACTTCTGACTTCTGCTTGCGGGTCCCGAGATCCTGGGTAGCAGCCCCAGACTCCTCCAAGGAAGCTACCCGAGGTGCTGTCTCATTCTGAAACATTCCCTCTCCTTTGGGATCTGCCTGAGACTCCTCCCAAGCATCTCCCAGACTCTTTGGACCTGATCTTTAGGGACCTGTGGTCCTGGCGTAGCAGCCCCAGACTCCTCCAAGGAAGCTACCCGAGGTGCTTTTCCCTCTTGAAAAAAGATTTCTCCTCTGATATCCGCCTCAGACTCCTCCAAAGCATCTCCAAGAGGCTTCTGACCTGTTCTTTAACTAAACCAGATGCTCCGAGCAGCCCCAGACTCCTCCAAGGAAGCGACACAAGTTGCTTTTTCTTCTTCAAAAGGAACCCCTATCCTCAACGACTGAGCAGAGAATCATCCCAGGCATGTCCTAGTGACTTTTGACTTCTGCGTCTGTGACCTGAGGTCCTGGGTAGCAGCGCCAGACTCCGCCAAGGAAGCTACCCGAGGTGCTTTTTCTTCTTCAAAAGGAACCCCTATCCTCCACGACTCAGCAGACAATCATTCCAGGCATGTCCTAGTGACTTCTGACTTCTGCTTGTGGGTCCCGAGATCCTGGGTAGCAGCGCCAGACTCCTCCAAGGAAGCTACCCGAGGTGCTTTTTCCTCTTGAAAAAAGATTTCTCCTCTGATATCCGCCTCAGACTCCTCCCAAGCATCTCCAAGAGGTTACTGACCTGTTCTTTAACGACACCAGATGCTCCATAGCAGCCCCAGGCTCCTCCAAGCAAGCGACACAAGTTGCTTTTTCTTCTTCAAAAGGAACCCCTATCCTCAACGACTGAGCAGAGAATCATCCCAGGCATGTCCTAGTGACTTCTGACTTCTGCTTCTGTGACCTGAGGTCCTGGGTATCAGCGCCAGACTCCGCCAAGGAAGCTACCCGAGGTGCTTTTTCCTCTTGAAAGCATGTTCTCTGCCGTGTGGCAGCCCCAGGCTCCTCCAAGAAACTTACGCAAGATGATTTTTCCTCTTTAAAGGACGTTTCGCCTCTGACATCCACCTGAGACTCCTCCCAAGCATCTCCCAGACTCTTCTGACCTATCATTTAGAGACACGAGATCTCTAGTAGCAGCTCCAGGCTCCTCCAAGAAACCTACGCCAGATGATTTTTCTTCTTCAAAGGAAGCGCTATCCTCCACAATCCAGCGCAGAATCATCCCAGGCATGTCCTAGTGTCTTTAGGGTGCTGCTTCTGTGACCTGAGATCTTGGCTAGCAGTCCCAGACTCCTCCAAGGAAGCTACATAGGTTGCTCTTCCTTCTTCAGGGGAAGCCCTATCCTCTGCAATCCAGCGCAGAATCATCCCAGGCATGTCCTACTGACTTTTGACTTCTGCTTCTGTGACCTGAGGTCCTGCGTAGCAGTGCCAGACTGCTCCAAGGAAACTACCCGAGGTTCTTTTCCACCCTGAAAGCATGTTACTGTGCCGCGTGGCAGCCCCAGGCTCCTCCAAGGAAGCTACGCAAGATGATTTTTCCTCTGCAAAGGCTGTTGCTCCTCTGCATCCACCCGAGACTCCTCCCAAGTATTTCCCAAACAGTTGTGACATATTCTTTAGAGAGAAAATACCTGGCGTAGCAGCCCCAGACTCCTCCAAGGAAGTGACAAAAGTTGCTTTTTCTTCTTCAAACGGAAAACTTATCCTCAACGACTGAGCAGAGAATCATCCCAGGCATGTCCTAGTGACTTCTGACTTCTGCTTCTGTGACCTGAGGTCCTGGGTAGCAGCGCCAGACTCCTCCAAGGAAGCTACCCGAGGTGCTTTTTCCTCTTGAAAGCATGTTTCTCTGCCACGTGGCAGCTCCAGGCTCCTCCAAGGAAGCTACGCAAGATGATTTTTCCTCTTCAAAGGCCTTTGCTCCTCTGCATCCACCCGGGACTCCTTCCAAGTATTTCCTAAACAGTTGTGACATATTCTTTAGAGAGAAAATACCTGGCGTAGCAGCCCCAGACTGCTCCAAGGAAGCTACCCAAGGTGCTTTTTCCTATTTAAAGGATGTTTCTCCACTGGGATCCACCTGAGACTCCTCCCAAGTGTTTCCCAAACAGTTGTGACCTATTTAAAGAGAAAATACCTGGCGTAGCAGCCCCAGACTCCTCCAAGGAAGCTACCCTAGGTGCTTTGTCTTCAAAGAAGTGCTATGCTCCACGACTCAGCAGACAATCATTCCAGGCATGTCCTAGTGACTTCTGACTTCTGCTTGTGGGTCCCGAGATCCTGGGTAGCAGCCCCAGACTCCTCCAAGGAAGCTACCCGAGGTGCTGTCTCATTCTGAAACATTCCCTCTCCTTTGGGATCTGCCTGAGACTCCTCCCAAGCATCTCCCAGACTCTTTGGACCTGATCTTTAGGGACCTGTGGTCCTGGCGTAGCAGCCCCAGACTCCTCCAAGGAAGCTACCCGAGGAGCTTTTCCCTCTTGAAAGCATGTTACTGTGCCGCGTAGCAGCCCCAGACTCCTCCAAGGAAGCTACCCAAGGTGCTTTTTCTTCTTCAAAAGGAACCCCTATCCTCCATGACTCAGCAGACAATCATTCCAGGCATGTCCTAGTGACTTCTGACTTCTGCTTGTGGGTCCCGAGATCCTGGGTAGCAGCGCCAGACTCCTCCAAGGAAGCTACCCGAGGTGCTTTTTCCTCTTGAAAAAAGATTTCTCCTCTGATATCCGCCTCAGACTCCTCCCAAGCATCTCCAAGAGGTTACTGACCTGTTCTTTAACGACACCAGATGCTCCGTAGCAGCCCCAGGCTCCTCCAAGGAAGCGACACAAGTTGCTTTTTCTTCTTCAAAAGGAAACCCTATCCTCAACGACTGAGCAGAGAATCATCCCAGGCATGTCCTAGTGACTTCTGACTTCTGCTTCTGTGACCTGAGGTCCTGGGTAGCAGCACCAGACTCCGCCAAGGAAGCTACCCGAGGTGCTTTTTCCTCTTGAAAGCATGTTTCTCTGCCGTGTGGCAGCCCCAGGCTCCTCCAAGAAACTTACGCAAGATGATTTTTCCTCTTCAAAGGACGTTTCGCCTCTAGCATCCACCTGAGACTCCTCCCAAGCATCTCCCAGACTCTTCTGACCTATCATTTAGAGACACGAGATCTCTAGTAGCAGCTCCAGGCTCCTCCAAGAAACCTACGCCAGATGATTTTTCTTCTTCAAAGGAAGCGCTATCCTCCACGATCCAGCGCAGAATCATCCCAGGCATGTCCTAGTGTCTTTAGGGTGCTGCTTGTGGGACCTGAGATCTTGGCTAGCAGCACCAGACTCCTCCAAGGAAGCTACGTAGGTTGCTTTTCCTTCTTCAGGGGAAGCCCTATCCTCTGCAATCCAGCGCAGAATCATCCCAGGCATGTCCTACTGACTTCTGACTTCTGCTTGTGGGTCCCGAGATCCTGGGTATCAGCGCCAGACTCCTCCAAGGAAGCTACCCGAGGTGCTGTCTCATTCTGAAACATTCCCTCTCCTTTGGGATCTGCCTGAGACTCCTCCCAAGCATCTCCCAGACTCTTTGGACCTGATCTTTAGGGACCTGTGGTCCTGGCGTAGCAGCCCCAGACTCCTCCAAGGAAGCTACCCGAGGTGCTTTTCCCTCTTGAAAAAAGATTTCTCCTCTGATATCCGCCTCAGACTCCTCCCAAGCATCTCCAAGAGGCTTCTGACCTGTTCTTTAACTAAACCAGATGCTCCGAGCAGCCCCAGACTCCTCCAAGGAAGCGACACAAGTTGCTTTTTCTTCTTCAAAAGGAACCCCTATCCTCAACGACTGAGCAGAGAATCATCCCAGGCATGTCCTAGTGACTTCTGACTTCTGCTTCTGTGACCTGAGATCTTGGCTAGCAGCACCAGACTCCGCCAAGGAAGCTACCCGAGGTGCTTTTTCCTCTTGAAAGCATGTTTCTCTGCCGTGTGGCAGCCCCAGGCTCCTCCAAGAAACTTACGCAAGATGATTTTTCCTCTTCAAAGGACGTTTCGCCTCTAGCATCCACCTGAGACTCCTCCCAAGCATCTCCCAGACTCTTCTGACCTATCATTTAGAGACACGAGATCTCTAGTAGCAGCTCCAGGCTCCTCCAAGAAACCTACTCCAGATGATTTTCCTTCTTCAAAGAAGCGCTATCCTCCACGATCCAGCGCAGAATCATCCCAGGCATGTCCTAGTGTCTTTAGGGTGCTGCTTGTGGGACCTGAGATCTTGGCTAGCAGCACCAGACTCCTCCAAGGAAGCTACGTAGGTTGCTTTTCCTTCTTCAGAGGAAGCCCTATCCTCTACAATCCCGCGCAGAATCATCCCAGGCATGTCCTACTGACTTTTGACTTCTGCTTCTGTGACCTGAGGTCCTGGGTAGCAGCGCCAGACTCCTCCAAGGAAGCTACCCAAGGTTCTTTTCCATCCTGAAAGCATGTTACTGTGCCGCGTAGCAGCACCAGGCTCCTCCAAGGAAGCTACGCAAGATGAGTTTTCCTCTGCAAAGGCTGTTGCTCCTCTGCATCCACCCGAGACTCCTCCCAAGTATTTCCCAAACAGTTGTGACATAGTATTTAGAGAGAAAATACCTGGCGTAGCAGCCCCAGACTCCTCCAAGGAAGTGACAAAAGTTGCTTTTTCTTCTTCAAACGGAAAACTTATCCTCAACGACTGAGCAGAGAATCATCCCAGGCATGTCCTAGTGACTTCTGACTTCTGCTTCTGTGACCTGAGGTCCTGGGTAGCAGCGCCAGACTCCTCCAAGGAAGCTACCCGAGGTGCTTTTTCCTCTTGAAAGCATGTTTCTCTGCCACGTGGCAGCTCCAGGCTCCTCCAAGGAAGCTACGCAAGATGATTTTTCCTCTTCAAAGGCCTTTGCTCCTCTGCATCCACCCGGGACTCCTTCCAAGTATTTCCTAAACAGTTGTGACATATTCTTTAGAGAGAAAATACCTGGCGTAGCAGCCCCACACTGCTCCAAGGAAGCTACCCAAGGTGCTTTTTCCTATTTAAAGGATGTTTCTCCACTGGGATCCACCTGAGACTCCTCCCAAGTGTTTCCCAAACAGTTGTGACCTATTTAAAGAGAAAATACCTGGTGTAGCAGCCCCAGACTCCTCCAAGGAAGCTACCCAAGGTGCTTTTTCTTCTTCAGAAGGAACCCCTATCCTCCACGACTCAGCAGACAATCATTCCAGGCATGTCCTAGTGACTTCTGACTTCTGACTTCTGCTTGTGGGTCCCGAGATCCTGGGTAGCAGCCCCAGACTCCTCCAAGGAAGCTACCCGAGGTGCTGTCTCCTTCTGAAACATTCCCTCTCCTTTGGGATCTGCCTGAGACTCCTCCCAAGCATCTCCCAGACTCTTTGGACCTGATCTTTAGGGACCTGTGATCCTGGGTAGCAGCCCCAGACTCCTCCAAGGAAGCTACCCGAGGAGCTTTTCCCTCTTGAAAGCATGTTACTGTGCCGCGTAGCAGCCCCAGACTCCTCCAAGGAAGCTACCCGAGGTGCTTTTTCTTCTTCAAAAGGAACCCCTATCCTCCACGACTCAGCAGACAATCATTCCAGGCATGTCCTAGTGACTTCTGACTTCTGCTTGTGGGTCCCGAGATCCTGGGTAGCAGCGCCAGACTCCTCCAAGGAAGCTACCCGAGGTGCTTTTTCGTCTTGAAAAAAGATTTCTCCTCTGATATCCGCCTCAGACTCCTCCCAAGCATCTCCAAGAGGTTACTGACCTGTTCTTTAACGACACCAGATGCTCCAAGCAGCCCCAGGCTCCTCCAAGGAAGCGACACAAGTTGCTTTTTCTTCTTCAAAAGGAACCCCTATCCTCAACGACTGAGCAGAGAATCATCCCAGGCATGTCCTAGTGACTTCTGACTTCTGCTTCTGTGACCTGAGGTCCTGGGTATCAGCGCCAGACTCCGCCAAGGAAGCTACCCGAGGTGCTTTTTCCTCTTGAAAGCATGTTCTCTGCCGTGTGGCAGCCCCAGGCTCCTCCAAGAAACTTACGCAAGATGATTTTTCCTCTTCAAAGGACGTTTCGCCTCTAGCATCCACCTGAGACTCCTCCCAAGCATCTCCCAGACTCTTCTGACCTATCATTTAGAGACACGAGATCTCTAGTAGCAGCTCCAGGCTACTCCAAGAAACCTACGCCAGATGATTTTTCTTCTTCAAAGGAAGCACTATCCTCCACAATCCAGCGCAGAATCATCCCAGGCATGTCCTAGTGTCTTTTGGGTGCTGCTTCTGTGACCTGAGATCTTGGCTAGCAGTCCCAGACTCCTCCAAGGAAGCTACATAGGTTGCTCTTCCTTCTTCAGGGGAAGCCCTATCCTCTGCAATCCAGCGCAGAATCATCCCAGGCATGTCCTACTGACTTTTGACTTCTGCTTCTGTGACCTGAGGTCCTGCGTAGCAGTGCCAGACTGCTCCAAGGAAACTACCCGAGGTTCTTTTCCACCCTGAAAGCATGTTACTGTGCCGCGTAGCAGCCCCAGGCTCCTCCAAGGAAGCTACGCAAGATGAGTTTTCCTCTGCAAAGGCTGTTGCTCCTCTGCATCCACCCGAGACTCCTCCCAAGTATTTCCCAAACAGTTGTGACATAGTATTTAGAGAGAAAATACCTGGCGTAGCAGCCCCAGACTCCTCCAAGGAAGTGACAAAAGTTGCTTTTTCTTCTTCAAACGGAAAACTTATCCTCAACGACTGAGCAGAGAATCATCCCAGGCATGTCCTAGTGACTTCTGACTTCTGCTTCTGTGACCTGAGGTCCTGGGTAGCAGCGCCAGACTCCGCCAAGGAAGCTACCCGAGGTGCTTTTTCCTCTTGAAAGCATGTTTCTCTGCCACGTGGCAGCTCCAGGCTCCTCCAAGGAAGCTACGCAAGATGATTTTTCCTCTTCAAAGGCCTTTGCTCCTCTGCATCCACCCGGGACTCCTTCCAAGTATTTCCTAAACAGTTGTGACATATTCTTTAGAGAGAAAATACCTGGTGTAGCAGCCCCAGATTACTCCAAGGAATCTACCCAAGGTGCTTTTTCCTATTTAAAGGATATTTCTCCACTGGGATCCACCTGAGACTCCTCTCAAGTGTTTCCCAAACAGTTGTGACCTATTTAAAGAGAAAATACCTGGCGTAGCAGCCCCAGACTCCTCCAAGGAAGCTACCCAAGGTGCTTTTTCTTCTTCAAAAGGAACCCCTATGCTCTACGACTCAGCAGACAATCATTCCAGGCATGTCCTAGTGACTTCTGACTTCTGACTTCTGCTTGCGGGTCCCGAGATCCTGGGTAGCAGCCCCAGACTTCTCCAAGGAAGCTACCCGAGGTGCTGTCTCCTTCTGAAACATTCCCTCTCCTTTGGGATCTGCCTGAGACTCCTCCCAAGCATCTCCCAGACTCTTTGGACCTGATCTTTAGGGACCTGTGATCCTGGGTAGCAGCCCCAGACTCCTCCAAGGAAGCTACCCGAGGAGCTTTTCCCTCTTGAAAGCATGTTACTGTGCCGCGTAGCAGCCCCAGACTCCTCCAAGGAAGCTACCCGAGGTGCTTTTTCTTCTTCAAAAGGAACCCCTATCCTCCACGACTCAGCAGACAATCATTCCAGGCATGTCCTAGTGACTTCTGACTTCTGCTTGTGGGTCCCGAGATCCTGGGTAGCAGCGCCAGACTCCTCCAAGGAAGCTACCCGAGGTGCTTTTTCCTCTTGAAAAAAGATTTCTCCTCTGATATCCGCCTCAGACTCCTCCCAAGCATCTCCAAGAGGTTACTGACCTGTTCTTTAACGACACCAGATGCTCCGTAGCAGCCCCAGGCTCCTCCAAGGAAGCGACACAAGTTGCTTTTTCTTCTTCAAAAGGAACCCCTATCCTCAATGACTGAGCAGAGAATCATCCCAGGCATGTCCTAGTGACTTCTGACTTCTGCTTCTGTGACCTGAGGTCCTGGGTAGCAGCACCAGACTCCGCCAAGGAAGCTACCCGAGGTGCTTTTTCCTCTTGAAAGCATGTTTCTCTGCCGTGTGGCAGCCCCAGGCTCCTCCAAGAAACTTACGCAAGATGATTTTTCCTCTTTAAAGGACGTTTCGCCTCTGACATCCACCTGAGACTCCTCCCAAGCATCTCCCAGACTCTTCTGACCTATCATTTAGAGCCACGAGATCTCTAGTAGCAGCTCCAGGCTCCTCCAAGAAACCTACGCCAGATGATTTTTCTTCTTCAAAGGAAGCGCTATCCTCCACAATCCAGCGCAGAATCATCCCAGGCATGTCCTAGTGTCTTTTGGGTGCTGCTTCTGTGACCTGAGATCTTGGCTAGCAGTCCCAGACTCCTCCAAGGAAGCTACATAGGTTGCTCTTCCTTCTTCAGGGGAAGACCTATCCTCTGCAATCCAGCGCAGAATCATCCCAGGCATGTCCTACTGACTTTTGACTTCTGCTTCTGTGACCTGAGGTCCTGCGTAGCAGTGCCAGACTGCTCCAAGGAAACTACCCGAGGTTCTTTTCCATCCTGAAAGCATGTTACTGTGCCGCGTAGCAGCCCCAGGCTCCTCCAAGGAAGCTACGCAAGATGAGTTTTCCTCTGCAAAGGCTGTTGCTCCTCTGCATCCACCCGAGACTCCTCCCAAGTATTTCCCAAAGAGTTGTGACATAGTATTTAGAGAGAAAATACCTGGCGTAGCAGCCCCAGACTCCTCCAAGGAAGTGACAAAAGTTGCTTTTTCTTCTTCAAACGGAAAACTTATCCTCAACGACTGAGCAGAGAATCATCCCAGGCATGTCCTAGTGACTTCTGACTTCTGCTTCTGTGACCTGAGGTCCTGGGTAGCAGCGCCAGACTCCTCCAAGGAAGCTACCCGAGGTGCTTTTTCCTCTTGAAAGCATGTTTCTCTGCCACGTGGCAGCTCCAGGCTCCTCCAAGGAAGCTACGCAAGATGATTTTTCCTCTTCAAAGGCCTTTGCTCCTCTGCATCCACCCGGGACTCCTTCCAAGTATTTCCTAAGCAGTTGTGACATATTCTTTAGAGAGAAAATACCTGGCGTAGGAGCCCCAGACTGCTCCAAGGAAGCTACCCAAGGTGCTTTTTCCTATTTAAAGGATGTTTCTCCACTGGGATCCACCTGAGACTCCTCCCAAGTGTTTCCCAAACAGTTGTGACCTATTTAAAGAGAAAATACCTGGCGTAGCAGCCCCAGACTCCTCCAAGGAAGCTACCCGAGGTGCTTTGTCTTCAAAGAAGTGCTATGCTCCACGACTCAGCAGACAATCATTCCAGGCATGTCCTAGTGACTTCTGACTTCTGCTTGCGGGTCCCGAGATCCTGGGTAGCAGCCCCAGACTCCTCCAAGGAAGCTACCCGAGGTGCTGTCTCCTTCTGAAACATTCCCTCTCCTTTGGGATCTGCCTGAGACTCCTCCCAAGCATCTCCCAGACTCTTTGGACCTGATCTTTAGGGACCTGTGGTCCTGGCGTAGCAGCCCCAGACTCCTCCAAGGAAGCTACCCGAGGTGCTTTTCCCTCTTGAAAAAAGATTTCTCCTCTGATATCCGCCTCAGACTCCTCCCAAGCATCTCCAAGAGGCTTCTGACCTGTTCTTTAACGACACCAGATGCTCCGAGCAGCCCCAGGCTCCTCCAAGGAAGCGACACAAGTTGCTTTTTCTTCTTCAAAAGGAACCCCTATCCTCAACGACTGAGCAGAGAATCATCCCAGGCATGTCCTAGTGACTTCTGACTTCTGCTTCTGTGACCTGAGATCTTGGCTAGCAGCACCAGACTCCGCCAAGGAAGCTACCCGAGGTGCTTTTTCCTCTTGAAAGCATGTTTCTCTGCCGTGTGGCAGCCCCAGGCTCCTCCAAGAAACTTACGCAAGATGATTTTTCCTCTTCAAAGGACGTTTCGCCTCTAGCATCCACCTGAGACTCCTCCCAAGCATCTCCCAGACTCTTCTGACCTATCATTTAGAGACACGAGATCTCTAGTAGCAGCTCCAGGCTCCTCCAAGAAACCTACGCCAGATGATTTTCCTTCTTCAAAGAAGCGCTATCCTCCACGATCCAGCGCAGAATCATCCCAGGCATGTCCTAGTGTCTTTAGGGTGCTGCTTGTGGGACCTGAGATCTTGGCTAGCAGCACCAGACTCCTCCAAGGAAGCTACGTAGGTTGCTTTTCCTTCTTCAGAGGAAGCCCTATCCTCTACAATCCCGCGCAGAATCATCCCAGGCATGTCCTACTGACTTTTGACTTCTGCTTCTGTGACCTGAGGTCCTGCGTAGCAGCGCCAGACTCCTCCAAGGAAGCTACCCAAGGTTCTTTTCCATCCTGAAAGCATGTTACTGTGCCGCGTAGCAGCCCCAGGCTCCTCCAAGGAAGCTACGCAAGATGAGTTTTCCTCTTTAAAGGACGTTTCGCCTCTAGCATCCACCTGAGACTCCTCCCAAGCATCTCCCAGACTCTTCTGACCTATCATTTAGAGACACGAGATCTCTAGTAGCAGCTCCAGGCTCCTCCAAGAAACCTACGCCAGATGATTTTTCTTCTTCAAAGGAAGCGCTATCCTCCACGATCCAGCACAGAATCATCCCAGGCATGTCCTAGTGTCTTTTGGGTGCTGCTTCTGTGACCTGAGGTCCTGGGTAGCAGCGCCAGACTCCTCCAAGAAGCTACCCGATGTGCTTTTCCCTCTTGAAAGCATGTTTCTCTGCCGCGTGGCAGCCCCAGGCTCCTCCAAGGAAGCTACGCAAGATGACTATTCCTCTTCAAATGCTGTTGCTCCTCTGCATCCACCCGAGACTCCTCCCAAGTATTTCCCAAACAGTTGTGACATAGTATTTAGAGAGAAAATACCTGGCGTAGCAGCCCCAGACTCCTCCAAGGAAGTGACAAAAGTTGCTTTTTCTTCTTCAAACGGAAAACTTATCCTCAACGACTGAGCAGAGAATCATCCCAGGCATGTCCTAGTGACTTCTGACTTCTGCTTCTGTGACCTGAGGTCCTGGGTAGCAGCGCCAGACTCCTCCAAGGAAGCTACCCGAGGTGCTTTTTCCTCTTGAAAGCATGTTTCTCTGCCACGTGGCAGCTCCAGGCTCCTCCAAGGAAGCTACGCAAGATGATTTTTCCTCTTCAAAGGCCTTTGCTCCTCTGCATCCACCCGGGACTCCTTCCAAGTATTTCCTAAGCAGTTGTGACATATTCTTTAGAGAGAAAATACCTGGCGTAGCAGCCCCACACTGCTCCAAGGAAGCTACCCAAGGTGCTTTTTCCTATTTAAAGGATGTTTCTCCACTGGGATCCACCTGAGACTCCTCCCAAGTGTTTCCCAAACAGTTGTGACCTATTTAAAGAGAAAATACCTGGTGTAGCAGCCCCAGACTCCTCCAAGGAAGCTACCCAAGGTGCTTTTTCTTCTTCAGAAGGAACCCCTATCCTCCACGACTCAGCAGACAATCATTCCAGGCATGTCCTAGTGACTTCTGACTTCTGACTTCTGCTTGTGGGTCCCGAGATCCTGGGTAGCAGCCCCAGACTCCTCCAAGGAAGCTACCCGAGGTGCTGTCTCCTTCTGAAACATTCCCTCTCCTTTGGGATCTGCCTGAGACTCCTCCCAAGCATCTCCCAGACTCTTTGGACCTGATATTTAGGGACCTGTGATCCTGGGTAGCAGCCCCAGACTCCTCCAAGGAAGCTACCCGAGGAGCTTTTCCCTCTTGAAAGCATGTTACTGTGCCGCGTAGCAGCCCCAGACTCCTCCAAGGAAGCTACCCGAGGTGCTTTTTCTTCTTCAAAAGGAACCCCTATCCTCCACGACTCAGCAGACAATCATTCCAGGCATGTCCTAGTGACTTCTGACTTCTGCTTGTGGGTCCCGAGATCCTGGGTAGCAGCGCCAGACTCCTCCAAGGAAGCTACCCGAGGTGCTTTTTCGTCTTGAAAAAAGATTTCTCCTCTGATATCCGCCTCAGACTCCTCCCAAGCATCTCCAAGAGGTTACTGACCTGTTCTTTAACGACACCAGATGCTCCAAGCAGCCCCAGGCTCCTCCAAGGAAGCGACACAAGTTGCTTTTTCTTCTTCAAAAGGAACCCCTATCCTCAACGACTGAGCAGAGAATCATCCCAGGCATGTCCTAGTGACTTCTGACTTCTGCTTCTGTGACCTGAGGTCCTGGGTATCAGCGCCAGACTCCGCCAAGGAAGCTACCCGAGGTGCTTTTTCCTCTTGAAAGCATGTTCTCTGCCGTGTGGCAGCCCCAGGCTCCTCCAAGAAACTTACGCAAGATGATTTTTCCTCTTCAAAGGACGTTTCGCCTCTAGCATCCACCTGAGACTCCTCCCAAGCATCTCCCAGACTCTTCTGACCTATCATTTAGAGACACGAGATCTCTAGTAGCAGCTCTAGGCTACTCCAAGAAACCTACGCCAGATGATTTTTCTTCTTCAAAGGAAGCACTATCCTCCACAATCCAGCGCAGAATCATCCCAGGCATGTCCTAGTGTCTTTTGGGTGCTGCTTCTGTGACCTGAGATCTTGGCTAGCAGTCCCAGACTCCTCCAAGGAAGCTACATAGGTTGCTCTTCCTTCTTCAGGGGAAGCCCTATCCTCTGCAATCCAGCGCAGAATCATCCCAGGCATGTCCTACTGACTTTTGACTTCTGCTTCTGTGACCTGAGGTCCTGCGTAGCAGTACCAGACTGCTCCAAGGAAACTACCCGAGGTTCTTTTCCACCCTGAAAGCATGTTACTGTGCCGCGTAGCAGCCCCAGGCTCCTCCAAGGAAGCTACGCAAGATGAGTTTTCCTCTGCAAAGGCTGTTGCTCCTCTGCATCCACCCGAGACTCCTCCCAAGTATTTCCCAAACAGTTGTGACATAGTATTTAGAGAGAAAATACCTGGCGTAGCAGCCCCAGACTCCTCCAAGGAAGTGACAAAAGTTGCTTTTTCTTCTTCAAACGGAAAACTTATCCTCAACGACTGAGCAGAGAATCATCCCAGGCATGTCCTAGTGACTTCTGACTTCTGCTTCTGTGACCTGAGGTCCTGGGTAGCAGCGCCAGACTCCGCCAAGGAAGCTACCCGAGGTGCTTTTTCCTCTTGAAAGCATGTTTCTCTGCCACGTGGCAGCTCCAGGCTCCTCCAAGGAAGCTACGCAAGATGATTTTTCCTCTTCAAAGGCCTTTGCTCCTCTGCATCCACCCGGGACTCCTTCCAAGTATTTCCTAAACAGTTGTGACATATTCTTTAGAGAGAAAATACCTGGTGTAGCAGCCCCAGACTCCTCCAAGGAAGCTACCCAAGGTGCTTTTTCTTCTTCAAAAGGAACCCCTATGCTCTACGACTCAGCAGACAATCATTCCAGGCATGTCCTAGTGACTTCTGACTTCTGACTTCTGCTTGCGGGTCCCGAGATCCTGGGTAGCAGCCCCAGACTTCTCCAAGGAAGCTACCCGAGGTGCTGTCTCCTTCTGAAACATTCCCTCTCCTTTGGGATCTGCCTGAGACTCCTCCCAAGCATCTCCCAGACTCTTTGGACCTGATCTTTAGGGACCTGTGGTCCTGGCGTAGCAGCCCCAGACTCCTCCAAGGAAGCTACCCGAGGTGCTTTTCCCTCTTGAAAAAAGATTTCTCCTCTGATATCCGCCTCAGACTCCTCCCAAGCATCTCCAAGAGGTTACTGACCTGTTCTTTAACGACACCAGATGCTCCGTATCAGCCCCAGGCTCCTCCAAGGAAGCGACACAAGTTGCTTTTTCTTCTTCAAAAGGAACCCCTATCCTCAACGACTGAGCAGAGAATCATCCCAGGCATGTCCTAGTGACTTCTGACTTCTGCTTCTGTGACCTGAGGTCCTGGGTAGCAGCACCAGACTCCGCCAAGGAAGCTACCCGAGGTGCTTTTTCCTCTTGAAAGCATGTTTCTCTGCCGTGTGGCAGCCCCAGGCTCCTCCAAGAAACTTACGCAAGATGATTTTTCCTCTTTAAAGGACGTTTCGCCTCTGACATCCACCTGAGACTCCTCCCAAGCATCCCCCAGACTCTTCTGACCTATCATTTAGAGACACGAGATCTCTAGTAGCAGCTCCAGGCTCCTCCAAGAAACCTACGCCAGATGATTTTTCTTCTTCAAAGGAAGCGCTATCCTCCACAATCCAGCGCAGAATCATCCCAAGCATGTCCTAGTGTCTTTAGGGTGCTGCTTGTGGGACCTGAGATCTTGGCTAGCAGCACCAGACTCCTCCAAGGAAGCTACGTAGGTTGCTTTTCCTTCTTCAGAGGAAGCCCTATCCTCTGCAATCCAGCGCAGAATCATCCCAGGCATGTCCTACTGACTTTTGACTTCTGCTTCTGTGACCTGACGTCCTTGGTAGCAGCCCCAGACTCCTCCAAAGAAGCTACGCAAGATGATTATTCCTCTTCAAAGGCTGTTGCTCCTCTGCATCCACCCGAGACTCCTCCCAAGAATTTCCCAAACACTTCTGACATATTCTTTAGAGAGAAAATACCTGGTGTAGCAGCCCCAGATTACTCCAAGGAATCTACCCAAGGTGCTTTTTCCTATTTAAAGGATATTTCTCCAGTGGGATCCACCTGAGACTCCTCTCAAGTGTTTCCCAAACAGTTGTGACCTATTTAAAGAGAAAATACCTGGCGTAGCAGCCCCAGACTCCTCCAAGGAAGCTACCCAAGGTGCTTTTTCTTCTTCAGAAGGAACCCCTATCCTCCACGACTCAGCAGACAATCATTCCAGGCATGTCCTAGTGACTTCTGACTTCTGCTTGTGGGTCCCGAGATCCTGGGTAGCAGCCCCAGACTCCTCCAAGGAAGCTACCCGAGGTGCTGTCTCCTTCTGAAACATTCCCTCTCCTTTGGGATCTGCCTGAGACTCCTCCCAAGCATCTCCCAGACTCTTTGGACCTGATCTTTAGGGACCTGTGATCCTGGGTAGCAGCCCCAGACTCCTCCAAGGAAGCTACCCGAGGAGCTTTTCCCTCTTGAAAGCATGTTACTGTGCCGCGTAGCAGCCCCAGACTCCTCCAAGGAAGCTACCCGAGGTGCTTTTTCTTCTTCAAAAGGAACCCCTATCCTCCACGACTCAGCAGACAATCATTCCAGGCATGTCCTAGTGACTTCTGACTTCTGCTTGTGGGTCCCGAGATCCTGGGTAGCAGCGCCAGACTCCTCCAAGGAAGCTACCCGAGGTGCTTTTCCCTCTTGAAAAAAGATTTCTCCTCTGATATCCGCCTCAGACTCCTCCCAAGCATCTCCAAGAGGTTACTGACCTGTTCTTTAACGACACCAGATGCTCCGTAGCAGCCCCAGGCTCCTCCAAGGAAGCGACACAAGTTGCTTTTTCTTCTTCAAAAGGAACCCCTATCCTCAACGACTGAGCAGAGAATCATCCCAGGCATGTCCTAGTGACTTCTGACTTCTGCTTCTGTGACCTGAGGTCCTGGGTAGCAGCACCAGACTCCGCCAAGGAAGCTACCCGAGGTGCTTTTTCCTCTTGAAAGCATGTTTCTCTGCCGTGTGGCAGCCCCAGGCTCCTCCAAGAAACTTACGCAAGATGATTTTTCCTCTTCAAAGGACGTTTCGCCTCTAGCATCCACCTGAGACTCCTCCCAAGCATCTCCCAGACTCTTCTGACCTATCATTTAGAGACACGAGATCTCTAGTAGCAGCTCCAGGCTCCTCCAAGAAACCTACGCAAGATGATTTTTCTTCTTCAAAGGAAGCGCTATCCTCCACGATCCAGCGCAGAATCATCCCAGGCATGTCCTAGTGTCTTTAGGGTGCTGCTTGTGGGACCTGAGATCTTGGCTAGCAGCACCAGACTCCTCCAAGGAAGCTACGTAGGTTGCTTTTCCTTCTTCAGAGGAAGCCCTATCCTCTGCAACCCAGCGCAGAATCATCCCAGGCATGTCCTACTGACTTTTGACTTCTGCTTCTGTGACCTGACGTCCTTGGTAGCAGCGCCAGACTCCTCCAAGGAAGCTACCCAAGGTTCTTTTCCGTCTTGAAAGCATGTTTCTCTGCCGCGTAGCAGCCCCAGACTCCTCCAAAGAAGCTACGCAAGATGACTATTCCTCTTCAAAGGCTGTTGCTCCTCTGCATCCACCCGAGACTCCTCCCAAGAATTTCCCAAACAGTTCTGACATATTCTTTAGAGAGAAAATACCTGGCGTAGCAGCCCCAGATTACTACAAGGAATCTACCCAAGGTGCTTTTTCCTATTTAAAGGATATTTCTCCAGTGGGATCCACCTGAGACTCCTCTCAAGTGTTTCCCAAACAGTTGTGTCCTATTTAAAGAGAAAATACCTGGCGTAGCAGCCCCAGACTCCTCCAAGGAAGCTACCCAAGGTGCTTTTTCTTCTTCAGAAGGAACCCCTATCCTCCACGACTCAGCAGACAATCATTCCAGGCATGTCCTAGTGACTTCTGACTTCTGCTTGTGGGTCCCGAGATCTTGACTAGCAGCGCCAGACTCCTCCAAGGAAGCTACCCGAGGTGCTTTTTCCTCTTGAAAGCATGTTTTTTTGCCGCGTGGCAGCCCCAGGCTCCTCCAAGGAAGCTACGCAAGATGATTTTTCCTAATCAAAGGCTGTTGCTCCTCTGCATCCATCCGAGACTCCTCCCAAGTATTTCCCAAACAGTTGTGACATAGTCTTTAGAGAGAAAATACCTGGCGTAGCAGCCCCAGACTCCTCCAAGGAAGCTACCCGAGGAGCTTTTCCCTCTTGAAAGCATGTTTCTCTGCCGCGTAGCAGCCCCAGACTCCTCCAAAGAAGCTACGCAAGATGACTATTCCTCTTCAAAGGCTGTTGCTCCTCTGCATCCACCCGAGACTCCTCCCAAGAATTTCCCAAACAGTTCTGACATATTCTTTAGAGAGAAAATACCTGGTGTAGCAGCCCCAGACTCCTCCAAGGAAGCTACCCAAGGTGCTTTTTCTTCTTCAGAAGGAACCCCTATCCTCCACGACTCAGCAGACAATCATTCCAGGCATGTCCTAGTGACTTCTGACTTCTGCTTGTGGGTCCCGAGATCTTGACTAGCAGCGCCAGACTCCTCCAAGGAAGCTACCCGAGGTGCTTTTTCCTCTTGAAAGCATGTTTTTCTGCCGCGTGGCAGCCCCAGGCTCCTCCAAGGAAGCTACGCAAGATGATTTTTCCTAATCAAAGGCTGTTGCTCCTCTGCATCCATCCGAGACTCCTCCCAAGTATTTCCCAAACAGTTGTGACATAGTCTTTAGAGAGAAAATACCTGGCGTAGCAGCCCCAGACTTCTCCAAGGAAGCTACCCGAGGTGCTTTTTCTTCTTCAAAAGGAACCCCTATCCTCCACGACTCAGCAGACAATCATTCCAGGCATGTCCTAGTGACTTCTGACTTCTGCTTGTGGGTCCCGAGATCCTGGGTAGCAGCGCCAGACTCCTCCAAGGAAGCTACCCGAGGTGCTTTTTCGTCTTGAAAAAAGATTTCTCCTCTGATATCCGCCTCAGACTCCTCCCAAGCATCTCCAAGAGGTTACTGACCTGTTCTTTAACGACACCAGATGCTCCGTATCAGCCCCAGGCTCCTCCAAGGAAGCGACACAAGTTGCTTTTTCTTCTTCAAAAGGAACCCCTATCCTCAACGACTGAGCAGAGAATCATCCCAGGCATGTCCTAGTGACTTCTGACTTCTGCTTCTGTGACCTGAGGTCCTGGGTAGCAGCACCAGACTCCGCCAAGGAAGCTACCCGAGGTGCTTTTTCCGTCTTGAAAGCATGTTTCTCTGCCGCGTAGCAGCCCCAGACTCCTCCAAAGAAGCTACGCAAGATGACTATTCCTCTTCAAAGGCTGTTGCTCCTCTGCATCCACCCGAGACTCCTCCCAAGAATTTCCCAAACAGTTCTGACATATTCTTTAGAGAGAAAATACCTGGTGTAGCAGCCCCAGATTACTCCAAGGAATCTACCCAAGGTGCTTTTTCCTATTTAAAGGATATTTCTCCAGTGGGATCCACCTGAGACTCCTCTCAAGTGTTTCCCAAACAGTTGTGACCTATTTAAAGAGAAAATACCTGGTGTAGCAGCCCCAGACTCCTCCAAGGAAGCTACCCAAGGTGCTTTTTCTTCTTCAGAAGGAACCCCTATCCTCCACGACTCAGCAGACAATCATTCCAGGCATGTCCTAGTGACTTCTGACTTCTGCTTGCGGGTCCCGAGATCCTGGGTAGCAGCGCCAGACTCCTCCAAGGAAGCTACCCGAGGTGCTTTTTCCTCTTGAAAAAAGATTTCTCCTCTGATATCCGCCTCAGACTCCTCCCAAGCATCTCCAAGAGGCTTCTGACCTGTTCTTTAACTAAACCAGATGCTCCGAGCAGCCCCAGACTCCTCCAAGGAAGCGACACAAGTTGCTTTTTCTTCTTCAAAAGGAACCCCTATCCTCAACGACTGAGCAGAGAATCATCCCAGGCATGTCCTAGTGACTTCTGACTTCTGCTTCTGTGACCTGAGGTCCTGGGTAGCAGCACCAGACTCCGCCAAGGAAGCTACCCGAGGTGCTTTTTCCTCTTGAAAGCATGTTTCTCTGCCGTGTGGCAGCCCCAGGCTCCTCCAAGAAACTTACGCAAGATGATTTTTCCTCTTTAAAGGACGTTTCGCCTCTGACATCCACCTGAGACTCCTCCCAAGCATCTCCCAGACTCTTCTGACCTATCATTTAGAGACACGAGATCTCTAGTAGCAGCTCCAGGCTCCTCCAAGAAACCTACGCAAGATGATTTTTCTTCTTCAAAGGAAGCGCTATCCTCCACAATCCAGCGCAGAATCATCCCAGGCATATCCTAGTGTCTTTAGGGTGCTGCTTCTGTGACCTGAGATCTTGGCTAGCAGTCCCAGACTCCTCCAAGGAAGCTACATAGGTTGCTCTTCCTTCTTCAGGGGAAGCCCTATCCTCTGCAATCCAGCGCAGAATCATCCCAGGCATGTCCTACTGACTTTTGACTTCTGCTTCTGTGACCTGAGGTCCTGCGTAGCAGTGCCAGACTGCTCCAAGGAAACTACCCGAGGTTCTTTTCCACCCTGAAAGCATGTTACTGTGCCGCGTAGCAGCCCCAGGCTCCTCCAAGGAAGCTACGCAAGATGAGTTTTCCTCTGCAAAGGCTGTTGCTCCTCTGCATCCACCCGAGACTCCTCCCAAGTATTTCCCAAACAGTTGTGACATAGTATTTAGAGAGAAAATACCTGGCGTAGCAGCCCCAGACTCCTCCAAGGAAGTGACAAAAGTTGCTTTTTCTTCTTCAAACGGAAAACTTATCCTCAACGACTGAGCAGAGAATCATCCCAGGCATGTCCTAGTGACTTCTGACTTCTGCTTCTGTGACCTGAGGTCCTGGGTAGCAGCGCCAGACTCCTCCAAGGAAGCTACCCGAGGTGCTTTTTCCTCTTGAAAGCATGTTTCTCTGCCACGTGGCAGCTCCAGGCTCCTCCAAGGAAGCTACGCAAGATGATTTTTCCTCTTCAAAGGCCTTTGCTCCTCTGCATCCACCCGGGACTCCTTCCAAGTATTTCCTAAACAGTTGTGACATATTCTTTAGAGAGAAAATACCTGGCGTAGCAGCCCCAGACTGCTCCAAGGAAGCTACCCAAGGTGCTTTTTCCTATTTAAAGGATGTTTCTCCACTGGGATCCAACTGAGACTCCACCCAAGTGTTTCCCAAACAGTTGTGACCTATTTAAAGAGAAAATACCTGGCGTAGCAGCCCCAGACTCCTCCAAGGAAGCTACCCGAGGTGCTTTGTCTTCAAAGAAGTGCTATGCTCCACGACTCAGCAGACAATCATTCCAGGCATGTCCTAGTGACTTCTGACTTCTGCTTGTGGGTCCCGAGATCCTGGGTAGCAGCCCCAGACTCCTCCAAGGAAGCTACCCGAGGTGCTTTTTCTTCTTCAAAAGGAACCCCTATCCTCCACGACTCAGCAGACAATCATTCCAGGCATGTCCTAGTGACTTCTGACTTCTGCTTGTGGGTCCCGAGATCCTGGGTAGCAGCGCCAGACTCCTCCAAGGAAGCTACCCGAGGTGCTGTCTCATTCTGAAACATTCCCTCTCCTTTGGGATCTGCCTGAGACTCCTCCCAAGCATCTCCCAGACTCTTTGGACCTGATCTTTAGGGACCTGTGGTCCTGGCGTAGCAGCCCCAGACTCCTCCAAGGAAGCTACCCGAGCTGCTTTTCCCTCTTGAAAAAAGATTTCTCCTCTGATATCCGCCTCAGACTCCTCCCAAGCATCTCCAAGAGGCTTCTGACCTGTTCTTTAACTAAACCAGATGCTCCGAGCAGCCCCAGACTCCTCCAAGGAAGCGACACAAGTTGCTTTTTCTTCTTCAAAAGGAACCCCTATCCTCAACGACTGAGCAGAGAATCATCCCAGGCATGTCCTAGTGACTTCTGACTTCTGCTTCTGTGACCTGAGGTCCTGGGTAGCAGCACCAGACTCCGCCAAGGAAGCTACCCGAGGTGCTTTTTCCTCTTGAAAGCATGTTTCTCTGCCACGTGGCAGCCCCAGGCTCCTCCAAGAAACTTACGCAAGATGATTTTTCCTCTTCAAAGGACGTTTCGCCTCTAGCATCCACCTGAGACTCCTCCCAAGCACCTCCCAGACTCTTCTGACCTATCATTTAGAGACACGAGATCTCTAGTAGCAGCTCCAGGCTCCTCCAAGAAACCTACGCCAGATGATTTTCCTTCTTCAAAGAAGCGCTATCCTCCATGATCCAGCGCAGAATCATCCCAGGCATGTCCTAGTGTCTTTAGGGTGCTGCTTGTGGGACCTGAGATCTTGGCTAGCAGCACCAGACCCCTCCAAGGAAGCTACGTAGGTTGCTTTTCCTTCTTCAGAGGAAGCCCTATCCTCTGCAATCCCGCGCAGAATCATCCCAGGCATGTCCTACTGACTTTTGACTTCTGCTTCTGTGACCTGACGTCCTTGGTAGCAGCGCCAGACTCCTCGAAGGAAGGTACGCAAGACGATTATTCCACTTCAAAGGCTGTTGCTCCTCTGCATCCACCCGAGACTCCTCCCAAGAATTTTCCAAACAGTTCTGACATATTCTTTAGAGAGAAAATACCTGGTGTAGCAGCCCCAGATTACTCCAAGGAATCTACCCAAGGTGCTTTTTCCTATTTAAAGGATATTTCTCCAGTGGGATCCACCTGAGACTCCTCTCAAGTGTTTCCCAAACAGTTGTGACCTATTTAAAGAGAAAATACCTGGTGTAGCAGCCCCAGACTCCTCCAAGGAAGCTACCCAAGGTGCTTTTTCTTCTTCAGAAGGAACCCCTATCCTCCACGACTCAGCAGACAATCATTCCAGGCATGTCCTAGTGACTTCTGACTTCTGCTTGCGGGTCCCGAGATCCTGGGTAGCAGCCCCAGACTCCTCCAAGGAAGCTACCCGAGGTGCTGTCTCCTTCTGAAACATTCCCTCTCCTTTGGGATCTGCCTGAGACTCCTCCCAAGCATCTCCCAGACTCTTTGGACCTGATATTTAGGGACCTGTGATCCTGGGTAGCAGCCCCAGACTCCTCCAAGGAAGCTACCCGAGGAGCTTTTCCCTCTTGAAAGCATGTTACTGTGCCGCGTAGCAGCCCCAGACTCCTCCAAGGAAGCTACCCGAGGTGCTTTTTCTTCTTCAAAAGGAACCCCTATCCTCCACGACTCAGCAGACAATCATTCCAGGCATGTCCTAGTGACTTCTGACTTCTGCTTGTGGGTCCCGAGATCCTGGGTAGCAGCGCCAGACTCCTCCAAGGAAGCTACCCGAGGTGCTTTTTCGTCTTGAAAAAAGATTTCTCCTCTGATATCCGCCTCAGACTCCTCCCAAGCATCTCCAAGAGGTTACTGACCTGTTCTTTAACGACACCAGATGCTCCGTAGCAGCCCCAGACTCCTCCAAGGAAGCGACACAAGTTGCTTTTTCTTCTTCAAAAGGAACCCCTATCCTCAACGACTGAGCAGAGAATCATCCCAGGCATGTCCTAGTGACTTCTGACTTCTGCTTCTGTGACCTGAGGTCCTGGGTAGCAGCGCCAGACTCCGCCAAGGAAGCTACCCGAGGTGCTTTTTCCTCTTGAAAGCATGTTCTCTGCCGTGTGGCAGCCCCAGGCTCCTCCAAGAAACTTACGCAAGATGATTTTTCCTCTTCAAAGGACGTTTCGCCTCTAGCATCCACCTGAGACTCCTCCCAAGCATCTCCCAGACTCTTCTGACCTATCATTTAGAGACACGAGATCTCTAGTAGCAGCTCCAGGCTCCTCCAAGAAACCTACGCCAGATGATTTTTCTTCTTCAAAGGAAGCGCTATCCTCCACAATCCAGCGCAGAATCATCCCAGGCATGTCCTAGTGTCTTTTGGGTGCTGCTTCTGTGACCTGAGATCTTGGCTAGCAGTCCCAGACTCCTCCAAGGAAGCTACATAGGTTGCTCTTCCTTCTTCAGAGGAAGCCCTATCCTCTGCAATCCCGCGCAGAATCATCCCAGGCATGTCCTACTGACTTTTGACTTCTGCTTCTGTGACCTGAGGTCCTGCGTAGCAGTGCCAGACTGCTCCAAGGAAACTACCCGAGGTTCTTTTCCACCCTGAAAGCATGTTACTGTGCCGCGTAGCAGCCCCAGGCTCCTCCAAGGAAGCTACGCAAGATGAGTTTTCCTCTGCAAAGGCTGTTGCTCCTCTGCATCCACCCGAGACTCCTCCCAAGTATTTCCCAAACAGTTGTGACATAGTATTTAGAGAGAAAATACCTGGCGTAGCAGCCCCAGACTCCTCCAAGGAAGTGACAAAAGTTGCTTTTTCTTCTTCAAACGGAAAACTTATCCTCAACGACTGAGCAGAGAATCATCCCAGGCATGTCCTAGTGACTTCTGACTTCTGCTTCTGTGACCTGAGGTCCTGGGTAGCAGCGCCAGACTCCTCCAAGGAAGCTACCCGAGGTGCTTTTTCCTCTTGAAAGCATGTTTCTCTGCCACGTGGCAGCTCCAGGCTCCTCCAAGGAAGCTACACAAGATGATTTTTCCTCTTCAAAGGCCTTTGCTCCTCTGCATCCACCCGGGACTCCTTCCAAGTATTTCCTAAACAGTTGTGACATATTCTTTAGAGAGAAAATACCTGGCGTAGCAGCCCCAGACTGCTCCAAGGAAGCTACCCAAGGTGCTTTTTCCTATTTAAAGGATGTTTCTCCACTGGGATCCACCTGAGACTCCTCCCAAGTGTTTCCCAAACAGTTGTGACCTATTTAAAGAGAAAATACCTGGCGTAGCAGCCCCAGACTTCTCCAAGGAAGCTACCCGAGGTGCTTTGTCTTCAAAGAAGTGCTATGCTCCACGACTCAGCAGACAATCATTCCAGGCATGTCCTAGTGACTTCTGACTTCTGCTTGTGTGTCCCGAGATCCTGGGTAGCAGCCCCAGACTCCTCCAAGGAAGCTACCCGAGGTGCTTTTTCTTCTTCAAAAGGAACCCCTATCCTCCACGACTCAGCAGACAATCATTCCAGGCATGTCCTAGTGACTTCTGACTTCTGCTTGCGGGTCCCGAGATCCTGGGTAGCAGCCCCAGACTCCTCCAAGGAAGCTACCCGAGGTGCTGTCTCCTTCTGAAACATTCCCTCTCCTTTGGGATCTGCCTGAGACTCCTCCCAAGCATCTCCCAGACTCTTTGGACCTGATCTTTAGGGACCTGTGGTCCTGGCGTAGCAGCGCCAGACTCCTCCAAGGAAGCTACCCGAGGAGCTTTTTCCTCTTGAAAAAAGATTTCTCCTCTGATATCCGCCTCAGACTCCTCCCAAGCATCTCCAAGAGGCTTCTGACCTGTTCTTTAACTAAACCAGATGCTCCGAGCATCCCCAGACTCCTCCAAGGAAGCGACACAAGTTGCTTTTTCTTCTTCAAAAGGAACCCCTATCCTCAACGACTGAGCAGAGAATCATCCCAGGCATGTCCTAGTGACTTCTGACTTCTGCTTCTGTGACCTGAGGTCCTGGGTAGCAGCACCAGACTCCGCCAAGGAAGCTACCCGAGGTGCTTTTTCCTCTTGAAAGCATGTTTCTCTGCCGTGTGGCAGCCCCAGGCTCCTCCAAGAAACTTACGCAAGATGATTTTTCCTCTTCAAAGGACGTTTCGCCTCTAGCATCCACCTGAGACTCCTCCCAAGCACCTCCCAGACTCTTCTGACCTATCATTTAGAGACACGAGATCTCTAGTAGCAGCTCCAGGCTCCTCCAAGAAACCTACGCCAGATGATTTTCCTTCTTCAAAGAAGCGCTATCCTCCATGATCCAGCGCAGAATCCTCCCAGGCATGTCCTAGTGTCTTTAGGGTGCTGCTTGTGGGACCTGAGATCTTGGCTAGCAGCACCAGACCCCTCCAAGGAAGCTACGTAGGTTGCTTTTCCTTCTTCAGAGGAAGCCCTATCCTCTGCAATCCCGCGCAGAATCATCCCAGGCATGTCCTACTGACTTTTGACTTCTGCTTCTGTGACCTGACGTCCTTGGTAGCAGCGCCAGACTCCTCGAAGGAAGGTACGCAAGACGATTATTCCTCTTCAAAGGCTGTTGCTCCTCTGCATCCACCCGAGACTCCTCCCAAGAACTTTCCAAACAGTTCTGACATATTCTTTAGAGAGAAAATACCTGGTGTAGCAGCCCCAGATTACTCCAAGGAATCTACCCAAGGTGCTTTTTCCTATTTAAAGGATATTTCTCCAGTGGGATCCACCTGAGACTCCTCTCAAGTGTTTCCCAAACAGTTGTGACCTATTTAAAGAGAAAATACCTGGTGTAGCAGCCCCAGACTCCTCCAAGGAAGCTACCCAAGGTGCTTTTTCTTCTTCAGAAGGAACCCCTATCCTCCACGACTCAGCAGACAATCATTCCAGGCATGTCCTAGTGACTTCTGACTTCTGCTTGCGGGTCCCGAGATCCTGGGTAGCAGCCCCAGACTCCTCCAAGGAAGCTACCCGAGGTGCTGTCTCCTTCTGAAACATTCCCTCTCCTTTGGGATCTGCCTGAGACTCCTCCCAAGCATCTCCCAGACTCTTTGGACCTGATATTTAGGGACCTGTGATCCTGGGTAGCAGCCCCAGACTCCTCCAAGGAAGCTACCCGAGGAGCTTTTCCCTCTTGAAAGCATGTTACTGTGCCGCGTAGCAGCCCCAGACTCCTCCAAGGAAGCTACCCGAGGTGCTTTTTCTTCTTCAAAAGGAACCCCTATCCTCCACGACTCAGCAGACAATCATTCCAGGCATGTCCTAGTGACTTCTGACTTCTGCTTGTGGGTCCCGAGATCCTGGGTAGCAGCGCCAGACTCCTCCAAGGAAGCTACCCGAGGTGCTTTTCCCTCTTGAAAAAAGATTTCTCCTCTGATATCCGCCTCAGACTCCTCCCAAGCATCTCCAAGAGGTTACTGACCTGTTCTTTAACGACACCAGATGCTCCGTAGCAGCCCCAGGCTCCTCCAAGGAAGCGACACAAGTTGCTTTTTCTTCTTCAAAAGGAACCCCTATCCTCAACGACTGAGCAGAGAATCATCCCAGGCATGTCCTAGTGACTTCTGACTTCTGCTTCTGTGACCTGAGGTCCTGGGTATCAGCGCCAGACTCCGCCAAGGAAGCTACCCGAGGTGCTTTTTCCTCTTGAAAGCATGTTCTCTGCCGTGTGGCAGTCCCAGGCTCCTCCAAGAAACTTACGCAAGATGATTTTTCCTCTTCAAAGGACGTTTCGCCTCTAGCATCCACCTGAGACTCCTCCCAAGCATCTCCCAGACTCTTCTGACCTATCATTTAGAGACACGAGATCTCTAGTAGCAGCTCCAGGCTCCTCCAAGAAACCTACGCCAGATGATTTTTCTTCTTCAAAGGAAGCGCTATCCTCCACAATCCAGCGCAGAATCATCCCAGGCATGTCCTAGTGTCTTTTGGGTGCTGCTTCTGTGACCTGAGATCTTGGCTAGCAGTCCCAGACTCCTCCAAGGAAGCTACATAGGTTGCTCTTCCTTCTTCAGGGGAAGCCCTATCCTCTGCAATCCAGCGCAGAATCATCCCAGGCATGTCCTACTGACTTTTGACTTCTGCTTCTGTGACCTGAGGTCCTGCGTAGCAGTGCCAGACTGCTCCAAGGAAACTACCCGAGGTTCTTTTCCACCCTGAAAGCATGTTACTGTGCCGCGTAGCAGCCCCAGGCTCCTCCAAGGAAGCTACGCAAGATGAGTTTTCCTCTGCAAAGGCTGTTGCTCCTCTGCATCCACCCGAGACTCCTCCCAAGTATTTCCCAAACAGTTGTGACATAGTATTTAGAGAGAAAATACCTGGCGTAGCAGCCCCAGACTCCTCCAAGGAAGTGACAAAAGTTGCTTTTTCTTCTTCAAACGGAAAACTTATCCTCAACGACTGAGCAGAGAATCATCCCAGGCATGTCCTAGTGACTTCTGACTTCTGCTTCTGTGACCTGAGGTCCTGGGTAGCAGCGCCAGACTCCTCCAAGGAAGCTACCCGAGGTGCTTTTTCCTCTTGAAAGCATGTTTCTCTGCCACGTGGCAGCTCCAGGCTCCTCCAAGGAAGCTACGCAAGATGATTTTTCCTCTTCAAAGGCCTTTGCTCCTCTGCATCCACCCGGGACTCCTTCCAAGTGTTTCCTAAACAGTTGTGACATATTCTTTAGAGAGAAAATACCTGGCGTAGCAGCCCCAGACTGCTCCAAGGAAGCTACCCAAGGTGCTTTTTCCTATTTAAAGGATGTTTCTCCACTGGGATCCACCTGAGACTCCTCCCAAGTGTTTCCCAAACAGTTGTGACCTATTTAAAGAGAAAGTACGTGGCGTAGCAGCCCCAGACTCCTCCAAGGAAGCTACCCGATGTGCTTTGTCTTCAAAGAAGTGCTATGCTCCACGACTCAGCAGACAATCATTCCAGGCATGTCCTAGTGACTTCTGACTTCTGCTTGTGGGTCCCGAGATCCTGGGTAGCAGCCCCAGACTCCTCCAAGGAAGCTACCCGAGGTGCTTTTTCTTCTTCAAAAGGAACCCCTATCCTCCACGACTCAGCAGACAATCATTCCAGGCATGTCCTAGTGACTTCTGACTTCTGCTTGTGGGTCCCGAGATCCTGGGTAGCAGCCCCAGACTCCTCCAAGGAAGCTACCCGAGGTGCTGTCTCATTCTGAAACATTCCCTCTCCTTTGGGATCTGCCTGAGACTCCTCCCAAGCATCTCCCAGACTCTTTGGACCTGATCTTTAGGGACCTGTGGTCCTGGCGTAGCAGTCCCAGACTCCTCCAAGGAAGCTACCCGAGGTGCTTTTTCCTCTTGAAAAAAGATTTCTCCTCTGATATCCGCCTCAGACTCCTCCCAAGCATCTCCAAGAGGCTTCTGACCTGTTCTTTAACTAAACCAGATGCTCCGAGCAGCCCCAGACTCCTCCAAGGAAGCGACACAAGTTGCTTTTTCTTCTTCAAAAGGAACCCCTATCCTCAACGACTGAGCAGAGAATCATCCCAGGCATGTCCTAGTGACTTCTGACTTCTGCTTCTGTGACCTGAGATCTTGGCTAGCAGCACCAGACTCCGCCAAGGAAGCTACCCGAGGTGCTTTTTCCTCTTGAAAGCATGTTTCTCTGCCGTGTGGCAGCCCCAGGCTCCTCCAAGAAACTTACGCAAGATGATTTTTCCTCTTCAAAGGACGTTTCGCCTCTAGCATCCACCTGAGACTCCTCCCAAGCATCTCCCAGACTCTTCTGACCTATCATTTAGAGACACGAGATCTCTAGTAGCAGCTCCAGGCTCCTCCAAGAAACCTACGCCAGATGATTTTCCTTCTTCAAAGAAGCGCTATCCTCCATGATCCAGCGCAGAATCATCCCAGGCATGTCCTAGTGTCTTTAGGGTGCTGCTTGTGGGACCTGAGATCTTGGCTAGCAGCACCAGACCCCTCCAAGGAAGCTACGTAGGTTGCTTTTCCTTCTTCAGAGGAAGCCCTATCCTCTGCAATCCCGCGCAGAATCATCCCCGGCATGTCCTACTGACTTCTGACTTCTGCTTCTGTGACCTGAGGTCCTGGGTATCAGATCACACGAGATCTCTAGTAGCAGCTCCAGGCTCCTCCAAGAAACCTACGCAAGATGATTTTTCTTCTTCAAAGGAAGCGCTATCCTCCACAATCCAGCGCAGAATCATCCCAGGCATGTCCTAGTGTCTTTTGGGTGCTGCTTCTGTGACCTGACATCTTGGCTAGCAGTCCCAGACTCCTCCAAGGAAGCTACATAGGTTGCTTTTCCTTCTTCAGGGGAAGCCCTATCCTCTGCAATCCCGCGCAGAATCATCCCAGGCATGTCCTACTGACTTTTGACTTCTGCTTCTGTGACCTGAGGTCCTGCGTAGCAGTGCCAGACTGCTCCAAGGAAACTACCCGAGGTTCTTTTCCACCCTGAAAGCATGTTACTGTGCCGCGTAGCAGCCCCAGGCTCCTCCAAGGAAGCTACGCAAGATGAGTTTTCCTCTGCAAAGGCTGTTGCTCCTCTGCATCCACCCGAGACTCCTCCCAAGTATTTCCCAAACAGTTTTGACATAGTATTTAGAGAGAAAATACCTGGCGTAGCAGCCCCAGACTCCTCCAAGGAAGTGACAAAAGTTGCTTTTTCTTCTTCAAACGGAAAACTTATCCTCAACGACTGAGCAGAGAATCATCCCAGGCATGTCCTAGTGACTTCTGACTTCTGCTTCTGTGACCTGAGGTCCTGGGTAGCAGCGCCAGACTCCTCCAAGGAAGCTACCCGAGGTGCTTTTTCTTCTTCAAAAGGAACCCCTATCCTCCACGACTCAGCAGACAATCATTCCAGGCATGTCCTAGTGACTTCTGACTTCTGCTTGCGGGTCCCGAGATCCTGGGTAGCAGCCCCAGACTCCTCCAAGGAAGCTACCCGAGGTGCTGTCTCCTTCTGAAACATTCCCTCTCCTTTGGGATCTGCCTGAGACTCCTCCCAAGCATCTCCCAGACTCTTTGGACCTGATCTTTAGGGACCTGTGGTCCTGGCGTAGCAGCGCCAGACTCCTCCAAGGAAGCTACCCGAGGTGCTTTTTCCTCTTGAAAAAAGATTTCTCCTCTGATATCCGCCTCAGACTCCTCCCAAGCATCTCCAAGAGGCTTCTGACCTGTTCTTTAACTAAACCAGATGCTCCGAGCAGCCCCAGACTCCTCCAAGGAAGCGACACAAGTTGCTTTTTCTTCTTCAAAAGGAACCCCTATCCTCAACGACTGAGCAGAGAATCATCCCAGGCATGTCCTAGTGACTTCTGACTTCTGCTTCTGTGACCTGAGGTCCTGGGTAGCAGCGCCAGACTCCGCCAAGGAAGCTACCCGAGGTGCTTTTTCCTCTTGAAAGCATGTTCTCTGCCGTGTGGCAGCCCCAGGCTCCTCCAAGAAACTTACGCAAGATGATTTTTCCTCTTCAAAGGACGTTTCGCCTCTAGCATCCACCTGAGACTCCTCCCAAGCATCTCCCAGACTCTTCTGACCTATCATTTAGAGACACGAGATCTCTAGTAGCAGCTCCAGGCTCCTCCAAGAAACCTACACCAGATGATTTTCCTTCTTCAAAGAAGCGCTATCCTCCATGATCCAGCGCAGAATCATCCCAGGCATGTCCTAGTGTCTTTAGGGTGCTGCTTGTGGGACCTGAGATCTTGGCTAGCAGCACCAGACCCCTCCAAGGAAGCTACGTAGGTTGAGTTTCCTTCTTCAGAGGAAGCCCTATCCTCTGCAATCCCGCGCAGAATCATCCCAGGCATGTCCTACTGACTTTTGACTTCTGCTTCTGCGACCTGACGTCCTTGGTAGCAGCGCCAGACTCCTCCAAGGAAGATACCCAAGGTTCTTTTCCGTCTTGAAAGCATGTTTTTCTGCCGCGTAGCAGCCCCAGACTCCTCCAAAGAAGCTACGCAAGACGATTATTCCTCTTCAAAGGCTGTTGCTCCTCTGCATCCACCCGAGACTCCTCCCAAGAATTTTCCAAACAGTTCTGACATATTCTTTAGAGAGAAAATACCTGGCGTAGCAGCCCCAGATTACTCCAAGGAATCTAACCAAGGTGCTTTTTCCTATTTAAAGGATATTTCTCCAGTGGGATCCACCTGAGACTCCTCTCAAGTGTTTCCCAAACAGTTGTGACCTATTTAAAGAGAAAATACCTGGCGTAGCAGCCCCAGACTCCTCCAAGGAAGCTACCCAAGGTGCTTTTTCTTCTTCAGAAGGAACCCCTATCCTCCACGACTCAGCAGACAATCATTCCAGGCATGTCCTAGTGACTTCTGACTTCTGACTTCTGCTTGCGGGTCCCGAGATCCTGGGTAGCAGCCCCAGACTCCTCCAAGGAAGCTACCCGAGGTGCTGTCTCCTTCTGAAACATTCCCTCTCCTTTGGGATCTGCCTGAGACTCCTCCCAAGCATCTCCCAGACTCTTTGGACCTGATATTTAGGGACCTGTGGTCCTGGCGTAGCAGCCCCAGACTCCTCCAAGGAAGCTACCCGAGGAGCTTTTCCCTCTTGAAAGCATGTTACTGTGCCGCGTAGCAGCCCCAGACTCCTCCAAGGAAGCTACCCGAGGTGCTTTTTCTTCTTCAAAAGGAACCCCTATCCTCCACGACTCAGCAGACAATCATTCCAGGCATGTCCTAGTGACTTCTGACTTCTGCTTGTGGGTCCCGAGATCCTGGGTAGCAGCGCCAGACTCCTCCAAGGAATCTACCCGAGGTGCTTTTCCCTCTTGAAAAAAGATTTCTCCTCTGATATCCGCCTCAGACTCCTCCCAAGCATCTCCAAGAGGTTACTGACCTGTTCTTTAACGACACCAGATGCTCCGTATCAGCCCCAGGCTCCTCCAAGAAAGCGACACAAGTTGCTTTTTCTTCTTCAAAAGGAAACCCTATCCTCAACGACTGAGCAGAGAATCATCCCAGGCATGTCCTAGTGACTTCTGACTTCTGCTTCTGTGACCTGAGGTCCTGGGTAGCAGCGCCAGACTCCGCCAAGGAAGCTACCCGAGGTGCTTTTTCCTCTTGAAAGCATGTTCTCTGCCGTGTGGCAGCCCCAGGCTCCTCCAAGAAACTTACGCAAGATGATTTTTCCTCTTCAAAGGACGTTTCGCCTCTAGCATCCACCTGAGACTCCTCCCAAGCATCTCCCAGACTCTTCTGACCTATCATTTAGAGACACGAGATCTCTAGTAGCAGCTCCAGGCTCCTCCAAGAAACCTACGCCAGATGATTTTTCTTCTTCAAAGGAAGCGCTATCCTCCACAATCCAGCGCAGAATCATCCCAGGCATGTCCTAGTGTCTTTTGGGTGCTGCTTCTGTGACCTGAGATCTTGGCTAGCAGTCCCAGACTCCTCCAAGGAAGCTACATAGGTTGCTCTTCCTTCTTCAGGGGAAGCCCTATCCTCTGCAATCCAGCGCAGAATCATCCCAGGCATGTCCTACTGACTTTTGACTTCTGCTTCTGTGACCTGAGGTCCTGCGTAGCAGTGCCAGACTGCTCCAAGGAAACTACCCGAGGTTCTTTTCCACCCTGAAAGCATGTTACTGTGCCGCGTAGCAGCCCCAGGCTCCTCCAAGGAAGCTACGCAAGATGAGTTTTCCTCTGCAAAGGCTGTTGCTCCTCTGCATCCACCCGAGACTCCTCCCAAGTATTTCCCAAACAGTTTTGACATAGTATTTAGAGAGAAAATACCTGGCGTAGCAGCCCCAGACTCCTCCAAGGAAGTGACAAAAGTTGCTTTTTCTTCTTCAAACGGAAAACTTATCCTCAACGACTGAGCAGAGAATCATCCCAGGCATGTCCTAGTGACTTCTGACTTCTGCTTCTGTGACCTGAGGTCCTGGGTAGCAGCGCCAGACTCCTCCAAGGAAGCTACCCGAGGTGCTTTTTCTTCTTCAAAAGGAACCCCTATCCTCCACGACTCAGCAGACAATCATTCCAGGCATGTCCTAGTGACTTCTGACTTCTGCTTGCGGGTCCCGAGTTCCTGGGTAGCAGCCCCAGACTCCTCCAAGGAAGCTACCCGAGGTGCTGTCTCCTTCTGAAACATTCCCTCTCCTTTGGTATCTGCCTGAGACTCCTCCCAAGCATCTCCCAGACTCTTTGGACCTGATCTTTAGGGACCTGTGGTCCTGGCGTAGCAGCGCCAGACTCCTCCAAGGAAGCTACCCGAGGTGCTTTTCCCTCTTGAAAAAAGATTTCTCCTCTGATATCCGCCTCAGACTCCTCCCAAGCATCTCCAAGAGGTTACTGACCTGTTCTTTAACGACACCAGATGCTCCGTATCAGCCCCAGGCTCCTCCAAGGAAGCGACACAAGTTGCTTTTTCTTCTTCAAAAGGAACCCCTATCCTCAACGACTGAGCAGAGAATCATCCCAGGCATGTCCTAGTGACTTCTGACTTCTGCTTCTGTGACCTGAGGTCCAGGGTAGCAGCACCAGACTCCGCCAAGGAAGCTACCCGAGGTGCTTTTTCCTCTTGAAAGCATGTTTCTCTGCCGTGTGGCAGCCCCAGGCTCCTCCAAGAAACTTACGCAAGATGATTTTTCCTCTTCAAAGGACGTTTCGCCTCTAGCATCCACCTGAGACTCCTCCCAAGCATCTCCCAGACTCTTCTGACCTATCATTTAGAGACACGAGATCTCTAGTAGCAGCTCCAGGCTCCTCCAAGAAACCCACGCAAGATGATTTTTCTTCTTCAAAGGAAGCGCTATCCTCCACGATCCAGCGCAGAATCATCCCAGGCATGTCCTAGTGTCTTTAGGGTGCTGCTTGTGGGACCTGAGATCTTGGCTAGCAGCACCAGACCCCTCCAAGGAAGCTACGTAGGTTGCTTTTCCTTCTTCAGAGGAAGCCCTATCCTCTGCAATCCAGCGCAGAATCATCCCAGGCATGTCCTACTGACTTTTGACTTCTGCTTCTGTGACCTGACGTCCTTGGTAGCAGCGCCAGACTCCTCCAAGGAAGCTACCCGAGGTGCTTTTCCCTCTTGAAAAAAGATTTCTCCTCTGATATCCGCCTCAGACTCCTCCCAAGCATCTCCAAGAGGTTACTGACCTGTTCTTTAACGACACCAGATGCTCCATAGCAGCCCCAGGCTCCTCCAAGGAAGCGACACAAGTTGCTTTTTCTTCTTCAAAAGGAACCCCTATCCTCAACGACTGAGCAGAGAATCATCCCAGGCATGTCCTAGTGACTTCTGACTTCTGCTTCTGTGACCTGAGGTCCTGGGTAGCAGCGCCAGACTCCGCCAAGGAAGCTACCCGAGGTGCTTTTTCCTCTTGAAAGCATGTTTCTCTGCCGTGTGGCAGCCCCAGGCTCCTCCAAGAAACTTACGCAAGATGATTTTTCCTCTTCAAAGGACGTTTCGCCTCTAGCATCCACCTGAGACTCCTCCCAAGCATCTCCCAGGCTCTTCTGACCTATCATTTAGAGACACGAGATCTCTAGTAGCAGCTCCAGGCTCCTCCAAGAAACCTACGCAAGATGATTTTTCTTCTTCAAAGGAAGCGCTATCCTCCACAATCCAGCGCAGAATCATCCCAGGCATGTCCTAGTGTCTTTTGGGTGCTGCTTCTGTGACCTGAGATCTTGGCTAGCAGTCCCAGACTCCTCCAAGGAAGCTACATAGGTTGCTCTTCCTTCTTCAGGGGAAGCCCTATCCTCTGCAATCCCGCGCAGAATCATCCCAGGCATGTCCTACTGACTTTTGACTTCTGCTTCTGTGACCTGACGTCCTTGGTAGCAGCGCCAGACTCCTCCAAGGAAGCTACCCAAGGTTCTTTTCCGTCTTGAAAGCATGTTTCTCTGCCGCGTAGCAGCCCCAGACTCCTCCAAAGAAGCTACGCAAGATGATTATTCCTCTTCAAAGGCTGTTGCTCCTCTGCATCCACCCGAGACTCCTTCCAAGTGTTTTCCAAACAGTTCTGACATATTCTTTAGAGAGAAAATACCTGGCGTAGCAGCCCCAGACTCCTCCAAGGAAGCTACCCAAGGTGCTTTTTCTTCTTCAGAAGGAACCCCTATCCTCCACGACTCAGCAGACAATCATTCCAGGCATGTCCTAGTGACTTCTGACTTCTGACTTCTGCTTGCGGGTCCCGAGATCCTGGGTAGCAGCCCCAGACTCCTCCAAGGAAGCTACCCGAGGTGCTGTCTCCTTCTGAAACATTCCCTCTCCTTTGGGATCTGCCTGAGACTCCTCCCAAGCATCTCCCAGACTCTTTGGACCTGATATTTAGGGACCTGTGATCCTGGGTAGCAGCCCCAGACTCCTCCAAGGAAGCTACCCGAGGAGCTTTTCCCTCTTGAAAGCATGTTACTGTGCCGCGTAGCAGCCCCAGACTCCTCCAAGGAAGCTACCCGAGGTGCTTTTTCTTCTTCAAAAGGAACCCCTATCCTCCACGACTCAGCAGACAATCATTCCAGGCATGTCCTAGTGACTTCTGACTTCTGCTTGTGGGTCCCGAGATCCTGGGTAGCAGCGCCAGACTCCTCCAAGGAAGCTACCCGAGGTGCTTTTCCCTCTTGAAAAAAGATTTCTCCTCTGATATCCGCCTCAGACTCCTCCCAAGCATCTCCAAGAGGTTACTGACCTGTTCTTTAACGACACCAGATGCTCCATAGCAGCCCCAGGCTCCTCCAAGGAAGCTACGTAGGTTGCTTTTCCTTCTTCAGAGGAAGCCCTATCCTCTGCAATCCCGCGCAGAATCATCCCAGGCATGTCCTACTGACTTTTGACTTCTGCTTCTGTGACCTGACGTCCTTGGTAGCAGCGCCAGACTCCTCCAAGGAAGCTACCCAAGGTTCTTTTCCGTCTTGAAAGCATGTTTCTCTGCCGCGTAGCAGCCCCAGACTCCTCCAAAGAAGCTACGCAAGACGATTATTCCTCTTCAAAGGCTGTTGCTCCTCTGCATCCACCCGAGACTCCTCCCAAGAATTTCCCAAACAGTTCTGACATATTCTTTAGAGAGAAAATACCTGGCGTAGCAGCCCCAGATTACTCCAAGGAATCTACCCAAGGTGCTTTTTCCTATTTAAAGGATATTTCTCCAGTGGGATCCACCTGAGACTCCTCTCAAGTGTTTCCCAAACAGTTGTGACCTATTTAAAGAGAAAATACCTGGCGTAGCAGCCCCAGACTCCTCCAAGGAAGCTACCCAAGGTGCTTTTTCTTCATCAGAAGGAACCCCTATCCTCCACGACTCAGCAGACAATCATTCCAGGCATGTCCTAGTGACTTCTGACTTCTGACTTCTGCTTACGGGTCCCGAGATCCTGGGTAGCAGCCCCAGACTCCTCCAAGGAAGCTACCCGAGGTGCTGTCTCCTTCTGAAACATTCCCTCTCCTTTGGGATCTGCCTGAGACTCCTCCCAAGCATCTCCCAGACTCTTTGGGACTGATCTTTAGGGACCTGTGATCCTGGGTAGCAGCCCCAGACTCCTCCAAGGAAGCTACCCGAGGAGCTTTTCCCTCTTGAAAGCATGTTACTGTGCCGCGTAGCAGCCCCAGACTCCTCCAAGGAAGCTACCCGAGGTGCTTTTTCTTCTTCAGAAGGAACCCCTATCCTCCACGACTCAGCAGACAATCATTCCAGGCATGTCCTAGTGACTTCTGACTTCTGCTTGTGGGTCCCGAGATCCTGGGTAGCAGCGCCAGACTCCTCCAAGGAAGCTACCCGAGGTGCTTTTCCCTCTTGAAAAAAGATTTCTCCTCTGATATCCGCCTCAGACTCCTCCCAAGCATCTCCAAGAGGTTACTGACCTGTTCTTTAACGACACCAGATGCTCCATAGCAGCCCCAGGCTCCTCCAAGGAAGCGACACAAGTTGCTTTTTCTTCTTCAAAAGGAACCCCTATCCTCAACGACTGAGCAGAGAATCATCCCAGGCATGTCCTAGTGACTTCTGACTTCTGCTTCTGTGACATGAGGTCCTGGGTATGAGCGCCAGACTCCGCCAAGGAAGCTACCCGAGGTGCTTTTTCCTCTTGAAAGCATGTTCTCTGCCGTGTGGCAGCCCCAGGCTCCTCCAAGAAACTTACGCAAGATGATTTTTCCTCTTCAAAGGACGTTTCGCCTCTAGCATCCACCTGAGACTCCTCCCAAGCATCCCCCAGACTCTTCTGACCTATCATTTAGAGACATGAGATCTCTAGTAGCAGCTCCAGGCTCCTCCAAGAAACCTACGCAAGATGATTTTTCTTCTTCAAAGGAAGCGCTATCCTCCACAATCCAGCGCAGAATCATCCCAGGCATGTCCTAGTGTCTTTTGGGTGCTGCTTCTGTGACCTGAGATCTTGGCTAGCAGTCCCAGACTCCTCCAAGGAAGCTACATAGGTTGCTTTTCCTTCTTCAGGGGAAGCCCTATCCTCTGCAATCCCGCGCAGAATCATCCCAGGCATGTCCTACTGACTTTTGACTTCTGCTTCTGTGACCTGAGGTCCTGCGTAGCAGTGCCAGACTGCTCCAAGGAAACTACCCGAGGTTCTTTTCCACCCTGAAAGCATGTTACTGTGCCGCGTAGCAGCCCCAGGCTCCTCCAAGGAAGCTACGCAAGATGAGTTTTCCTCTGCAAAGGCTGTTGCTCCTCTGCATCCACCCGAGACTCCTCCCAAGTATTTCCCAAACAGTTGTGACATAGTATTTAGAGAGAAAATACCTGGCGTAGCAGCCCCAGACTCCTCCAAGGAAGTGACAAAAGTTGCTTTTTCTTCTTCAAACGGAAAACTTATCCTCAACGACTGAGCAGAGAATCATCCCAGGCATGTCCTAGTGACTTCTGACTTCTGCTTCTGTGACCTGAGGTCCTGGGTAGCAGCGCCAGACTCCTCCAAGGAAGCTACCCGAGGTGGTTTTTCTTCTTCAAAAGGAACCCCTATCCTCCACGACTCAGCAGACAATCATTCCAGGCATGTCCTAGTGACTTCTGACTTCTGCTTGCGGGTCCCGAGATCCTGGGTAGCAGCCCCAGAATCCTCCAAGGAAGCTACCCGAGGTGCTGTCTCATTCTGAAACATTCCCTCTCCTTTGGGATCTGCCTGAGACTCCTCCCAAGCATCTCCCAGACTCTTTGGACCTGATCTTTAGGGACCTGTGGTCCTGGCGTAGCAGCGCCAGACTCCTCCAAGGAAGCTACCCGAGGTGCTTTTCCCTCTTGAAAAAAGATTTCTCCTCTGATATCCGCCTCAGACTCCTCCCAAGCATCTCCAAGAGGCTTCTGACCTGTTCTTTAACTAAACCAGATGCTCCGAGCAGCCCCAGGCTCCTCCAAGGAAGCGACACAAGTTGCTTTTTCTTCTTCAAAAGGAACCCCTATCCTCAACGACTGAGCAGAGAATCATCCCAGGCATGTCCTAGTGACTTCTGACTTCTGCTTCTCTGACCTGAGGTCCTGGGTAGCAGCACCAGACTCCGCCAAGGAAGCTACCCGAGGTGCTTTTTCCTCTTGAAAGCATGTTTCTCTGCCGTGTGGCAGCCCCAGGCTCCTCCAAGAAACTTACGCAAGATGATTTTTCCTCTTTAAAGGACGTTTCGCCTCTGACATCCACCTGAGACTCCTCCCAAGCATCTCCCAGACTCTTCTGACCTATCATTTAGAGACACGAGATCTCTAGTAGCAGCTCCAGGCTCCTCCAAGAAACCTACGCAAGATGATTTTTCTTCTTCAAAGGAAGCGCTATCCTCCACAATCCAGCGCAGAATCATCCCAAGCATGTCCTAGTGTCTTTAGGGTGCTGCTTGTGGGACCTGAGATCTTGGCTAGCAGCACCAGACTCCTCCAAGGAAGCTACGTAGGTTGCTTTTCCTTCTTCAGAGGAAGCCCTATCCTCTGCAATCCAGCGCAGAATCATCCCAGGCATGTCCTACTGACTTTTGACTTCTGCTTCTGTGACCTGACATCCTTGGTAGCAGCCCCAGACTCCTCCAAAGAAGCTACGCAAGATGATTATTCCTCTTCAAAGGCTGTTGCTCCTCTGCATCCACCCGAGACTCCTCCCAGGAATTTCCCAAACAGTTCTGACATATTCTTTAGAGAGAAAATACCTGGCGTAGCAGCCCCAGACTCCTCCAAGGAAGCTACCCAAGGTGCTTTTTCTTCATCAGAAGGAACCCCTATCCTCCACGACTCAGCAGACAATCATTCCAGGCATGTCCTAGTGACTTCTGACTTCTGACTTCTGCTTACGGGTCCCGAGATCCTGGGTAGCAGCCCCAGACTCCTCCAAGGAAGCTACCCGAGGTGCTGTCTCCTTCTGAAACATTCCCTCTCCTTTGGGATCTGCCTGAGACTCCTCCCAAGCATCTCCCAGACTCTTTGGACCTGATCTTTAGGGACCTGTGATCCTGGGTAGCAGCCCCAGACTCCTCCAAGGAAGCTACCCGAGGAGCTTTTCCCTCTTGAAAGCATGTTACTGTGCCGCGTAGCAGCCCCAGACTCCTCCAAGGAAGCTACCCGAGGTGCTTTTTCTTCTTCAGAAGGAACCCCTATCCTCCACGACTCAGCAGACAATCATTCCAGGCATGTCCTAGTGACTTCTGACTTCTGCTTGTGGGTCCCGAGATCCTGGGTAGCAGCGCCAGACTCCTCCAAGGAAGCTACCCGAGGTGCTTTTCCCTCTTGAAAAAAGATTTCTCCTCTGATATCCGCCTCAGACTCCTCCCAAGCATCTCCAAGAGGTTACTGACCTGTTCTTTAACGACACCAGATGCTCCATAGCAGCCCCAGGCTCCTCCAAGGAAGCGACACAAGTTGCTTTTTCTTCTTCAAAAGGAACCCCTATCCTCAACGACTGAGCAGAGAATCATCCCAGGCATGTCCTAGTGACTTCTGACTTCTGCTTCTGTGACATGAGGTCCTGGGTATGAGCGCCAGACTCCGCCAAGGAAGCTACCCGAGGTGCTTTTTCCTCTTGAAAGCATGTTCTCTGCCGTGTGGCAGCCCCAGGCTCCTCCAAGAAACTTACGCAAGATGATTTTTCCTCTTCAAAGGACGTTTCGCCTCTAGCATCCACCTGAGACTCCTCCCAAGCATCCCCCAGACTCTTCTGACCTATCATTTAGAGACATGAGATCTCTAGTAGCAGCTCCAGGCTCCTCCAAGAAACCTACGCAAGATGATTTTTCTTCTTCAAAGGAAGCGCTATCCTCCACAATCCAGCGCAGAATCATCCCAGGCATGTCCTAGTGTCTTTTGGGTGCTGCTTCTGTGACCTGAGATCTTGGCTAGCAGTCCCAGACTCCTCCAAGGAAGCTACATAGGTTGCTTTTCCTTCTTCAGGGGAAGCCCTATCCTCTGCAATCCCGCGCAGAATCATCCCAGGCATGTCCTACTGACTTTTGACTTCTGCTTCTGTGACCTGAGGTCCTGCGTAGCAGTGCCAGACTGCTCCAAGGAAACTACCCGAGGTTCTTTTCCACCCTGAAAGCATGTTACTGTGCCGCGTAGCAGCCCCAGGCTCCTCCAAGGAAGCTACGCAAGATGAGTTTACCTCTGCAAAGGCTGTTGCTCCTCTGCATCCACCCGAGACTCCTCCCAAGTATTTCCCAAACAGTTGTGACATAGTATTTAGAGAGAAAATACCTGGCGTAGCAGCCCCAGACTCCTCCAAGGAAGTGACAAAAGTTGCTTTTTCTTCTTCAAACGGAAAACTTATCCTCAACGACTGAGCAGAGAATCATCCCAGGCATGTCCTAGTGACTTCTGACTTCTGCTTCTGTGACCTGAGGTCCTGGGTAGCAGCGCCAGACTCCTCCAAGGAAGCTACCCGAGGTGGTTTTTCTTCTTCAAAAGGAACCCCTATCCTCCACGACTCAGCAGACAATCATTCCAGGCATGTCCTAGTGACTTCTGACTTCTGCTTGCGGGTCCCGAGATCCTGGGTAGCAGCCCCAGAATCCTCCAAGGAAGCTACCCGAGGTGCTGTCTCATTCTGAAACATTCCCTCTCCTTTGGGATCTGCCTGAGACTCCTCCCAAGCATCTCCCAGACTCTTTGGACCTGATCTTTAGGGACCTGTGGTCCTGGCGTAGCAGCGCCAGACTCCTCCAAGGAAGCTACCCGAGGTGCTTTTCCCTCTTGAAAAAAGATTTCTCCTCTGATATCCGCCTCAGACTCCTCCCAAGCATCTCCAAGAGGCTTCTGACCTGTTCTTTAACTAAACCAGATGCTCCGAGCAGCCCCAGGCTCCTCCAAGGAAGCGACACAAGTTGCTTTTTCTTCTTCAAAAGGAACCCCTATCCTCAACGACTGAGCAGAGAATCATCCCAGGCATGTCCTAGTGACTTCTGACTTCTGCTTCTCTGACCTGAGGTCCTGGGTAGCAGCACCAGACTCCGCCAAGGAAGCTACCCGAGGTGCTTTTTCCTCTTGAAAGCATGTTTCTCTGCCGTGTGGCAGCCCCAGGCTCCTCCAAGAAACTTACGCAAGATGATTTTTCCTCTTTAAAGGACGTTTCGCCTCTGACATCCACCTGAGACTCCTCCCAAGCATCTCCCAGACTCTTCTGACCTATCATTTAGAGACACGAGATCTCTAGTAGCAGCTCCAGGCTCCTCCAAGAAACCTACGCAAGATGATTTTTCTTCTTCAAAGGAAGCGCTATCCTCCACAATCCAGCGCAGAATCATCCCAAGCATGTCCTAGTGTCTTTAGGGTGCTGCTTGTGGGACCTGAGATCTTGGCTAGCAGCACCAGACTCCTCCAAGGAAGCTACGTAGGTTGCTTTTCCTTCTTCAGAGGAAGCCCTATCCTCTGCAATCCAGCGCAGAATCATCCCAGGCATGTCCTACTGACTTTTGACTTCTGCTTCTGTGACCTGACATCCTTGGTAGCAGCCCCAGACTCCTCCAAAGAAGCTACGCAAGATGATTATTCCTCTTCAAAGGCTGTTGCTCCTCTGCATCCACCCGAGACACCTCCCAGGAATTTCCCAAACAGTTCTGACATATTCTTTAGAGAGAAAATACCTGGCGTAGCAGCCCCAGATTACTCCAAGGAATCTACCCAAGGTGCTTTTTCCTATTTAAAGGATATTTCTCCAGTGGGATCCACCTGAGACTCCTCTCAAGTGTTTCCCAAACAGTTGTGACCTATTTAAAGAGAAAATACCTGGCGTAGCAGCCCCAGACTCCTCCAAGGAAGCTACCCAAGGTGCTTTTTCTTCTTCAGAAGGAACCCCTATCCTCCACGACTCAGCAGACAATCATTCCAGGCATGTCCTAGTGACTTCTGACTTCTGCTTGCGGGTCCCGAGATCCTGGGTACCAGCCCCAGACTCCTCCAAGGAAGCTACCCGAGGTGCTGTCTCCTTCTGAAACATTCCCTCTCCTTTGGGATCTGCCTGAGACTCCTCCCAAGCATCTCCCAGACTCTTTGGACCTGATCTTTAGGGACCTGTGATCCTGGGTAGCAGCCCCAGACTCCTCCAAGGAAGCTACCCGAGGTGCTTTTTCCTCTTGAAAAAAGATTTCTCCTCTGATATCCGCCTCAGACTCCTCCCAAGCATCTCCAAGAGGTTACTGACCTGTTCTTTAACGACACCAGATGCTCCGTAGCAGCCCCAGGCTCCTCCAAGGAAGCGACACAAGTTGCTTTTTCTTCTTCAAAAGGAAACCCTATCCTCAACGACTGAGCAGAGAATCATCCCAGGCATGTCCTAGTGACTTCTGACTTCTGCTTCTGTGACCTGAGGTCCTGGGTAGCAACACCACACTCCGCCAAGGAAGCTACCCGAGGTGCTTTTTCCTCTTGAAAGCATGTTTCTCTGCCGTGTGGCAGCCCCAGGCTCCTCCAAGAAACTTACGCAAGATGATTTTTCCTCTTCAAAGGACGTTTCGCCTCTAGCATCCACCTGAGACTCCTCCCAAGCATCTCCCAGACTCTTCTGACCTATCATTTAGAGACACGAGATCTCTAGTAGCAGCTCCAGGCTCCTCCAAGAAACCTACGCCAGATGATTTTTCTTCTTCAAAGGAAGCGCTATCCTCCACGATCCAGCGCAGAATCATCCCAGGCATGTCCTAGTGTCTTTAAGGTGCTGCTTGTGGGACCTGAGATCTTGGCTAGCAGCACCAGACTCCTCCAAGGAAGCTACGTAGGTTGCTTTTCCTTCTTCAGAGGAAGCCCTATCCTCTGCAATCCAGCGCAGAATCATCCCAGGCATGTCCTACTGACTTTTGACTTCTGCTTCTGTGACCTGACGTCCTTGGTAGCAGTGCCAGACTCCTCCAAGGAAGCTACCCAAGGTCCTTTTCCGTCTTGAAAGCATGTTTCTCTGCCGCGTAGCAGCCCCAGACTCCTCGAAAGAAGCTACGCAAGATGACTATTCCTCTTCAAAGGCTGTTGCTCCTCTGCATCCACCCGAGACTCCTTCCAAGTGTTTTCCAAACAGTTCTGACATATTCTTTAGAGAGAAAATACCTGGTGTAGCAGCCCCAGATTACTCCAAGGAATCTACCCAAGGTGCTTTTTCCTATTTAAAGGATATTTCTCCAGTGGGATCCACCTGAGACTCCTCTCAAGTGTTTCCCAAACAGTTGTGACCTATTTAAAGAGAAAATACCTGGTGTAGCAGCCCCAGACTCCTCCAAGGAAGCTACCCGAGGTGCTTTTTCTTCTTCAAAAGGAACCCCTATCCTCCACGACTCAGCAGACAATCATTCCAGGCATGTCCTAGTGACTTCTGACTTCTGCTTGTGGGTCCCGAGATCCTGGGTAGCAGCCCCAGACTCCTCCAAGGAAGCTACCCGAGGTGCTGTCTCATTCTGAAACATTCCCTCTCCTTTGGGATCTGCCTGAGACTCCTCCCTAGCATCTCCCAGACTCTTTGGACCTGATCTTTAGGGACCTGTGGTCCTGGCGTAGCAGCCCCAGACTCCTCCAAGGAAGCTACCCAAGGTTCTTTTCCGTCTTGAAAGCATGTTTCTCTGCCGCGTAGCAGCCCCAGACTCCTCCAAAGAAGCTACGCAAGACGATTATTCCTCTTCAAAGGCTGTTGCTCCTCTGCATCCACCCGAGACTCCTCCCAAGAATTTCCCAAACAGTTCTGACATATTCTTTAGAGAGAAAATACCTGGCGTAGCAGCCCCAGACTCCTCCAAGGAAGCTACCCGAGGTGCTTTTTCTTCTTCAAAAGGAACGCCTATCCTCCACGACTCAGCAGACAATCATTCCAGGCATGTCCTAGTGACTTCTGACTTCTGCTTGTGGGTCCCGAGATCCTGGGTAGCAGCGCCAGACTCCTCCAAGGAAGCTACCCGAGGTGCTTTTCCCTCTTGAAAAAAGATTTCTCCTCTGATATCCGCCTCAGACTCCTCCCAAGCATCTCCAAGAGGTTACTGACCTGTTCTTTAACGACACCAGATGCTCCGTAGCAGCCCCAGGCTCCTCCAAGGAAGCGACACAAGTTGCTTTTTCTTCTTCAAAAGGAAACCCTATCCTCAACGACTGAGCAGAGAATCATCCCAGGCATGTCCTAGTGACTTCTGACTTCTGCTTCTGTGACATGAGGTCCTGGGTATGAGCGCCAGACTCCGCCAAGGAAGCTACCCGAGGTGCTTTTTCCTCTTGAAAGCATGTTTCTCTGCCGTGTGGCAGCCCCAGGCTCCTCCAAGAAACTTACGCAAGATGATTTTTCCTCTTCAAAGGACGTTTCGCCTCTGACATCCACCTGAGACTCCTCCCAAGCATCTCCCAGACTCTTCTGACCTATCATTTAGAGACACGAGATCTCTAGTAGCAGCTCCAGGCTCCTCCAAGAAACCCACGCAAGATGATTTTTCTTCTTCAAAGGAAGCGCTATCCTCCACAATCCAGCGCAGAATCATCCCAGGCATGTCCTAGTGTCTTTAGGGTGCTGCTTGTGGGACCTGAGATCTTGGCTAGCAGCACCAGACCCCTCCAAGGAAGCTACGTAGGTTGCTTTTCCTTCTTCAGAGGAAGCCCTATCCTCTGCAATCCAGCGCAGAATCATCCCAGGCATGTCCTACTGACTTTTGACTTCTGCTTCTGTGACCTGACGTCCTTGGTAGCAGCGCCAGACTCCTCCAAGGAAGCTACCCAAGGTTCTTTTCCGTCTTGAAAGCATGTTTCTCTGCCGCGTAGCAGCCCCAGACTCCTCCAAAGAAGCTACGCAAGATGATTATTCCTCTTCAAAGGCTGTTGCTCCTCTGCATCCACCCGAGACTCCTTCCAAGTGTTTTCCAAACAGTTCTGACATATTCTTTAGAGAGAAAATACCTGGCGTAGCAGCCCCAGACTCCTCCAAGGAAGCTACCCAAGGTGCTTTTTCTTCTTCAGAAGGAACCCCTATCCTCCACGACTCAGCAGACAATCATTCCAGGCATGTCCTAGTGACTTCTGACTTCTGACTTCTGCTTGCGGGTCCCGAGATCCTGGGTAGCAGCCCCAGACTCCTCCAAGGAAGCTACCCGAGGTGCTGTCTCCTTCTGAAACATTCCCTCTCCTTTGGGATCTGCCTGAGACTCCTCCCAAGCATCTCCCAGACTCTTTGGACCTGATCTTTAGGGACCTGTGATCCTGGGTAGCAGCCCCAGACTCCTCCAAGGAAGCTACCCGAGGAGCTTTTTCCTCTTGAAAGCATGTTTCTCTGCCGTGTGGCAGCCCCAGGCTCCTCCAAGAAACTTACGCAAGATGATTTTTCCTCTTTAAAGGACGTTTCGCCTCTGACATCCACCTGAGACTCCTCCCAAGCATCTCCCAGACTCTTCTGACCTATCATTTAGAGACACGAGATCTCTAGTAGCAGCTCCAGGCTCCTCCAAGAAACCTACGCAAGATGATTTTTCTTCTTCAAAGGAAGCGCTATCCTCCACAATCCAGCGCAGAATCATCCCAAGCATGTCCTAGTGTCTTTAGGGTGCTGCTTGTGGGACCTGAGATCTTGGCTAGCAGCACCAGACTCCTCCAAGGAAGCTACGTAGGTTGCTTTTCCTTCTTCAGAGGAAGCCCTATCCTCTGCAATCCAGCGCAGAATCATCCCAGGCATGTCCTACTGACTTTTGACTTCTGCTTCTGTGACCTGACATCCTTGGTAGCAGCCCCAGACTCCTCCAAAGAAGCTACGCAAGATGATTATTCCTCTTCAAAGGCTGTTGCTCCTCTGCATCCACCCGAGACACCTCCCAGGAATTTCCCAAACAGTTCTGACATATTCTTTAGAGAGAAAATACCTGGCGTAGCAGCCCCAGATTACTCCAAGGAATCTACCCAAGGTGCTTTTTCCTATTTAAAGGATATTTCTCCAGTGGGATCCACCTGAGACTCCTCTCAAGTGTTTCCCAAACAGTTGTGACCTATTTAAAGAGAAAATACCTGGCGTAGCAGCCCCAGACTCCTCCAAGGAAGCTACCCAAGGTGCTTTTTCTTCTTCAGAAGGAACCCCTATCCTCCACGACTCAGCAGACAATCATTCCAGGCATGTCCTAGTGACTTCTGACTTCTGCTTGCGGGTCCCGAGATCCTGGGTACCAGCCCCAGACTCCTCCAAGGAAGCTACCCGAGGTGCTGTCTCCTTCTGAAACATTCCCTCTCCTTTGGGATCTGCCTGAGACTCCTCCCAAGCATCTCCCAGACTCTTTGGACCTGATCTTTAGGGACCTGTGATCCTGGGTAGCAGCCCCAGACTCCTCCAAGGAAGCTACCCGAGGTGCTTTTTCCTCTTGAAAAAAGATTTCTCCTCTGATATCCGCCTCAGACTCCTCCCAAGCATCTCCAAGAGGTTACTGACCTGTTCTTTAACGACACCAGATGCTCCGTAGCAGCCCCAGGCTCCTCCAAGGAAGCGACACAAGTTGCTTTTTCTTCTTCAAAAGGAAACCCTATCCTCAACGACTGAGCAGAGAATCATCCCAGGCATGTCCTAGTGACTTCTGACTTCTGCTTCTGTGACCTGAGGTCCTGGGTAGCAACACCACACTCCGCCAAGGAAGCTACCCGAGGTGCTTTTTCCTCTTGAAAGCATGTTTCTCTGCCGTGTGGCAGCCCCAGGCTCCTCCAAGAAACTTACGCAAGATGATTTTTCCTCTTCAAAGGACGTTTCGCCTCTAGCATCCACCTGAGACTCCTCCCAAGCATCTCCCAGACTCTTCTGACCTATCATTTAGAGACACGAGATCTCTAGTAGCAGCTCCAGGCTCCTCCAAGAAACCTACGCCAGATGATTTTTCTTCTTCAAAGGAAGCGCTATCCTCCACGATCCAGCGCAGAATCATCCCAGGCATGTCCTAGTGTCTTTAAGGTGCTGCTTGTGGGACCTGAGATCTTGGCTAGCAGCACCAGACTCCTCCAAGGAAGCTACGTAGGTTGCTTTTCCTTCTTCAGAGGAAGCCCTATCCTCTGCAATCCAGCGCAGAATCATCCCAGGCATGTCCTACTGACTTTTGACTTCTGCTTCTGTGACCTGACGTCCTTGGTAGCAGTGCCAGACTCCTCCAAGGAAGCTACCCAAGGTCCTTTTCCGTCTTGAAAGCATGTTTCTCTGCCGCGTAGCAGCCCCAGACTCCTCGAAAGAAGCTACGCAAGATGACTATTCCTCTTCAAAGGCTGTTGCTCCTCTGCATCCACCCGAGACTCCTTCCAAGTGTTTTCCAAACAGTTCTGACATATTCTTTAGAGAGAAAATACCTGGTGTAGCAGCCCCAGATTACTCCAAGGAATCTACCCAAGGTGCTTTTTCCTATTTAAAGGATATTTCTCCAGTGGGATCCACCTGAGACTCCTCTCAAGTGTTTCCCAAACAGTTGTGACCTATTTAAAGAGAAAATACCTGGTGTAGCAGCCCCAGACTCCTCCAAGGAAGCTACCCGAGGTGCTTTTTCTTCTTCAAAAGGAACCCCTATCCTCCACGACTCAGCAGACAATCATTCCAGGCATGTCCTAGTGACTTCTGACTTCTGCTTGTGGGTCCCGAGATCCTGGGTAGCAGCCCCAGACTCCTCCAAGGAAGCTACCCGAGGTGCTGTCTCATTCTGAAACATTCCCTCTCCTTTGGGATCTGCCTGAGACTCCTCCCTAGCATCTCCCAGACTCTTTGGACCTGATCTTTAGGGACCTGTGGTCCTGGCGTAGCAGCCCCAGACTCCTCCAAGGAAGCTACCCAAGGTTCTTTTCCGTCTTGAAAGCATGTTTCTCTGCCGCGTAGCAGCCCCAGACTCCTCCAAAGAAGCTACGCAAGACGATTATTCCTCTTCAAAGGCTGTTGCTCCTCTGCATCCACCCGAGACTCCTCCCAAGAATTTCCCAAACAGTTCTGACATATTCTTTAGAGAGAAAATACCTGGCGTAGCAGCCCCAGACTCCTCCAAGGAAGCTACCCGAGGTGCTTTTTCTTCTTCAAAAGGAACGCCTATCCTCCACGACTCAGCAGACAATCATTCCAGGCATGTCCTAGTGACTTCTGACTTCTGCTTGTGGGTCCCGAGATCCTGGGTAGCAGCGCCAGACTCCTCCAAGGAAGCTACCCGAGGTGCTTTTCCCTCTTGAAAAAAGATTTCTCCTCTGATATCCGCCTCAGACTCCTCCCAAGCATCTCCAAGAGGTTACTGACCTGTTCTTTAACGACACCAGATGCTCCGTAGCAGCCCCAGGCTCCTCCAAGGAAGCGACACAAGTTGCTTTTTCTTCTTCAAAAGGAAACCCTATCCTCAACGACTGAGCAGAGAATCATCCCAGGCATGTCCTAGTGACTTCTGACTTCTGCTTCTGTGACCTGAGGTCCTGGATAGCAACACCAGACTCCACCAAGGAAGCTACCCGAGGTGCTTTTTCCTCTTGAAAGCATGTTTCTCTGCCGTGTGGCAGCCCCAGGCTCCTCCAAGAAACTTACGCAAGATGATTTTTCCTCTTCAAAGGACGTTTCGCCTCTGACATCCACCTGAGACTCCTCCCAAGCATCTCCCAGACTCTTCTGACCTATCATTTAGAGACACGAGATCTCTAGTAGCAGCTCCAGGCTCCTCCAAGAAACCCACGCAAGATGATTTTTCTTCTTCAAAGGAAGCGCTATCCTCCACAATCCAGCGCAGAATCATCCCAGGCATGTCCTAGTGTCTTTAGGGTGCTGCTTGTGGGACCTGAGATCTTGGCTAGCAGCACCAGACCCCTCCAAGGAAGCTACGTAGGTTGCTTTTCCTTCTTCAGAGGAAGCCCTATCCTCTGCAATCCAGCGCAGAATCATCCCAGGCATGTCCTACTGACTTTTGACTTCTGCTTCTGTGACCTGACGTCCTTGGTAGCAGCGCCAGACTCCTCCAAGGAAGCTACCCAAGGTTCTTTTCCGTCTTGAAAGCATGTTTCTCTGCCGCGTAGCAGCCCCAGACTCCTCCAAAGAAGCTACGCAAGATGATTATTCCTCTTCAAAGGCTGTTGCTCCTCTGCATCCACCCGAGACTCCTTCCAAGTGTTTTCCAAACAGTTCTGACATATTCTTTAGAGAGAAAATACCTGGCGTAGCAGCCCCAGACTCCTCCAAGGAAGCTACCCAAGGTGCTTTTTCTTCTTCAGAAGGAACCCCTATCCTCCACGACTCAGCAGACAATCATTCCAGGCATGTCCTAGTGACTTCTGACTTCTGACTTCTGCTTGCGGGTCCCGAGATCCTGGGTAGCAGCCCCAGACTCCTCCAAGGAAGCTACCCGAGGTGCTGTCTCCTTCTGAAACATTCCCTCTCCTTTGGGATCTGCCTGAGACTCCTCCCAAGCATCTCCCAGACTCTTTGGACCTGATCTTTAGGGACCTGTGATCCTGGGTAGCAGCCCCAGACTCCTCCAAGGAAGCTACCCGAGGAGCTTTTCCCTCTTGAAAGCATGTTACTGTGCCGCGTAGCAGCCCCAGACTCCTCCAAGGAAGCTACCCGAGGTGGTTTTTCTTCTTCAAAAGGAACCCCTATCCTCCACGACTCAGCAGACAATCATTCCAGGCATGTCCTAGTGACTTCTGACTTCTGCTTGTGGGTCCCGAGATCCTGGGTAGCAGCGCCAGACTCCTCCAAGGAAGCTACCCGAGGTGCTTTTCCCTCTTGAAAAAAGATTTCTCCTCTGATATCCACCTCAGACTCCTCCCAAGCATCTCCAAAAGGTTACTGACCTGTTCTTTAACGACACCAGATGCTCCATAGCAGCCCCAGGCTCCTCCAAGGAAGCGACACAAGTTGCTTTTTCTTCTTCAAAAGGAACCCCTATCCTCAACGACTGAGCAGAGAATCATCCCAGGCATGTCCTAGTGACTTCTGACTTCTGCTTCTGTGACCTGAGGTCCTGGGTAGCAGCGCCAGACTCCGCCAAGGAAGCTACCCGAGGTGCTTTTTCCTCTTGAAAGCATGTTCTCTGCCGTGTGGCAGCCCCAGGCTCCTCCAAGAAACTTACGCAAGATGATTTTTCCTCTTCAAAGGACGTTTCGCCTCTAGCATCCACCTGAGACTCCTCCCAAGCATCTCCCAGACTCTTCTGACCTATCATTTAGAGACACGAGATCTCTAGTAGCAGCTCCAGGCTCCTCCAAGAAACCTACGCAAGATGATTTTTCTTCTTCAAAGGAAGCGCTATCCTCCACAATCCAGCGCAGAATCATCCCAGGCATGTCCTAGTGTCTTTAGGGTGCTGCTTGTGGGACCTGAGATCTTGGCTAGCAGCACCAGACTCCTCCAAGGAAGCTACGTAGGTTGCTTTTCCTTCTTCAGAGGAAGCCCTATCCTCTGCAATCCCGCGCAGAATCATCCCAGGCATGTCCTACTGACTTTTGACTTCTGCTTCTGTGACCTGAGGTCCTGCGTAGCAGTGCCAGACTGCTCCAAGGAAACTACCCGAGGTTCTTTTCCACCCTGAAAGCATGTTACTGTGCCGCGTAGCAGCCCCAGGCTCCTCCAAGGAAGCTACGCAAGATGAGTTTTCCTCTGCAAAGGCTGTTGCTCCTCTGCATCCACCCGAGACTCCTCCCAAGTATTTCCCAAACAGTTGTGACATAGTATTTAGAGAGAAAATACCTGGTGTAGCAGCCCCAGACTCCTCCAAGGAAGCTACCCAAGGTGCTTTTTCCTATTTAAAGGATGTTTCTCCACTGGGATCCACCTGAGACTCCTCCCAAGTGTTTCCCAAATAGTTGTGACCTATTTAAAGAGAAAATACCTGGCGTAGCAGCCCCAGACTCCTCCAAGGAAGCTACCCGATGTGCTTTGTCTTCAAAGAAGTGCTATGCTCCACGACTCAGCAGACAATCATTCCAGGCATGTCCTAGTGACTTCTGACTTCTGCTTGTGGGTCCCGAGATCCTGGGTAGCAGCCCTAGACTCCTCCAAGGAAGCTACCCGAGGTGCTTTTTCTTCTTCAAAAGGAACCCCTATCCTCCACGACTCAGCAGACAATCATTCCAGGCATGTCCTAGTGACTTCTGACTTCTGCTTGTGGGTCCCGAGATCCTGGGTAGCAGCCCCAGACTCCTCCAAGGAAGCTACCCGAGGTGCTGTCTCATTCTGAAACATTCCCTCTCCTTTGGGATCTGCCTGAGACTCCTCCCAAGCATCTCCCAGACTCTTTGGACCTGATCTTTAGGGACCTGTGGTCCTGGCGTAGCAGCCCCAGACTACTCCAAGGAAGCTACCCGAGCTGCTTTTCCCTCTTGAAAAAAGATTTCTCCTCTGATATCCGCCTCAGACTCCTCCCAAGCATCTCCAAGAGGCTTCTGACCTGTTCTTTAACTAAACCAGATGCTCCGAGCAGCCCCAGACTCCTCCAAGGAAGCGACACAAGTTGCTTTTTCTTCTTCAAAAGGAACCCCTATCCTCAACGACTGAGCAGAGAATCATCCCAGGCATGTCCTAGTGACTTCTGACTTCTGCTTCTGTGACCTGAGATCTTGGCTAGCAGCCCCAGACTCCGCCAAGGAAGCTACCCGAGGTGCTTTTTCCTCTTGAAAGCATGTTTCTCTGCCGTGTGGCAGCCCCAGGCTCCTCCAAAGAAGCTACGCAAGACGATTATTCCTCTTCAAAGGCTGTTGCTCCTCTGCATCCACCCGAGACTCCTCCCAAGAATTTTCCAAACAGTTCTGACATATTCTTTAGAGAGAAAATACCTGGTGTAGCAGCCCCAGATTACTCCAAGGAATCTACCCAAGGTGCTTTTTCCTATTTAAAGGATATTTCTCCAGTGGGATCCACCTGAGACTCCTCTCAAGTGTTTCCCAAACAGTTGTGACCTATTTAAAGAGAAAATACCTGGCGTAGCAGCCCCAGACTCCTCCAAGGAAGCTACCCAAGGTGCTTTTTCTTCTTCAGAAGGAACCCCTATCCTCCACGACTCAGCAGACAATCATTCCAGGCATGTCCTAGTGACTTCTGACTTCTGACTTCTGCTTGTGGGTCCCGAGATCCTGGGTAGCAGCCCCAGACTCCTCCAAGGAAGCTACCCGAGGTGCTGTCTCCTTCTGAAACATTCCCTCTCCTTTGGGATCTGCCTGAGACTCCTCCCAAGCATCTCCCAGACTCTTTGGACCTGATCTTTAGGGACCTGTGATCCTGGGTAGCAGCCCCAGACTCCTCCAAGGAAGCTACCCGAGGAGATTTTCCCTCTTGAAAGCATGTTACTGTGCCGCGTAGCAGCCCCAGACTCCTCCAAGGAAGCTACCCGAGGTGCTTTTTCTTCTTCAAAAGGAACCCCTATCCTCCACGACTCAGCAGACAATCATTCCAGGCATGTCCTAGTGACTTCTGACTTCTGCTTGTGGGTCCCGAGATCCTGGGTAGCAGCGCCAGACTCCTCCAAGGAAGCTACCCGAGGTGCTTTTTCGTCTTGAAAAAAGATTTCTCCTCTGATATCCGCCTCAGACTCCTCCCAAGCATCTCCAAGAGGTTACTGACCTGTTCTTTAACGACACCAGATGCTCCGTAGCAGCCCCAGGCTCCTCCAAGGAAGCGACACAGGTTGCTTTTTCTTCTTCAAAAGGAACCCCTATCCTCAACGACTGAGCAGAGAATCATCCCAGGCATGTCCTAGTGACTTCTGACTTCTGCTTCTGTGACATGAGGTCCTGGGTATCAGCGCCAGACTCCGCCAAGGAAGCTACCCGAGGTGCTTTTTCCTCTTGAAAGCATGTTCTCTGCCGTGTGGCAGCCCCAGGCTCCTCCAAGAAACTTACGCAAGATGATTTTTCCTCTTCAAAGGACGTTTCGCCTCTAGCATCCACCTGAGACTCCTCCCAAGCATCCCCCAGACTCTTCTGACCTATCATTTAGAGACACGAGATCTCTAGTAGCAGCTCCAGGCTCCTCCAAGAAACCTACGCAAGATGATTTTTCTTCTTCAAAGGAAGCGCTATCCTCCACAATCCAGCGCAGAATCATCCCAGGCATGTCCTAGTGTCTTTTGGGTGCTGCTTCTGTGACCTGAGATCTTGGCTAGCAGTCCCAGACTCCTCCAAGGAAGCTACATAGGTTGCTTTTCCTTCTTCAGGGGAAGCCCTATCCTCTGCAATCCCGCGCAGAATCATCCCAGGCATGTCCTACTGACTTTTGACTTCTGCTTCTGTGACCTGAGGTCCTGCGTAGCAGTGCCAGACTGCTCCAAGGAAACTACCCGAGGTTCTTTTCCACCCTGAAAGCATGTTACTGTGCCGCGTAGCAGCCCCAGGCTCCTCCAAGGAAGCTACGCAAGATGAGTTTTCCTCTGCAAAGGCTGTTGCTCCTCTGCATCCACCCGAGACTCCCCCCAAGTATTTCCCAAACAGTTGTGACATAGTATTTAGAGAGAAAATACCTGGCGTAGCAGCCCCAGACTCCTCCAAGGAAGTGACAAAAGTTGCTTTTTCTTCTTCAAACGGAAAACTTATCCTCAACGACTGAGCAGAGAATCATCCCAGGCATGTCCTAGTGACTTCTGACTTCTGCTTCTGTGACCTGAGGTCCTGGGTAGCAGCGCCAGACTCCTCCAAGGAAGCTACCCGAGGTGCTTTTTCTTCTTCAAAAGGAACCCCTATCCTCCACGACTCAGCAGACAATCATTCCAGGCATGTCCTAGTGACTTCTGACTTCTGCTTGCGGGTCCCGAGATCCTGGGTAGCAGCCCCAGACTCCTCCAAGGAAGCTACCCGAGGTGCTGTCTCCTTCTGAAACATTTCCCTCTCCTTTGGGATCTGCCTGAGACTCCTCCCAAGCATCTCCCAGACTCTTTGGACCTGATCTTTAGGGACCTGTGGTCCTGGCGTAGCAGCGCCAGACTCCTCCAAGGAAGCTACCCGAGGTGCTTTTCCCTCTTGAAAAAAGATTTCTCCTCTGATATCCGCCTCAGACTCCTCCCAAGCATCTCCAAGAGGCTTCTGACCTGTTCTTTAACTAAACCAGATGCTCCGAGCAGCCCCAGACTCCTCCAAGGAAGCGACACAAGTTGCTTTTTCTTCTTCAAAAGGAACCCCTATCCTCAACGACTGAGCAGAGAATCATCCCAGGCATGTCCTAGTGACTTCTGACTTCTGCTTCTCTGACCTGAGGTCCTGGGTAGCAGCACCAGACTCCGCCAAGGAAGCTACCCGAGGTGCTTTTTCCTCTTGAAAGCATGTTTCTCTGCCGTGTGGCAGCCCCAGGCTCCTCCAAGAAACTTACGCAAGATGATTTTTCCTCTTTAAAGGACGTTTCGCCTCTGACATCCACCTGAGACTCCTCCCAAGCATCTCCCAGACTCTTCTGACCTATCATTTAGAGACACGAGATCTCTAGTAGCAGCTCCAGGCTCCTCCAAGAAACCTACGCAAGATGATTTTTCTTCTTCAAAGGAAGCGCTATCCTCCACAATCCAGCGCAGAATCATCCCAAGCATGTCCTAGTGTCTTTAGGGTGCTGCTTGTGGGACCTGAGATCTTGGCTAGCAGCACCAGACTCCTCCAAGGAAGCTACGTAGGTTGCTTTTCCTTCTTCAGAGGAAGCCCTATCCTCTGCAATCCAGCGCAGAATCATCCCAGGCATGTCCTACTGACTTTTGACTTCTGCTTCTGTGACCTGACATCCTTGGTAGCAGCCCCAGACTCCTCCAAAGAAGCTACGCAAGATGATTATTCCTCTTCAAAGGCTGTTGCTCCTCTGCATCCACCCGAGACACCTCCCAGGAATTTCCCAAACAGTTCTGACATATTCTTTAGAGAGAAAATACCTGGCGTAGCAGCCCCAGATTACTACAAGGAATCTACCCAAGGTGCTTTTTCCTATTTAAAGGATATTTCTCCAGTGGGATCCACCTGAGACTCCTCTCAAGTGTTTCCCAAACAGTTGTGACCTATTTAAAGAGAAAATACCTGGCGTAGCAGCCCCAGACTCCTCCAAGGAAGCTACCCAAGGTGCTTTTTCTTCTTCAGAAGGAACCCCTATCCTCCACGACTCAGCAGACAATCATTCCAGGCATGTCCTAGTGACTTCTGACTTCTGCTTGCGGGTCCCGAGATCCTGGGTACCAGCCCCAGACTCCTCCAAGGAAGCTACCCGAGGTGCTGTCTCCTTCTGAAACATTCCCTCTCCTTTGGGATCTGCCTGAGACTCCTCCCAAGCATCTCCCAGACTCTTTGGACCTGATCTTTAGGGACCTGTGATCCTGGGTAGCAGCCCCAGACTCCTCCAAGGAAGCTACCCGAGGTGCTTTTTCCTCTTGAAAAAAGATTTCTCCTCTGATATCCGCCTCAGACTCCTCCCAAGCATCTCCAAGAGGTTACTGACCTGTTCTTTAACGACACCAGATGCTCCGTAGCAGCCCCAGGCTCCTCCAAGGAAGCGACACAAGTTGCTTTTTCTTCTTCAAAAGGAAACCCTATCCTCAACGACTGAGCAGAGAATCATCCCAGGCATGTCCTAGTGACTTCTGACTTCTGCTTCTGTGACCTGAGGTCCTGGGTAGCAACACCACACTCCGCCAAGGAAGCTACCCGAGGTGCTTTTTCCTCTTGAAAGCATGTTTCTCTGCCGTGTGGCAGCCCCAGGCTCCTCCAAGAAACTTACGCAAGATGATTTTTCCTCTTCAAAGGACGTTTCGCCTCTAGCATCCACCTGAGACTCCTCCCAAGCATCTCCCAGACTCTTCTGACCTATCATTTAGAGACACGAGATCTCTAGTAGCAGCTCCAGGCTCCTCCAAGAAACCTACGCCAGATGATTTTTCTTCTTCAAAGGAAGCGCTATCCTCCACGATCCAGCGCAGAATCATCCCAGGCATGTCCTAGTGTCTTTAAGGTGCTGCTTGTGGGACCTGAGATCTTGGCTAGCAGCACCAGACTCCTCCAAGGAAGCTACGTAGGTTGCTTTTCCTTCTTCAGAGGAAGCCCTATCCTCTGCAATCCAGCGCAGAATCATCCCAGGCATGTCCTACTGACTTTTGACTTCTGCTTCTGTGACCTGACGTCCTTGGTAGCAGTGCCAGACTCCTCCAAGGAAGCTACCCAAGGTCCTTTTCCGTCTTGAAAGCATGTTTCTCTGCCGCGTAGCAGCCCCAGACTCCTCGAAAGAAGCTACGCAAGATGACTATTCCTCTTCAAAGGCTGTTGCTCCTCTGCATCCACCCGAGACTCCTCCCAAGAATTTCCCAAACAGTTCTGACATATTCTTTAGAGAGAAAATACCTGGCGTAGCAGCCCCAGATTACTCCAAGGAATCTACCCAAGGTGCTTTTTCCTATTTAAAGGATATTTCTCCAGTGGGATCCACCTGAGACTCCTCTCAAGTGTTTCCCAAACAGTTGTGACCTATTTAAAGAGAAAATACCTGGTGTAGCAGCCCCAGACTCCTCCAAGGAAGCTACCCAAGGTGCTTTTTCTTCTTCAGAAGGAATCCCTATCCTCCACGACTCAGCAGACAATCATTCCAGGCATGTCCTAGTGACTTCTGACTTCTGCTTGCGGGTCCCGAGATCCTGGGTAGCAGCCCCAGACTCCTCCAAGGAAGCTACCCGAGGTGCTTTTTCTTCTTCAAAAGGAACCCCTATCCTCCACGACTCAGCAGACAATCATTCCAGGCATGTCCTAGTGACTTCTGACTTCTGCTTGTGGGTCCCGAGATCCTGGGTAGCAGCCCCAGACTCCTCCAAGGAAGCTACCCGAGGTGCTGTCTCATTCTGAAACATTCCCTCTCCTTTGGGATCTGCCTGAGACTCCTCCCTAGCATCTCCCAGACTCTTTGGACCTGATCTTTAGGGACCTGTGGTCCTGGCGTAGCAGCCCCAGACTCCTCCAAGGAAGCTACCCGAGGAGCTTTTCCCTCTTGAAAGCATGTTACTGTGCCGCGTAGCGGCCCCAGACTCCTCCAAGGAAGCTACCCGAGGTGCTTTTTCTTCTTCAAAAGGAACCCCTATCCTCCACGACTCAGCAGACAATCATTCCAGGCATGTCCTAGTGACTTCTGACTTCTGCTTGTGGGTCCCGAGATCCTGGGTAGCAGCGCCAGACTCCTCCAAGGAAGCTACCCGAGGTGCTTTTTCGTCTTGAAAAAAGATTTCTCCTCTGATATCCGCCTCAGACTCCTCCCAAGCATCTCCAAGAGGTTACTGACCTGTTCTTTAACGACACCAGATGCTCCGTAGCAGCCCCAGGCTCCTCCAAGGAAGAGACACAAGTTGCTTTTTCTTCTTCAAAAGGAACCCCTATCCTCAACGACTGAGCAGAGAATCATCCCAGGCATGTCCTAGTGACTTCTGACTTCTGCTTCTGTGACCTGACGTCCTTGGTAGCAGCGCCAGACTCCTCCAAGGAAGCTACCCAAGGTTCTTTTCCGTCTTGAAAGCATGTTTCTCTGCCGCGTAGCAGCCCCAGACTCCTCCAAAGAAGCTACGCAAGACGATTATTCCTCTTCAAAGGCTGTTGCTCCTCTGCATCCACCCGAGACTCCTCCCAAGAATTTCCCAAACAGTTCTGACATATTCTTTAGAGAGAAAATACCTGGCGTAGCAGCCCCAGACTCCTCCAAGGAAGCTACCCGAGGTGCTTTTTCTTCTTCAAAAGGAACGCCTATCCTCCACGACTCAGCAGACAATCATTCCAGGCATGTCCTAGTGACTTCTGACTTCTGCTTGTGGGTCCCGAGATCCTGGGTAGCAGCGCCAGACTCCTCCAAGGAAGCTACCCGAGGTGCTTTTTCCTCTTGAAAAAAGATTTCTCCTCTGATATCCGCCTCAGACTCCTCCCAAGCATCTCCAAGAGGTTACTGACCTGTTCTTTAACCACACCAGATGCTCCGTAGCAGCCCCAGGCTCCTCCAAGGAAGAGACACAAGTTGCTTTTTCTTCTTCAAAAGGAACCCCTATCCTCAACGACTGAGCAGAGAATCATCCCAGGCATGTCCTAGTGACTTCTGACTTCTGCTTCTGTGACCTGAGGTCCTGGGTAGCAGCACCAGACTCCGCCAAGGAAGCTACCCGAGGTGCTTTTTCCTCTTGAAAGCATGTTTCTCTGCCGTGTGGCAGCCCCAGGCTCCTCCAAGAAACTTACGCAAGATGATTTTTCCTCTTCAAAGGACGTTTCGCCTCTAGCATCCACCTGAGACTCCTCCCAAGCATCTCCCAGAATCTTCTGACCTATCATTTAGAGACACGAGATCTCAAGTAGCAGCTCCAGGCTCCTCCAAGAAACATACGCCAGATGATTTTTCTTCTTCAAAGGAAGCGCTATCCTCCACGATCCAGCGCAGAATCATCCCAGGCATGTCCTAGTGTCTTTAGGGTGCTGCTTGTGGGACCTGAGATCTTGGCTAGCAGCACCAGACTCCTCCAAGGAAGCTACGTAGGTTGCTTTTCCTTCTTCAGAGGAAGCCCTATCCTCTGCAATCCAGCGCAGAATCATCCCAGGCATGTCCTACTGACTTTTGACTTCTGCTTCTGTGACCTGACGTCCTTGGTAGCAGCGCCAGACTCCTCCAAGGAAGCTACCCAAGGTTCTTTTCCGTCTTGAAAGCATGTTTCTCTGCCGCGTAGCAGCCCCAGACTCCTCCAAAGAAGCTACGCAAGACGATTATTCCTCTTCAAAGGCTGTTGCTCCTCTGCATCCACCCGAGACTCCTCCCAAGAATTTCCCAAACAGTTCTGACATATTCTTTAGAGAGAAAATACCTGGCGTAGCAGCCCCAGACTCCTCCAAGGAAGCTACCCGAGGTGCTTTTTCTTCTTCAAAAGGAACCCCTATCCTCCACGACTCAGCAGACAATCATTCCAGGCATGTCCTAGTGACTTCTGACTTCTGCTTGTGGGTCCCGAGATCCTGGGTAGCAGCGCCAGACTCCTCCAAGGAAGCTACCCGAGGTGCTTTTTCCTCTTGAAAAAAGATTTCTCCTCTGATATCCGCCTCAGACTCCTCCCAAGCATCTCCAAGAGGTTACTGACCTGTTCTTTAACGACACCAGATGCTCCGTAGCAGCCCCAGGCTCCTCCAAGGAAGAGACACAAGTTGCTTTTTCTTCTTCAAAAGGAACACCTATCCTCAACGACTGAGCAGAGAATCATCCCAGGCATGTCCTAGTGACTTCTGACTTCTGCTTCTGTGACCTGAGGTCCTGGGTAGCAGCACCAGACTCCGCCAAGGAAGCTACCCGAGGTGCTTTTTCCTCTTGAAAGCATGTTTCTCTGCCGTGTGGCAGCCCCAGGCTCCTCCAAGAAACTTACGCAAGATGATTTTTCCTCTTCAAAGGACGTTTCGCCTCTAGCATCCACCTGAGACTCCTCCCAAGCATCTCCCAGACTCTTCTGACCTATCATTTAGAGACACGAGATCTCAAGTAGCAGCTCCAGGCTCCTCCAAGAAACATACGCCAGATGATTTTTCTTCTTCAAAGGAAGCGCTATCCTCCACGATCCAGCGCAGAATCATCCCAGGCATGTCCTAGTGTCTTTAGGGTGCTGCTTGTGGGACCTGAGATCTTGGCTAGCAGCACCAGACTCCTCCAAGGAAGCTACGTAGGTTGCTTTTCCTTCTTCAGAGGAAGCCCTATCCTCTGCAATCCAGCGCATAATCATCCCAGGCATGTCCTACTGACTTTTGACTTCTGCTTCTGTGACCTGACGTCCTTGGTAGCAGCGCCAGACTCCTCCAAGGAAGCTACCCAAGGTTCTTTTCCGTCTTGAAAGCATGTTTCTCTGCCGCGTAGCAGCCCCAGACTCCTCCAAAGAAGCTACGCAAGACGATTATTCCTCTTCAAAGGCTGTTGCTCCTCTGCATCCACCCGAGACTCCTCCCAAGAATTTTCCAAACAGTTCTGACATATTCTTTAGAGAAAAAATACCTGGCGTAGCAGCCCCAGACTCCTCCAAGGAAGCTACCCGAGGTGCTTTTTCTTCTTCAAAAGGCACGCTTATCCTCCACGACTCAGCAGACAATCATTCCAGGCATGTCCTAGTGACTTCTGACTTCTGCTTGTGGGTCCCGAGATCCTGGGTAGCAGCGCCAGACTCCTCCAAGGAAGCTACCCGAGGTGCTTTTTCCTCTTGAAAAAAGATTTCTCCTCTGATATCCGCCTCAGACTCCTCCCAAGCATCTCCAAGAGGTTACTGACCTGTTCTTTAACGACACCAGATGCTCCGTAGCAGCCCCAGGCTCCTCCAAGGAAGCGACACAAGTTGCTTTTTCTTCTTCAAAAGGAACCCCTATCCTCAACGACTGAGCAGAGAATCATCCCAGGCATGTCCTAGTGACTTCTGACTTCTGCTTCTGTGACCTGAGGTCCTGGGTAGCAGCACCAGACTCCGCCAAGGAAGCTACCCGAGGTGCTTTTTCCTCTTGAAAGCATGTTTCTCTGCCGTGTGGCAGCCCCAGGCTCCTCCAAGAAACTTACGCAAGATGATTTTTCCTCTTCAAAGGACGTTTCGCCTCTAGCATCCACCTGAGACTCCTCCCAAGCATCTCCCAGACTCTTCTGACCTATCATTTAGAGACACGAGATCTCTAGTAGCAGCTCCAGCCTCCTACAAGAAACCTACGCCAGATGATTTTTCTTCTTCAAAGGAAGCGCTATCCTCCACGATCCAGCGCAGAATCATCCCAGGCATGTCCTAGTGTCTTTAGGGTGCTGCTTGTGGGACCTGAGATCTTGGCTAGCAGCACCAGACTCCTCCAAGGAAGCTACGTAGGTTGCTTTTCCTTCTTCAGAGGAAGCCCTATCCTCTGCAATCCAGCACAGAATCATCCCAGGCATGTCCTAGTGACTTCTGACTTCTGCTTCTGTGACCTGACGTCCTTGGTAGCAGCGCCAGACTCCTCCAAGGAAGCTACCCAAGGTTCTTTTCCGTCTTGAAAGCATGTTTCTCTGCCGCGTAGCAGCCCCAGACTCCTCCAAAGAAGCTACGCAAGACGATTATTCCTCTTCAAAGGCTGTTGCTCCTCTGCATCCACCCGAGACTCCTTCCAAGTGTTTCCCAAACAGTTCTGACATATTCTTTAGAGAGAAAATACCTGGCGTAGCAGCCCCAGACTCCTCCAAGGAAGCTACCCAAGGTGCTTTTTCTTCTTCAGAAGGAACCCCTATCCTCCACGACTCAGCAGACAATCATTCCAGGCATGTCCTAGTGACTTCTGACTTCTGACTTCTGCTTGCGGGTCCCGAGATCCTGGGTAGCAGCCCCAGACTCCTCCAAGGAAGCTACCCGAGGTGCTGTCTCCTTCTGAAACATTCCCTCTCCTTTGGGATCTGCCTGAGACTCCTCCCAAGCATCTCCCAGACTCTTTGGACCTGATCTTTAGGGACCTGTGATCCTGGGTAGCAGCCCCAGACTCCTCCAAGGAAGCTACCCGAGGAACATTTTCCCTCTTGAAAGCATGTTACTGTGCCGCGTAGCAGCCCCAGACTCCTCCAAGGAAGCTACCCGAGGTGCTTTTTCTTCTTCAAAAGGAACACCTATCCTCCACGACTCAGCAGACAATCATTCCAGGCATGTCCTAGTGACTTCTGACTTCTGCTTGTGGGTCCCGAGATCCTGGGTAGCAGCGCCAGACTCCTCCAAGGAAGCTACCCGAGGTGCTTTTCCCTCTTGAAAAAAGATTTCTCCTCTGATATCCACCTCAGACTCCTCCCAAGCATCTCCAAGAGGTTACTGACCTGTTCTTTAACGACACCAGATGCTCCGTAGCAGCCCCAGGCTCCTCCAAGGAAGCGACACAAGTTGCTTTTTCTTCTTCAAAAGGAACCCCTATCCTCAACGACTGAGCAGAGAATCATCCCAGGCATGTCCTAGTGACTTCTGACTTCTGCTTCTGTGACCTGAGGTCCTGGGTAGCAGCGCCAGACTCCTCCAAGGAAGCTACCCGAGGTGCTTTTTCCTCTTGAAAGCATGTTTCTCTGCCGTGTGGCAGCCCCAGGCTCCTCCAAGAAACTTACGCAAGATGATTTTTCCTCTTCAAAGGACGTTTCGCCTCTAGCATCCACCTGAGACTCCTCCCAAGCATCTCCCAGACTCTTCTGACCTATCATTTAGAGACACGAGATCTCTAGTAGCAGCTCCAGGCTCCTCCAAGAAACCTACACAAGATGATTTTTCTTCTTCAAAGGAAGCGCTATCCTCCACGATCCAGCGCAGAATCATCCCAGGCATGTCCTAGTGTCCTTAAGGTGCTGCTTGTGGGACCTGAGATCTTGGCTAGCAGCACCAGACTCCTCCAAGGAAGCTACGTAGGTTGCTTTTCCTTCTTCAGAGGAAGCCCTATCCTCTGCAATCCAGCGCAGAATCATCCCAGGCATGTCCTACTGACTTTTGACTTCTGCTTCTGTGACCTGACGTCCTTGGTAGCAGTGCCAGACTCCTCCAAGGAAGCTACCCAAGGTCCTTTTCCGTCTTGAAAGCATGTTTCTCTGCCGCGTAGCAGCCCCAGACTCCTCGAAAGAAGCTACGCAAGATGACTATTCCTCTTCAAAGGCTGTTGCTCCTCTGCATCCACCCGAGACTCCTCCCAAGAATTTCCCAAACAGTTCTGACATATTCTTTAGAGAGAAAATACCTGGTGTAGCAGCCCCAGATTACTCCAAGGAATCTACCCAAGGTGCTTTTTCCTATTTAAAGGATATTTCTCCAGTGGGATCCACCTGAGACTCCTCTCAAGTGTTTCCCAAACAGTTGTGACCTATTTAAAGAGAAAATACCTGGTGTAGCAGCCCCAGACTCCTCCAAGGAAGCTACCCAAGGTGCTTTTTCTTCTTCAGAAGGAACCCCTATCCTCCACGACTCAGCAGACAATCATTCCAGGCATGTCCTAGTGACTTCTGACTTCTGCTTGCGGGTCCCGAGATCCTGGGTAGCAGCCCCAGACTCCTCCAAGGAAGCTACCCGAGGTGCTTTTTCTTCTTCAAAAGGAACCCCTATCCTCCACGACTCAGCAGACAATCATTCCAGGCATGTCCTAGTGACTTCTGACTTCTGCTTGTGGGTCCCGAGATCCTGGGTAGCAGCCCCAGACTCCTCCAAGGAAGCTACCCGAGGTGCTGTCTCATTCTGAAACATTCCCTCTCCTTTGGGATCTGCCTGAGACTCCTCCCAAGCATCTCCCAGACTCTTTGGACCTGATCTTTAGGGACCTGTGGTCCTGGCGTAGCAGCCCCAGACTCCTCCAAGGAAGCTACCCGAGGAGCTTTTCCCTCTTGAAAGCATGTTACTGTGCCGCGTAGCAGCCCCAGACTCCTCCAAGGAAGCTACCCAAGGTTCTTTTTCTTCTTCAAAAGGAACCCCTATCCTCCACGACTCAGCAGACAATCATTCCAGGCATGTCCTAGTGACTTCTGACTTCTGCTTGTGGGTCCCGAGATCCTGGGTAGCAGCGCCAGACTCCTCCAAGGAAGCTACCCGAGGTGCTTTTTCGTCTTGAAAAAAGATTTCTCCTCTGATATCCGCCTCAGACTCCTCCCAAGCATCTCCAAGAGGTTACTGACCTGTTCTTTAACGACACCAGATGCTCCGTAGCAGCCCCAGGCTCCTCCAAGGAAGCGACACAAGTTGCTTTTTCTTCTTCAAAAGGAACCCCTATCCTCAACGACTGAGCAGAGAATCATCCCAGGCATGTCCTAGTGACTTCTGACTTCTGCTTCTGTGACCTGAGGTCCTGGGTAGCAGCACCAGACTCCGCCAAGGAAGCTACCCGAGGTGCTTTTTCCTCTTGAAAGCATGTTTCTCTGCCGTGTGGCAGCCCCAGGCTCCTCCAAGAAACTTACGCAAGATGATTTTTCCTCTTCAAAGGACGTTTCGCCTCTAGCATCCACCTGAGACTCCTCCCAAGCATCTCCCAGACTCTTCTGACCTATCATTTAGAGACACGAGATCTCTAGTAGCAGCTCCAGGCTCCTCCAAGAAACATACGCCAGATGATTTTTCTTCTTCAAAGGAAGCGCTATCCTCCACGATCCAGCGCAGAATCATCCCAGGCATGTCCTAGTGTCTTTAGGGTGCTGCTTGTGGGACCTGAGATCTTGGCTAGCAGCGCCAGACTCCTCCAAGGAAGCTACGTAGGTTGCTTTTCCTTCTTCAGAGGAAGCCCTATCCTCTGCAATCCAGCGCAGAATCATCCCAGGCATGTCCTACTGACTTTTGACTTCTGCTTCTGTGACCTGACGTCCTTGGTAGCAGCGCCAGACTCCTCCAAGGAAGCTACCCAAGGTTCTTTTCCGTCTTGAAAGCATGTTTCTCTGCCGCGTAGCAGCCCCAGACTCCTCCAAAGAAGCTACGCAAGACGATTATTCCTCTTCAAAGGCTGTTGCTCCTCTGCATCCACCCGAGACTCCTCCCAAGAATTTCCCAAACAGTTCTGACATATTCTTTAGAGAGAAAATACCTGGCGTAGCAGCCCCAGACTCCTCCAAGGAAGCTACCCGAGGTGCTTTTTCTTCTTCAAAAGGCACGCTTATCCTCCACGACTCAGCAGACAATCATTCCAGGCATGTCCTAGTGACTTCTGACTTCTGCTTGTGGGTCCCGAGATCCTGGGTAGCAGCGCCAGACTCCTCCAAGGAAGCTACCCGAGGTGCTTTTTCCTCTTGAAAAAAGATTTCTCCTCTGATATCCGCCTCAGACTCCTCCCAAGCATCTCCAAGAGGTTACTGACCTGTTCTTTAACGACACCAGATGCTCCGTAGCAGCCCCAGGCTCCTCCAAGGAAGCGACACAAGTTGCTTTTTCTTCTTCAAAAGGAACCCCTATCCTCAACGACTGAGCAGAGAATCATCCCAGGCATGTCCTAGTGACTTCTGACTTCTGCTTCTGTGACCTGAGGTCCTGGGTAGCAGCACCAGACTCCGCCAAGGAAGCTACCCGAGGTGCTTTTTCCTCTTGAAAGCATGTTTCTCTGCCGTGTGGCAGCCCCAGGCTCCTCCAAGAAACTTACGCAAGATGATTTTTCCTCTTCAAAGGACGTTTCGCCTCTAGCATCCACCTGAGACTCCTCCCAAGCATCTCCCAGACTCTTCTGACCTATCATTTAGAGACACGAGATCTCTAGTAGCAGCTCCAGGCTCCTCCAAGAAACATACGCCAGAAGATTTTTCTTCTTCAAAGGAAGCGCTATCCTCCACGATCCAGCGCAGAATCATCCCAGGCATGTCCTAGTGTCTTTAGGGTGCTGCTTGTGGGACCTGAGATCTTGGCTAGCAGCACCAGACTCCTCCAAGGAAGCTACGTAGGTTGCTCTTCCTTCTTCAGAGGAAGCCCTATCCTCTGCAATCCAGCGCATAATCATCCCAGGCATGTCCTACTGACTTTTGACTTCTGCTTCTGTGACCTGACGTCCTTGGTAGCAGCGCCAGACTCCTCCAAGGAAGCTACCCAAGGTTCTTTTCCGTCTTGAAAGCATGTTTCTCTGCCGCGTAGCAGCCCCAGACTCCTCCAAAGAAGCTACGCAAGACGATTATTCCTCTTCAAAGGCTGTTGCTCCTCTGCATCCACCCGAGACTCCTCCCAAGAATTTCCCAAACAGTTCTGACATATTCTTTAGAGAGAAAATACCTGGCGTAGCAGCCCCAGACTCCTCCAAGGAAGCTACCCGAGGTGCTTTTTCTTCTTCAAAAGGAACACCTATCCTCCACGACTCAGCAGACAATCATTCCAGGCATGTCCTAGTGACTTCTGACTTCTGCTTGTGGGTCCCGAGATACTGGGTAGCAGCGCCAGACTCCTCCAAGGAAGCTACCCGAGGTGCTTTTTCCTCTTGAAAAAAGATTTCTCCTCTGATATCCGCCTCAGACTCCTCCCAAGCATCTCCAAGAGGCTTCTGACCTGTTCTTTAACGACACCAGATGCTCCGAGCAGCCCCAGACTCCTCCAAGGAAGCGACACAAGTTGCTTTTTCTTCTTCAAAAGGAACCCCTATCCTCAACGACTGAGCAGAGAATCATCCCAGGCATGTCCTAGTGACTTCTGACTTCTGCTTCTGTGACCTGAGGTCCTGGGTAGCAGCACCAGACTCCGCCAAGGAAGCTACCCGAGGTGCTTTTTCCTCTTGAAAGCATGTTTCTCTGCCATGTGGCAGCCCCAGGCTCCTCCAAGAAACTTACGCAAGATGATTTTTCCTCTTCAAAGGACGTTTCGCCTCTAGCATCCACCTGAGACTCCTCCCAAGCATCTCCCAGACTCTTCTGACCTATCATTTAGAGACACGAGATCTCTAGTAGCAGCTCCAGGCTCCTCCAAGAAACCTACGCAAGATGATTTTTCTTCTTCAAAGGAAGCGCTATCCTCCACAATCCAGCGCAGAATCATCCCAGGCATGTCCTAGTGTCTTTAGGGTGCTGCTTGTGGGACCTGAGATCTTGGCTAGCAGCACCAGACTCCTCCAAGGAAGCTACGTAGGTTGCTTTTCCTTCTTCAGAGGAAGCCCTATCCTCTGCAATCCAGCGCAGAATCATCCCAGGCATGTCCTACTGACTTTTGACTTCTGCTTCTGTGACCTGACGTCCTTGGTAGCAGCGCCAGACTCCTCCAAGGAAGCTACCCAAGGTCCTTTTCCGTCTTGAAAGCATGTTTCTCTGCCGCGTAGCAGCCCCAGACTCCTCCAAAGAAGCTACGCAAGATGACTATTCCTCTTCAAAGGCTGTTGCTCCTCTGCATCCACCCGAGACTCCTCCCAAGAATTTCCCAAACAGTTCTGACATATTCTTTAGAGAGAAAATACCTGGCGTAGCAGCCCCAGATTACTCCAAGGAATCTACCCAAGGTGCTTTTTCCTATTTAAAGGATATTTCTCCAGTGGGATCCACCTGAGACTCCTCTCAAGTGTTTCCCAAACAGTTGTGACCTATTTAAAGAGAAAATACCTGGCGTAGCAGCCCCAGACTCCTCCAAGGAAGCTACCCAAGGTGCTTTTTCTTCTTCAGAAGGAACCCCTATCCTCCACGACTCAGCAGACAATCATTCCAGGCATGTCCTAGTGACTTCTGACTTCTGCTTGTGGGTCCCGAGATCTTGACTAGCAGCGCCAGACTCCTCCAAGGAAGCTACCCGAGGTGCTTTTTCCTCTTGAAAGCATGTTTTTCTGCCGCGTGGCAGCCCCAGGCTCCTCCAAGGAAGCTACGCAAGATGATTTTTCCTAATCAAAGGCTATTGCTCCTCTGCATCCATCCGAGACTCCTCCCAAGTATTTCCCAAACAGTTGTGACATAGTCTTTAGAGAGAAAATACCTGGCGTAGCAGCCCCAGACTCCTCCAAGGAAGCTACCCGAGGTGCTTTTTCTTCTTCAAAAGGAACCCCTATCCTCCACGACTCAGCAGACAATCATTCCAGGCATGTCCTAGTGACTTCTGACTTCTGCTTGTGGGTCCCGAGATCCTGGGTAGCAGCGCCAGACTCCTCCAAGGAAGCTACCCGAGCTGCTTTTTCCTCTTGAAAAAAGATTTCTCCTCTGATATCCGCCTCAGACTCCTCCCAAGCATCTCCAAGAGGTTACTGACCTGTTCTTTAACAACACCAGATGCTCCGTATCAGCCCCAGGCTCCTCCAAGGAAGCGACACAAGTTGCTTTTTCTTCTTCAAAAGGAAACCCTATCCTCAACGACTGAGCAGAGAATCATCCCAGGCATGTCCTAGTGACTTCTGACTTCTGCTTCTGTGACCTGAGGTCCTGGGTAGCAGCACCAGACTCCTCCAAGGAAGCTACCCGAGGTGCTTTTTCCTCTTGAAAGCATGTTTCTCTGCCGTGTGGCAGCTCCAGGCTCCTCCAAGAAACTTACGCAAGATGATTTTTCCTCTTTAAAGGACGTTTCGCCTCTGACATCCACCTGAGACTCCTCCCAAGCATCTCCCAGACTCTTCTGACCTATCATTTAGAGACACGAGATCTCTAGTAGCAGCTCCAGCCTCCTACAAGAAACCTACGCCAGATGATTTTTCTTCTTCAAAGGAAGCGCTATCCTCCACAATCCAGCGCAGAATCATCCCAGGCATGTCCTAGTGTCTTTAGGGTGCTGCTTGTGGGACCTGAGATCTTGGCTAGCAGCACCAGACTCCTCCAAGGAAGCTACGTAGGTTGCTTTTCCTTCTTCAGAGGAAGCCCTATCCTCTGCAATCCAGCGCATAATCATCCCAGGCATGTCCTACTGACTTTTGACTTCTGCTTCTGTGACCTGACGTCCTTGGTAGCAGCGCCAGACTCCTCCAAAGAAGCTACGCAAGATGATTATTCCTCTTCAAAGGCTGTTGCTCCTCTGCATCCACCCGAGACTCCTTCCAAGTGTTTCCCAAACAGTTCTGACATATTCTTTAGAGGGAAAATACCTGGCGTAGCAGCCCCAGACTCCTCCAAGGAAGCTACCCAAGGTGCTTTTTCTTCTTCAGAAGGAACCCCTATCCTCCACGACTCAGCAGACAATCATTCCAGGCATGTCCTAGTGACTTCTGACTTCTGACTTCTGCTTGCGGGTCCCGAGATCCTGGGTAGCAGCCCCGGACTCCTCCAAGGAAGCTACCCGAGGTGCTGTCTCCTTCTGAAACATTCCCTCTCCTTTGGGATCTGCCTGAGACTCCTCCCAAGCATCTCCCAGACTCTTTGGACCTGATCTTTAGGGACCTGTGATCCTGGGTAGCAGCCCCAGACTCCTCCAAGGAAGCTACCCGAGGAACATTTTCCCTCTTGAAAGCATGTTACTGTGCCGCGTAGCAGCCCCAGACTCCTCCAAGGAAGCTACCCGAGGTGCTTTTTCTTCTTCAAAAGGAACCCCTATCCTCCACGACTCAGCAGACAATCATTCCAGGCATGTCCTAGTGACTTCTGACTTCTGCTTGTGGGTCCCGAGATCCTGGGTAGCAGCGCCAGACTCCTCCAAGGAAGCTACCCGAGGTGCTTTTCCCTCTTGAAAAAAGATTTCTCCTCTGATATCCGCCTCAGACTCCTCCCAAGCATCTCCAAGAGGTTACTGACCTGTTCTTTAACGACACCAGATGCTCCGTAGCAGCCCCAGACTCCTCCAAGGAAGCGACACAAGTTGCTTTTTCTTCTTCAAAAGGAACCCCTATCCTCAACGACTGAGCAGAGAATCATCCCAGGCATGTCCTAGTGACTTCTGACTTCTGCTTCTGTGACCTGAGGTCCTGGGTAGCAGCACCAGACTCCGCCAAGGAAGCTACCCGAGGTGCTTTTTCCTCTTGAAAGCATGTTTCTCTGCCGTGTGGCAGCCCCAGGCTCCTCCAAGAAACTTACGCAAGATGATTTTTCCTCTTCAAAGGACGTTTCGCCTCTAGCATCCACCTGAGACTCCTCCCAAGCATCTCCCAGACTCTTCTGACCTATCATTTAGAGACACGAGATCTCTAGTAGCAGCTCCAGGCTCCTCCAAGAAACCTACGCCAGATGATTTTTCTTCTTCAAAGGAAGCGCTATCCCCCACGATCCAGCGCAGAATCATCCCAAGGCATGTCCTAGTGTCTTTTGGGTGCTACTTGTGGGACCTGAGATCTTGGCTATCAGTCCCACATTCCTCCAAGGAAGCTACACGAGGTGCTTTTTCCTCTTGAAAAAAGATTTCTCCTCTGATATCTTCCTGAGACTCCTCCCAAGAATCTCCAAGAGGCTTCTGACCTGTTCTTTAACGACACCAGAAGCTCCATAGCAGCCCCAGACTCTTCCAAGTAAGTGACACGAGTTGCTTTTTCTTCTTCAAAAGGAAATCCTATCCTCAACGACTGAGCAGAGATTCATCCCAGGCATGTCCTAGTGACTTCTGCTTCTGTGACCTGAGGTCCTGGGTAGCAGCGCCAGACTCCTCCAAGGAAGCTACCCGAGGTGCTTTTTCCTCTTGAAAGCATGTTTCTCTGCCGCGTGGCAGCTCCAGGCTCCTCCAAGGAAGCTACGCAAAATGATTTTTCCTCTTCAAAGGCTGTTGCTCCTCTGCATCCACCCGGGACTCCTTCCAAGTGTTTCCCAAACAGTTGTGACCTATTTAAAGAGAGAATACCTGGCGTAGCAGCCCCAGACTCCTCCAAGGAAGCTACCCGAGGTGCTTTGTCTTCAAAGAAGTGCTATGCTCCACGACTCAGCAGACAATCATTCCAGGCATGTCCTAGTGACTTCTGACTTCTGCTTGCGGGTCCCGAGATCCTGGGTAGCAGCCCCAGACTCCTCCAAGGAAGCTACCCGAGGTGCTGTCTCCTTCTGAAACATTCCCTCTCCTTTGGGATCTGCCTGAGACTCCTCCCAAGCATCTCCCAGACTCTTTGGACCTGATCTTTAGGGACCTGTGATCCTGGGTAGCAGCCCCAGACTCCTCCAAGGAAGCTACCCGAGGAGCTTTTCCCTCTTGAAAGCATGTTACTGTGCCGCGTAGCAGCCCCAGACTCCTCCAAGGAAGCTACCCGAGGTGCTTTTTCTTCTTCAAAAGGAACCCCTATCCTCCACGACTCAGCAGACAATCATTCCAGGCATGTCCTAGTGACTTCTGACTTCTGCTTGCGGGTCCCGAGATCCTGGGTAGCAGCCCCAGACTCCTCCAAGGAAGCTACCCGAGGTGCTGTCTCATTCTGAAACATTCCCTCTCCTTTGGGATCTGCCTGAGACTCCTCCCAAGCATCTCCCAGACTCTTTGGACCTGATCTTTAGGGACCTGTGGTCCTGGCGTAGCAGCCCCAGACTCCTCCAAGGAAGCTACCCGAGGTGCTTTTCCCTCTTGAAAAAAGATTTCTCCTCTGATATCCGCCTCAGACTCCTCCCAAGCATCTCCAAGAGGTTACTGACCTGTTCTTTAACTAAACCAGATGCTCCGAGCAGCCCCAGACTCCTCCAAGGAAGCGAAACAAGTTGCTTTTTCTTCTTCAAAAGGAACCCCTATCCTCAACGACTGAGCAGAGAATCATCCCAGGCATGTCCTAGTGACTTCTGACTTCTGCTTCTGTGACCTGAGGTCTTGGGTAGCAGCACCAGACTCCGCCAAGGAAGCTACCCGAGGTGCTTTTTCCTCTTGAAAGCATGTTTCTCTGCCGTGTGGCAGCCCCAGGCTCCTCCAAGAAACTTACGCAAGATGATTTTTCCTCTTTAAAGGACGTTTCGCCTCTGACATCCACCTGAGACTCCTCCCAAGCATCTCCCAGACTCTTCTGACCTATCATTTAGAGACACGAGATCTCTAGTAGCAGCTCCAGGCTCCTCCAAGAAACCTACGCAAGATGATTTTTCTTCTTCAAAGGAAGCGCTATCCTCCACGATCCAGCGCAGAATCATCCCAGGCATGTCCTAGTGTCTTTTGGGTGCTGCTTGTGGGACCTGAGATCTTGGATATCAGTCCCACATTCCTTCAAGGAAGCTACACGAGGTGCTTTTTCCTCTTGAAAAAAGATTTCTCCTCTGATATCTGCCTGAGACTCCTCCCAAGAATCTCCAAGAGGCTTCTGACCTGTTCTTTAACGACACAAGAAGCTCCGTAGCAGCCCCAGACTCTTCCAAGTAAGTGACACGAGTTGCTTTTTCTTCTTCAAAAGGAAACCCTATCCTCAACGACTGAGCAGAGAATCATCCCAGGCATGTCCTAGTGACTTCTGACTTCTGCTTCTGTGACCTGAGGTCCTGGGTAGCAGCGCCAGACTCCTCCAAGGAAGCTACCCGAGGTGCTTTTTCCTCTTGAAAGCATGTTTCTCTGCCGCGTGGCAGCTCCAGGCTCCTCCAAGGAAGCTACGCAAGATGATTTTTACTCTTCAAAGGCTGTTGCTCCTCTGCATCCACCCGGGACTCCTCCCAAGAATTTCCCAAACAGTTCTGACATATTCTTTAGAGAGAAAATACATGGCGTAGCAGACCCAGACTCCTCCAAGGAAGCTACCCAAGGTGCTTTTTCCTATTTAAAGGATGTTTCTCCACTGGGATCCACCTGAGACTCCTCCCAAGTGTTTCCCAAACAGTTGTGACCTATTTAAAGAGAGAATACCTGGCGTAGCAGCCCCAGAGTCCTCCAAGGAAGCTACCCGAGGTGCTTTGTCTTCAAAGAAGTGCTATGCTCCACAACTCAGCAGACAATCATTGCAGGCATGTCCTAGTGACTTCTGACTTCTGCTTGTGTGTCCCGAGATCCTGGGTAGCAGCCCCAGACTCCTCCAAGGAAGCTACCCGAGGTGCTTTTTCTTCTTCAAAAGGAACCCCTATCCTCCACGACTCAGCCGACAATCATTCCAGGAATGTCCTAGTGACTTCTGACTTCTGACTTCTGCTTGTGTGTCCCGAGATCCTGGGTAGCAGCCCCAGACTCCTCAAGGAAGCTACCCAAGGTGCTGTCTCATTCTGAAACATTCCCTCTCCTTTGGGATCGGCCTGAAACTCCTCCCAAGCATCTCCCAGACTCTTTGGACATGATCTTTAGGGACCTGTGATCCTGGCGTAGCAGCCCCAGACTCCTCCAAGGAATCTACCCGAGGTGCTTTTTCTTCTTCAGAAGGAACCCCTATCCTCCACGACTCAGCAGACAATCATTCCAGGCATGTCCTAGTGACTTCTGACTTCTGACTTCTGCTTGTGGGTCCCGAGATCCTGGGTAGCAGCCCCAAACTCCTCCAAGGAAGCAGCCCGAGGTGCTTTTTCTTCTTCAAAAGGAACCCCTATCCTCCACGACTCAGCAGACAATCATTCCAGGCATGTCCTAGTGACTTCTGACTTCTGACTTCTGCTTGTGTGTCCCGAGATCCTGGGTAGCAGCCCCAGACTCCTCCAAGGAAGCTACCCGAGGTGCTGTCTCATTCTGAAACATTCCCTCTCCTTTGGGATCTGCCTGACACTCCTCCCAAGCATCTCCCAGACTCTTTGGACCTGATCTTTAGGGACCTGTGGTCCTGGTATAGCAGCCCCACACTCCTCCAAGGAAGCTACCCGAGGTGCTTTTCCCTCTTGAAAAAAAGATTTCTCCTCTGATATCCGCCTCAGACTCCTCCCAAGCATCTCCAAGAGGCTTCTGATCTGTTCTTTAAAGAAACCAGATGCTCCAAGCAGCCCCAGACTCCTCCAAGGAAGCGACACAAGTTGCTTTTTCTTCTTCAAAAGGAAACCCTATCCTCAGCGACTGAGCAGAGAATCATCCCAGGCATGTCCTAGTGACTTTTGACTTCTCCTTCTGTGACCTGAGGTCCTGGGTAGCAGTGCCAGACTCCGCCAAGGAAGCTACCCGAGGTGCTTTTTCCTCTTGAAAGCATGTTTCTCTGCCGTGTGGCAGCCCCAGGCTCCTCCAAGAAACTTACGCAAGATGATTTTTCCTCTTCAAAGGACGTTTCGCCTCTGACATCCACCTGAGACTCCTCCCAAGCATCTCCCAGACTCTTCTGACCTATCATTTAGAGACACGAGATCTCTAGTAGCAGCTCCAGGCTCCTCCAAGAAACCTACGCAAGATGACTTTTCTTCTTCAAAGGAAGCGCTATCCTCCACGATCCAGCGCAGCATCATCCCAGGCATGTCCTAGTGTCTTTAGGGTGCTGCTTCTGTGACCTTAGATCTTGGCTAGCAGTCCCAGACTCCTCCAACGAAGCTACCCGATGTGCTTTTCCCTCTTGAAGGCATGTTACTGTCCCGCGTAGCAGCCCCAGGCTCCTCCAAGGAAGCTACGCAAGATGATTTTTCCTCTTCAAAGGCTGTTGCTCCTCTGCATCCACCCGAGACTCCTCCCAAGTATGTCCCAAACAGTTGTGACATAGTCTTTAGAGAGAAAATACCTGGCGTAGCAGCCCCAGACTCCTCCAGGGAAGCTACCCGAGGTGCTTCTTCTTCAAAGAAGTGCTATGCTCCACGACTCAGCAGACAATCATTCCAGGCATGTCCTATTGACTTCTGACTTCTGCTTGTGGGTCCCGAGATCCTGGGTAGCAGCCCCAAACTCCTCCAAGGAAGCTACCCGAGGTGATTTTTGCTCTTGAAAAAAGATTTCTCCTCTGATATCCGCCTCAGTCTCCTCCCAAGCATCTCCAAGAGGTTTCTGACCTGTTCTGTAACGACACCAGATGCTCCGTAGCAGCCCCAGGCTCCTCCAAGGAAGCTACCCGAGGTGCTTTTCCCTCTTGAAAAAAGATTTCTCCTCTGATATCCGCCTCAGACTCCTCCCAAGCATCTCCAAGAGGTTTCTGACCTGTTCTTTAACCACACCAGATGCTCCGTAGCAGCCCCAGGCTCCTCCAAGGAAGCGACACAAGGTGCTTTTTCTTCTTCAAAAGGAACCCCTATCATCAACGACTGAGCAGAGAATCATCCCAGGCATGTCCTAGTGACTTTTGACTTCTGCTTCTGTGACCTGACGTCCTGGGTAGCAGCCCCCAGGTCCTCCAAGGAAGCTACCCGAGGTGATTTTTCCTCTTGAAAGCATGTTACTCTGCCACGTAGCAGTCCCAGACTCCTCCAAGAAACCTATGCAAGATGAGTTTTCTTCTTCAACGGCTGTTGCTCCTCTGCATCCGCCCGAGACTCCTCCCAAGTATTTCCCAAACAGTTGTGACATAGTATTTAGAGAGAAAATACCTGGCGTAGCAGCCCCAGACTCCTCCAAGGAAGCTACCCAAGGTGCTTTTTCTTATTTAAAGGATGTTTCTCCACTGGGATCCACCTGAGACTCCTCCCAAGTGTTTCCCAAACAGTTGTGACCTATTTAAAGAGAAAATACCTGGCGTAGCAGCCCCAGACTCCTCCAAGGAAGCTACCCAAGGTGCTTTTTCTTCTTCAAAGAAGTGCTATGCTCCACGACTCAGTAGACAATCACTCCAGGCATGTCCTAGTGACTTCTGACTTCTGCTTGTGGGTCCCAAGATCCTGGGTAGCAGCCCCAGACTCCTCCAAGGAAGCTACCCGAGGTGCTGTCTCATTCTGAAATATTCCCTCTCCTTTGAGATCTGCTTGAGACTCCTCCCAAGCATCTCCCAGACTCTTTGGACCTGATCTTCAGGAACCTGTGATCCTGGGTAGCAGCCCCAGACTCCTCCAAGGAAGCTACCCGAGGTGCTTTTCCCTCTTGAAAAAAGATTTCTCCTCTGATATCCGCCTCAGACTCCTCCCAAGCATCTCCAAGAGGTTTCTGACCTGTTCTTTAACCACACCATATGCTCCGTAGCAGCCCCAGACTCCTCCAAGGAAGCGACACAAGTTGCTTTTTCTTCTTCAAAAAGAACCCCTATCCTCAACGACTGAGCAGAGAATCATCCCAGGCATGTCCTAGTGACTTTTGACTTCTGCTTCTGTGACCTGAGGTCCTGGGTATCAGCGCCAGACTCCTCCAAGGAAGCTACCCGTGGTGCTTTTTCCTCTTGAAAGCATGTTTCTATGCCGCGTGGCAGCCCCAGGCTCCTCCAAGAAACTTACACAAGATGATTTTTCCTCTTTAAAGGATGTTTCGCCTCTGACATCCACCTGAGACTCCTCCCAAGCATCTCCCAGACTCTTCTGACCTATCATTTAGAGACACGAGATCTCTAGTAGCAGCTCCAGGCTCCTCCAAGAAACCTACGCAAGATGATTTTTCTTCTTCAAAGGAAGCGCTATCCTCCACGATCCAGCGCAGCATCAACCCAGGCATGTCCTAGTGTCTTTAGGGTTCTGCTTCTGTGACCTGAGATCTTGGCTAGCAGTCCCAGACACCTCCAAGGAAGCTACATAGGTTGCTTTTCCTTCTTCAGAGGAAGCCCTATCCTCTGCAACCCCGCGCGGAATCATCCCAGGCATGTCCTACTGACTTTTGACTTCTGCTTCTGTGACCTGAGGTCCTTGGTAGCAGCCCCACACTCCGCCAAGGAAGCTACCCGATGCGCTTTTCCCTCTTCAAAGCACGTTTCTCTGCCGTGTGGCAGCCCCAGGCTCCTCCAAGAAACTTACGCAAGATGATTTTTCCTCTTTAAAGGAAGTTTCACCTCTGGCATCCACCTGAGACTCCTCCCAAGCATCTCCCAGACTCTTCTGACCTATCATTTAGAGACACGAGATCTCTAGTAGCAGCTCCAGGCTCCTCCAAGAAACCTACGCCAGATGATTTTTCTTCTTCAAAGGAAGCGCTATCCTCCACGATCCAGCGAAGCATCATCCCAGGCATGTCCTACTGAATTTTGACTTCTGCTTCTGTGACCTGAGGTCCTGCGTAGCAGCGCCAGACTCCTCCAAGGAAGCTACCCGAGGTTCTTTTCCACCCTGAAAGCATGTTACTGTGCCGCGTAGCAGCCCCAGACTCCTCCAAGAAAATTACGCAAGATGATTTTTCCTCTTCAAAGGCTGTTGCTCCTATGCATCCACCCGGGACTCCTTCCAAGTATTTCCTAAACAGTTGTGACATAGTCTTTAGAGAGAAAATACCTGGTGTAGTAGCCCCAGACTCCTCCAAGGAATCTACCCAAGGTGCTTTTTCCTATTTAAAGATGTTTCTCCACTGGGATCCACCTGAGACTCCTCCCAAGTGTTTCCCAAACAGTTGTGACCTATTCTTTATAGAGAAAATACCTGGCGTAGCTGCCCCAGACTCCTCCAAGGAAGCTACCCAAGGTGCTTTTTCTTCTTCAAAAGGAACCCCTATCCTCCACGACTCAGCAGACAATCATTCCAGGCATGTCCTAGTGACTTCTGACTTCTGACTTCTGCTTGTGGGTCCCGAGATCCTGGGTAGCAGCCCCAGACTCCTCCAAGGAAGCTACCCGAGGTGCTGTCTCATTCTGAAACATTCCCTCTCCTTTGGGATCTGCCTGAAACTCCTCCCAAGCATCTCCCAGACTATTTGGACCTGATCTTCAGGGACCTGTGATCCTGGGTAGCAGCCCCACACTCCTCCAAGGAAGCTACCCGAGCTGCTTTTTCCTCTTGAAAAAAGATTTCTCCTCTGATATCCGCCTCCGACTCCTCCCAACCATCTCCAAGAGGTTTCTGACCTGTTCTTTAACGACACCAGATGCTCCGAGCAACCCCAGACTCCTCCAAGGAAGCAACACAAGTTGCTTTTTCTTCTTCAAAAGGAACCCCTATCCTCAACGACTGAGCAGAGAATCATCCCAGGCACGTCCTAGTGACTTCTGACTTCTGCTTCTGTGACCTGAGGTCCTGGGTAGCAGCGCCAGACTCCTCCAAGGAAGCTACCCGAGGTGATTTTTCCTCTTGAAAGCATGTTTCTCTGCCACGTGGCAGCCCCAGGCTCCTCCAAGAAACTTACGCAAGATGATTTTTCCTCTTCAAAGGACGTTTCGCCTCTGGCATCCACCTGAGACTCCTCCCAAGCATCTCCCAGACTCTTCTGACCTATCATTTAGAGACACGAGTTCTCTAGTAGCAGCTCCAGGCTCCTCCAAGAAACCTACGCCAGATGATTTTTCTTCTTCAAAGGAAGCGCTATCCTCCACGATCCAGCGCAGAATCATCCCAGGCATGTCCTAGTGTCTTTAGGGTGCTGCTTGTGGGACCTGAGATCTTGGCTAGCAGTCCCAGACTCCTCCAAGGAAGCTACATAGGTTGCTTTTCCTTCTTCAGAGGAAGCTCTATCCTCTGCAATCCAGCGCAGAATCATCCCAGGCATGTCCTAGTGACTTTTGACTTCTGCTTCTGTGACCTGAGGTCCTTGGTAGCAGCGCCAGACTCCGCCAAGGAAACTACCCGAGGTTCTTTTCCATCCTGAAAGCATGTTACTGTGCCGCGTAGCAGCCCCAGGCTCCTCCAAGAAACTTACGCAAGATGATTTTTCCTCTTTAAAGGACGTTTCGCCTCTAGCATCCACCTGAGTCTCCTCCCAAGCATCCCCCAGACTCTTCTGACCTATCATTTAGAGACACGAGATCTCTAGTAGCAGCTCCAGGCTCCTCCAAGAAACCTACGCCAGATGATTTTTCTTCTTCAAAGGAAGCGCTATCCTCCACGATCCAGCGCAGAATCATCCCAGGCACGTCCTAGTGACTTTTGACTTCTGCTTCTGTGACCTGAGGTCCTTGGTAGCAGCACCAGACTCCTCCAAGGAAGCTACCCGAGGTGCTTTTTCCTCTTGAAAGCATGTTACTGTGCCGCGTAGCACCCCCAGACTCCTCCAAGGAAGCTACGCAAGATGATTTTTCCTCTTCAAAGGCTGTTGCTCCTCTGCATCCACCCGAGACTCCTCCCAAGTATTTCCCAAGCAGTTGTGACATAGTATTTAGAGAGAAAATACCTGGCGTAGCAGCCCCAGACTCCTCCAAGGAGCTACCCAAGGTGCTTTTTCTTCTTCAAAAGGAACCCCTATGCTCTACGACTCAGCAGACAATCATTCCAGGCATGTCCTAGTGACTTCTGACTTCTGCTTGTGGGTCCCGAGATCCTGGGTAGCAGCCCCAGACTCCTCCAAGGAAGCTACCCGAGGTGCTTCTTCTTCAAAGAAGTGCTATGCTCCACGCCTCAGCAGACAATCATTCCAGGCATGTCCTAGTGACTTCTAACTTCTGCATGTGGGTCCCGAGACCCTTGGTAGCAGCCCCAGACTCCTCCAAGGAAGCTACCCGAGGTGCTTTTCCCTCTTGAAAAAAGATTTCTCCTCTGATATCCGCCCCAGACTCCTCCCAAGCATCTCCAAGAGGTTTCTGACCTGTTCTTTAATAACACCAGATGCTCCGTAGCAGCCCCAGACTCCTCCAAGGAAGCGACACAAGTTGCTTTTTCTTCTTCAAAAGGAACACCTATCCTCAACGACTGAGCAGAGAATCTTCCCAGGCATGTCCTAGTGACTTCTGACTTCTGCTTCTGTGCCCTGAGGTCCTGGGTAGCAGTGCCAGACTCCTCCAAGGAGGCTACCCGAGGTGCTTTTCCCTCTTGAAAGCGTGTTACTCTGCCACGTAGCAGTCCCAGACTCCTCCAAGCAACCTACGCAAGATGAGTTTTCTTCTTCAATGGCTGTTGCTCCTCTGCATCCACACGAGACTCCTCCCAAGTGTTTCCCAAACAGTTGTGACCTATTTAAAGAGAAAATACCTGGTGTAGCAGCGCCAGACTCCTCCAAAGAAGCTACCCGAGGTGCTGTCTCATTCTGAAATATTCCCTCTCCTTTGAGATCTGCTTGAGACTCCTCCCAAGCATCTCCCAGACTCTTTGGACATGATCTTCAGGGACCTGTGATCCTGGGTAGCAGCCCCAGACTCCTCCAAGGAAGCTACCCGAGGTGCTTTTCCCTCTTGAAAAAAGATTTCTCCTCTGATATCCGCCTCAGACTCCTCCCAAGCATCTCCAAGAGGTTTCTGACCTGTTCTTTAACGACACCAGATGCTCCGTAGCAGCCCCAGGCTCCTCCAAGGAAGCGACACAACTTGCTTTTTCTTCTTTAAATGGAATCCCTATCCTCAACAACTGAGCAGAGAATCATCCCAGGCATGTCCTAGTGACTTTTGACTTCTGCTTCTGTGACCTGAGGTCCTGGGTAGCAGCGCCAGACTCCGCCAAGGAAGCTACCCGTGGTGCTTTTTCCTCTTGAAAGCATGTTTCTCTGCCGTGTGGCAGCCCCAGGCTCCTCCAAGAAACTTACGCCAGATGATTTTTCTTCTTCAAAGGAAGCGCTATCCTCCACGATCCAGCGCAGCATCATCCCAGGCATGTCCTAGTGTCTTTAGGGTTCTGCTTCTGCGACCTGAGATCTTGGCTAGCAGTCCCAGACTCCTCCAACGAAGCTACGCAAGATGATTTTTCCTCTTCAAAGGCTGTTGCTCCTCTGCATCCACCCGAGACTCCTCCCAAGTGTTTCCCAAACAGTTGTGACATAGTCTTTAGAGAGAAAATACCTGGCGTAGCAGCCCCAGACTCCTCCAAGGAAGCTACCCGAGGTGCTTCTTCTTCAAAGAAGTGCTATGCTCCACGACTCAGCAGACAATCATTCCAGGCATGTCCTAGTGACTTCTGACTTCTGCTTGTGGGTCCCGAGATCCTGGGTAGCAGCCCCAGACTCCTCCAAGGAAGCTACCCGAGGTGCTTTTCCCTCTTGAAAAAAGATTTCTCCTCTGATATCCGCCTCAGACTCCTCCCAAGCATCTCCAAGAGTTTTCTCACCTGTTCTTTAACGACACCAGATGCTCCGTAGCAGCCCCAGACTCCTCCAAGGAAGCGACACAAGTTGCTTTTTCTTCTTCAAAAAGAACACCTATCCTCAACGACTGAGCAGAGAATCATCCCAGGCATGTCCTAGTGACTTTTGGCTTCTGCTTCTGTGACCTGAGGTCCTGTGTAGCAGCCCCCGGCTCCGCCAAGGAAGCTACCCGATGTGCTTTTCCCTCTTGAAGGCATGTTACTCTGCCACGTAGCAGTCCCAGACTATTCCAAGAAACCTACGCTAGATGAGTTTTCCTCTTCAAAGGCTGTTGCTCCTCTGCATCCACCCGAGACTACTCCCAAGTATTTCCCAAACAGTTGTGACATAGTATTTAGAGAGAAAATACCTGGCGTAGCAGCCCCAGACTCCTCCAAGGAAGCTACCCAAGGTGCTTTTTCCTATTTAAAGGATGTTTCTCCACTGGGATCCACCTGAGACTCCTCCCAAGTGTTTCCCAAACAGTTGTGACCTATTCTTTATAGAGAAAATACCTGGTGTAGCAGCCCCAGACTCCTTCAAGGAAGCTACCCGAGGTGCTGTCTCATTCTGAAACATTCCCTCTCCTTTGGGATCTGCTTAAGACTCCTCCCAAGCATCTCCCAGACTCTTTGGACCTTATCTTCAGGGACCTGTGATCCTGGGTAGCAGCCCCAGACTCCTCCAAGGAAGCGACACAAGTTGCCTTTTCTTCTTCAAAAGGAACCCCTATCCTCAACGACTGAGCAGAGAATCATCCCAGGCATGTCCTAGTGACTTTTGACTTCTGCTTCTGTGACCTGAGGTCCTGGGTAGCAGCGCCAGACTCTGCCAAGGAAGCTACCCGAGGTGATTTTTCCTCTTGAAAGCATGTTTCTCTGCCATGTGGCAGCCCCAGGCTCCTCCAAGAAACTTACGCAAGATGATTTTTCCTCTTCAAAGGACGTTTCGCCTCTAGCATCCACCTGAGACTCCTCCCAAGCATCTCCCAGGCTCTTCTGACCTATCATTTAGAGACACGAGATCTCTAGTAGCAGCTCCAGGCTCCTCCAAGAAACCTACGCCAGAAGATTTTTCTTCTTCAAAGGAAGCGCTATCCTCCACGATCCAGCGCAGAATCATCCCAGGCATGTCCTAGTGTCTTTAGGGTTCTGCTTCTGTGACCTGAGATCTTGCCTAGCAGTCCCAGACTCCTCCAAGGAAGCTACCCGATGTGCTTTTCCCTCTTGAAAGCGTGTTACTGTGCCGCGTAGCAGCCCAAGACTCCTCCAAGGAAGCTATGCAAGATGATTTTCCTGCATCCACCCGAGACTCCTCCCAAGTATTTCCCAAACAGTTGTGACATAGTCTTTAGAGAGAAAATACCAGGTGTAGCAGACCCAGGCTCCTCCAAGGAAGCTACCCAAGGTGCTGTCTCATTCTGAAATATTCCCTCTCCTTTGAGATCTGCTTGAGACTCCTCCCAAGCATCTCCCAGACTCTTTGGACATGATCTTCAGGGACCTGTGATCCTGGGTAGCAGCCCCACACTCCTCCAAGGAAGCTACCCGAGGTGCTTTTCCCTCTTGAAAAAAGATTTCTCCTCTGATATCCGCCTCAGACTCCTCCCAAGCATCTCCAAGAGTTTTCTCACCTGTTCTTTAACGACACCAGATGCTCCGTAGCAGCCCCAGGCTCTTCCAAGGAAGCGACACAAGTTGCCTTTTCTTCTTCAAAAAGAACCCCTATCCTCAACGACTGAGCAGAGAATCATCCCAGGCATGTCCTAGTGACTTTTGACTTCTGCTTCTGTGACCTGAGGTCCTGGGTAGCAGCGCCATACTCCGCCAAGGAAGCTATCCGATGTGCTTTTTCCTCTTGAAAGCATGTTTCTCTGCCGCGTGGCAGCCCCAGGCTCCTCCAAGAAACTTACGCAAGATGATTTTTCCTCTTCAAAGGACGTTTCGCCTCTAGCATCCACCTGAGACTCCTCCCAAGCTTCTCCCAGACTCTTCTGACCTATCATTTAGAGACACGAGATCTCTAGTAGCAGCTCCAGGCTCCTCCAAGAAACCTACGCCAGAATATTTTTCTTCTTCAAAGGAAGCGCTATCCTCCACGATCCAGCGCAGAATCATCCCAGGCATGTCCTAGTGTCTTTAGGGTTCTGCTTCTGTGACCTGAGATCTTGGCTAGCAGTCCCAGACTCCTCCAAGGAAGCTACATAGGTTGCTTTTCCTTCTTCAGAGGAAGCCCTATCCTCTGCAATCCAGCGCAGAATCATCCCAGGCATCTCCTAGTGTCTTTTGGGTTCTGCTTCTGTGACATGAGGTCCTGAGTAGCAGTGCCAGAGTCCTCCAAGGAAGCTACCCGATTTGCTTTTCCCTCTTGAGAGCATGTTACTGTGCTGTGTAGCAGCCCCAGGCTCTTCCAAGGAAGCTACGCAAGATGATTTTTCCTCTTCAAAGGCTGTTGCTCCTCTGCATCCACCCGAGACTCCTCCCAAGTATTTCCCAAACAGTTGTGACATATTCTTTAGAGAGAAAATACCTGGCGTAGCAGACCCAGACTCCTCCAAGGAAGCTACCAAAGGTGCTTTTTCCTATTTAAACGATGTTTATCCACTGGGATCCACCTGAGACTCCCCCCAAGTGTTTCCCCAACAGTTGTGACCTATTTAAAGAGAAAATACCTGGCGTAGCAGTCCCAGACTCCTCCAGGGAAGCTACCCGAGGTGCTTCTTCTTCTTCAAAGAAGTGCTATGCTCCACGACTCAGCAGACAATCATTCCAGGCATGTCCTAGTGACTTCTGACTTCTGCTTGTGGGTCCCGAGATCCTCGGTAGCAGCCCCAGACTCCTCCAAGGAATCTACCCGAGGTGCTTTTTCCTCTTGAAAAAAGATTTCTCCTCTGATATCCGCCTCAGACTCCTCCCAAGCATCTCCAAGAGGTTTCTGACCTGTTCTTTAATGACACCAGATGCTCCGTATCAGCACCAGACTCCTCCAAGGAAGAGACACAAGTTGCTTTTTCTTCTTCAAAAAGAACACCTATCCTCAACGACTGAGCAGACAATCATCCCAGGCATGTCCTAGTGACTTCTGACTTCTGCTTCTGTGACCTGAGGTCCTGGGTAGCAGCGCCAGACTCCTCCAAGGAAGCTACCCGAGGTGCTTTTCCCTCTTGAAAGCGTGTTACTCTGCCACGTAGCATTCCCAGACTCCTCCAAGAAACCTACGCAAGATGAGTTTTCTTCTTCAACGGCTGTTGCTCCTCTGCATCCACCCGAGACTTCTCCCAAGTATTTCCCAAACAGTTGTGACATATTCTTTAGAGAGAAAATACCTGGCGTAGCAGCCCCAGACTCCTCCAAGGAAGCTACCCAAGGTGCTTTTTCCTATTTAAAGGATGTTTCTCCACTGGGATCCACCTGAGACTCCTCCCAAGTGTTTCCCAAACAGTTGTGACCTATTCTTTAAAGAGAAAATACCTGGCGTAGCAGCCCCAGACTCCTACAAGTAAGCTACATAGGTTGCTTTTCCTTCTTCAGTAGGAACCCCTATCATCCACGACTCAGCAGACAATCATTCCAGGCATGTCCTAGTGACTTCTGACTTCTGCTTGCGGGTTCTGAGATCCTGGGTAGCAGCCCCAAATTACTCCAAGGAAGCTACCCAAGGTGCTTTTTCCTATTTAAAGGATGTTTCTCCACTGGGATCCACCTGAGACTCCTCCCAAGTGTTTCCCAAACAGTTGTGACCTATTTAAAGAAAAAATACCTGGCGTAGCAGCCCCAGACTCCTCCAAGGAAGCTACCCAAGGTGCTTTTTCTTCTTCAAAGCAGTGCTATGCTCCACGACTCAGTAGACAATCACTCCAGGCATGTCCTAGTGACTTCTGACTTCTGCTTGTGTGTCCCGAGATCCTGGGTAGCAGCCCCAGACTCCTCCAAGGAAGCTACCCAAGGTGCTGTCTCATTCTGAAATATTCCCTCTCCTTTGGGATCTGCTTAAGACTCCTCCCAAGCATCTCCCAGACTCTTTGGACATGATCTTCAGGGACCTGTGATCCTGGGTAGTAGCCCCACACTCCTCCAAGGAAGCTACCCGACGTGCTTTTCCCTCTTGAAAAAAGATTTCTCCTCTGATATCCGCCTCAGACTCCTCCCAAGCATCTCCAAGAGGTTTCTGACCTGTTCTTTAACGACACCAGATGCACCGTAGCAGCCCCAGACTCTTCCAAGGAAGCGACACAAGTTGCTTTTTCTTCTTTAAAACGAACCCCTATCCTCAACGACTGAGCAGAGAATCATCCCAGGCATGTCCTAGTGACTTTTGACTTCTGCTTCTGTGACCTGAGGTCCTGGGTAGCAGCGCCAGACTCCGCCAAGGAAGCTACCCGAGGTGCTTTTTCCTCTTGAAAGCATGTTTCTCTGCCACGTGGCAGCCCCAGGCTCCTCCAAGAAACTTACGCAAGATGATTTTTCCTCTTCAAAGGACGTTTCGCCTCTGGCATCCACCTGAGACTCCTCCCAAGCATCTCCAAGACTCTTCTGACCTATCATTTAGAGACACGAGATCTCTAGTAGCAGCTCCAGGCTCCTCCAAGAAAACTACGCCAGATGATTTTTCTTCTTCAAAGGAAGCGCTATCCTCCACGATCCAGCGCAGAATCATCCCAGGCATGTCCTAGTGTCTTTAGGGTTCTGCTTCTGTGACCTGAGATCTTGGCTAGCAGTCCCAGACTCCTCCAAGGAAGCTACATAGGTTGATTTTCCTTCTTCAGGGGAAGCCCTATCCTCTGCAATCCAGTGCAGAATCATCCCAGGCATGTCCTAGTGTCTTTTGGCTTCTGCTTCTGTGACCTGAGGTCCTGGGTAGCAGCGCCAGACTCCTCCAAGGAAGCTACCCGATGTGCTTTTCCCTCTTGAAAGCATGTTACTGTGCTGTGTAGCAGCCCCAGACTCCTCCAAGGAAGCTACGCAAGATGATTTTTCCTCTTCAAAGGCTGTTGCTCCTCTGCATCCACCCGAGACTACTCCCAAGTATTTCGCAAACAGTTGTGACATATTCTTTAGAGAGAAAATACCTGACATAGCAGCCCCAGACTCCTCCAAGGAAGCGACACAAGGTGCTTTTTCCTATTTAAAGGATGTTTCTCCACTGGGATCGACCTGAGACTCCTCCCAAGTGTTTCCCAAACAGTTGTGACCTATTTAAAGTGAAAATACCTGGCGTAGCAGCCCCAGACTCCTCCAAGGAAGATACCCGAGGTGCTTTTTCTTCTTCAAAAGGAACCCTTATCCTCCACGACTCAGCAGACTATCATTCCAGGCATGTCCTAGTGACTTCTGACTTCTGACTTCTGCTTGCGGGTTCCGAGATCCTGGGTAGCAGCCCCAGACTCCTCCAAGTAAGCTACCCGAGGAGCTGTCTCATTCTGAAACATTCCCTCTCCTTTGGGATCTGCCTCAGACTCCTCCCAAGCATCTCCCAGATTATTTCGACCTGATCTTTAGGGACCTGTGATCCTGGGTAGCAACACCAGACTCCTCCAAGGAAGCTACCCGAGGTGCTTTTTCCTCTTGAAAGCATGTTTCTCTGCCATGTGGCAGCCCCAGGCTCCTCCAATGAATCTACGAAAGATGGTTTTTCCTTTTTAAAGGATGTTTCGCCTCTGTCATCCACCTGAAACTCCTCCCAAGCATCTCCCAGACTCTTCTGACCTATCATTTAGAGACACGAGATCTCTAGTAGCAGCTCCACGCTCCTCCAAGAAAGCTACGCCACATGATTTTTCTTCTTCAAAGGAAGCGCTATCCTCCACGATCCAGCGCAGAATCATCCTAGGCATGTCCTAGTGTCTTTAGGGTTCTGCTTCTGTGACCTGAGATCTTGGCTAGCAGTCCCAGACTCCTCCAAGGAAGCTACGCAAGGCGCTTTTTCCTATTTAAAGGGTGTTGCTCCTCTGCATCCACCCGAGACTCCTCCCAAGTATTTCCCAAACAGTTGTGACATAGTCTTTAGAGAGAAAATACCTGGCGTAGCAGCCACAGACTCCTCCAAGGAAGCTACCCGAGGTGCTTTTTCTTCTTCAAAAGGAACCCCTATCCTCCACGACTCAGCAGACAATCATTCCAGGCATGTCCTAGTGAATTGTGACTTCTGACTTCTGCTTGTGGGTCCCGAGATCCTGGGTACCAGCCCCAGACTCCTCCAAGAAACCTACCCGAGGTGCTGTCTCATTCTGAAATATTCCCTCTCCTCTGGGATCTGCCTGAGACTCCTCCCAAGCATGTCCAAGAGTTTTCTCACCTGATCTTTAGGGACCTGTGATCCTGGGTAGCAGCCCCAGACCCTCCAAGGAATCTACCCGAGGTGCTTTTTCCTCTTGAAAAAAGATTTCTCCTCTGATATGCGCCTCAGACTCTCCCCAAGCATCTCCAAGAGGTTACTGACATGTTCTTTAACGACACCGGATGCTCCGTATCAGCACCAGACTCCTCCAAGGAAGCAACACAAGTTGCTTTTTCTTCTTCAAAAAGAACCCCTATCCTCAACGACTGAGCAGAGAATCATCCCAGGCATGTCCTAGTGACTTCTGACTTCTGATTCTGTGACCTGAGGTCCTGGGTAGCAGCGCCAGACTCCTCCAAGGAAGCTATCCGAGGTGCTTTTTCCTCTTGAAAGCATGTTACTCTGCCACGTGGCAGCCCCAGGCTCCTCCAAGAAACCTACGCCAGATGATTTTTCTTCTTCAAAGGAAGCGCTATCCTCCACGATCCAGCGCAGAATCATCCCAGGCATGTCCTAGTGTCTTTAGGGTGCTGCTTGTGGGACCTGAGATCTTGGCTAGCAGTCCCAGACTCCTCCAAGGAAGCTACCCGAGGTGCTTTTTCTTTTTCAAAAGGAACCCCTATCGTCCACAAATCCGCAGACAATCAATTCAGGAATGTCCTAGTGACTTCTGACTTCTGCCTGAGGGTCCCGAGATCCTGGGTAGCAGCCCCAGACTCCTGCAAGGCAGCTACCCGAGGTGCTTTCTCATTCTGAAACATTCCCTCTCCTTTGGGATCTGCCTGAGACTCCTCCCAAGCATCTCCCAGACTCTTTGGACCTGATCTTTAGGGACCTGTGATCCTGGGTAGCAGCCCCAGACTCCTCCAAGGAAGCTACCCGAGTTGCTTTTCCCTCTTGAAAGCATGTTACTGTTCCGCGTAGCAGCCCTAGACTCCTCCAAGGAGGCTACGCAAGATGATTTTTCCTCTTCAAAGGCTGTTGCTCCTCTGCATCCGCCCGAGACTCCTCCCAAGTATTTCCCAAACAGTTGTGACATATTCTTTAGAGAGAAAATACCTGGCGTAGCAGACCCAGACTCCTCCAAGGAAGCTACCAAAGGTGCTTTTTCCTATTTAAACGATGTTTATCCACTGGGATCCACCTGAGACTCCCCCCAAGTGTTTCCCCAACAGTTGTGACCTATTTAAAGAGAAAATACCTGGCGTAGCAGTCCCAGACTCCTCCAGGGAAGCTACCCGAGGTGCTTCTTCTTCTTCAAAGAAGTGCTATGCTCCACGACTCAGCAGACAATCATTCCAGGCATGTCCTAGTGACTTCTGACTTCTGCTTGTGGGTCCCGAGATCCTCGGTAGCAGCCCCAGACTCCTCCAAGGAATCTACCCGAGGTGCTTTTTCCTCTTGAAAAAAGATTTCTCCTCTGATATCCGCCTCAGACTCCTCCCAAGCATCTCCAAGAGGTTTCTGACCTGTTCTTTAATGACACCAGATGCTCCGTATCAGCACCAGACTCCTCCAAGGAAGAGACACAAGTTGCTTTTTCTTCTTCAAAAAGAACACCTATCCTCAACGACTGAGCAGACAATCATCCCAGGCATGTCCTAGTGACTTCTGACTTCTGCTTCTGTGACCTGAGGTCCTGGGTAGCAGCGCCAGACTCCTCCAAGGAAGCTACCCGAGGTGCTTTTCCCTCTTGAAAGCGTGTTACTCTGCCACGTAGCATTCCCAGACTCCTCCAAGAAACCTACGCAAGATGAGTTTTCTTCTTCAACGGCTGTTGCTCCTCTGCATCCACCCGAGACTTCTCCCAAGTATTTCCCAAACAGTTGTGACATATTCTTTAGAGAGAAAATACCTGGCGTAGCAGCCCCAGACTCCTCCAAGGAAGCTACCCAAGGTGCTTTTTCCTATTTAAAGGATGTTTCTCCACTGGGATCCACCTGAGACTCCTCCCAAGTGTTTCCCAAACAGTTGTGACCTATTCTTTAAAGAGAAAATACCTGGCGTAGCAGCCCCAGACTCCTACAAGTAAGCTACATAGGTTGCTTTTCCTTCTTCAGTAGGAACCCCTATCATCCACGACTCAGCAGACAATCATTCCAGGCATGTCCTAGTGACTTCTGACTTCTGCTTGCGGGTTCTGAGATCCTGGGTAGCAGCCCCAAATTACTCCAAGGAAGCTACCCAAGGTGCTTTTTCCTATTTAAAGGATGTTTCTCCACTGGGATCCACCTGAGACTCCTCCCAAGTGTTTCCCAAACAGTTGTGACCTATTTAAAGAAAAAATACCTGGCGTAGCAGCCCCAGACTCCTCCAAGGAAGCTACCCAAGGTGCTTTTTCTTCTTCAAAGCAGTGCTATGCTCCACGACTCAGTAGACAATCACTCCAGGCATGTCCTAGTGACTTCTGACTTCTGCTTGTGTGTCCCGAGATCCTGGGTAGCAGCCCCAGACTCCTCCAAGGAAGCTACCCAAGGTGCTGTCTCATTCTGAAATATTCCCTCTCCTTTGGGATCTGCTTAAGACTCCTCCCAAGCATCTCCCAGACTCTTTGGACATGATCTTCAGGGACCTGTGATCCTGGGTAGTAGCCCCACACTCCTCCAAGGAAGCTACCCGACGTGCTTTTCCCTCTTGAAAAAAGATTTCTCCTCTGATATCCGCCTCAGACTCCTCCCAAGCATCTCCAAGAGGTTTCTGACCTGTTCTTTAACGACACCAGATGCACCGTAGCAGCCCCAGACTCTTCCAAGGAAGCGACACAAGTTGCTTTTTCTTCTTTAAAACGAACCCCTATCCTCAACGACTGAGCAGAGAATCATCCCAGGCATGTCCTAGTGACTTTTGACTTCTGCTTCTGTGACCTGAGGTCCTGGGTAGCAGCGCCAGACTCCGCCAAGGAAGCTACCCGAGGTGCTTTTTCCTCTTGAAAGCATGTTTCTCTGCCACGTGGCAGCCCCAGGCTCCTCCAAGAAACTTACGCAAGATGATTTTTCCTCTTCAAAGGACGTTTCGCCTCTGGCATCCACCTGAGACTCCTCCCAAGCATCTCCAAGACTCTTCTGACCTATCATTTAGAGACACGAGATCTCTAGTAGCAGCTCCAGGCTCCTCCAAGAAAACTACGCCAGATGATTTTTCTTCTTCAAAGGAAGCGCTATCCTCCACGATCCAGCGCAGAATCATCCCAGGCATGTCCTAGTGTCTTTAGGGTTCTGCTTCTGTGACCTGAGATCTTGGCTAGCAGTCCCAGACTCCTCCAAGGAAGCTACATAGGTTGATTTTCCTTCTTCAGGGGAAGCCCTATCCTCTGCAATCCAGTGCAGAATCATCCCAGGCATGTCCTAGTGTCTTTTGGCTTCTGCTTCTGTGACCTGAGGTCCTGGGTAGCAGCGCCAGACTCCTCCAAGGAAGCTACCCGATGTGCTTTTCCCTCTTGAAAGCATGTTACTGTGCTGTGTAGCAGCCCCAGACTCCTCCAAGGAAGCTACGCAAGATGATTTTTCCTCTTCAAAGGCTGTTGCTCCTCTGCATCCACCCGAGACTACTCCCAAGTATTTCGCAAACAGTTGTGACATATTCTTTAGAGAGAAAATACCTGACATAGCAGCCCCAGACTCCTCCAAGGAAGCGACACAAGGTGCTTTTTCCTATTTAAAGGATGTTTCTCCACTGGGATCGACCTGAGACTCCTCCCAAGTGTTTCCCAAACAGTTGTGACCTATTTAAAGTGAAAATACCTGGCGTAGCAGCCCCAGACTCCTCCAAGGAAGATACCCGAGGTGCTTTTTCTTCTTCAAAAGGAACCCTTATCCTCCACGACTCAGCAGACTATCATTCCAGGCATGTCCTAGTGACTTCTGACTTCTGACTTCTGCTTGCGGGTTCCGAGATCCTGGGTAGCAGCCCCAGACTCCTCCAAGTAAGCTACCCGAGGAGCTGTCTCATTCTGAAACATTCCCTCTCCTTTGGGATCTGCCTCAGACTCCTCCCAAGCATCTCCCAGATTATTTCGACCTGATCTTTAGGGACCTGTGATCCTGGGTAGCAACACCAGACTCCTCCAAGGAAGCTACCCGAGGTGCTTTTTCCTCTTGAAAGCATGTTTCTCTGCCATGTGGCAGCCCCAGGCTCCTCCAATGAATCTACGAAAGATGGTTTTTCCTTTTTAAAGGATGTTTCGCCTCTGTCATCCACCTGAAACTCCTCCCAAGCATCTCCCAGACTCTTCTGACCTATCATTTAGAGACACGAGATCTCTAGTAGCAGCTCCACGCTCCTCCAAGAAAGCTACGCCACATGATTTTTCTTCTTCAAAGGAAGCGCTATCCTCCACGATCCAGCGCAGAATCATCCTAGGCATGTCCTAGTGTCTTTAGGGTTCTGCTTCTGTGACCTGAGATCTTGGCTAGCAGTCCCAGACTCCTCCAAGGAAGCTACGCAAGGCGCTTTTTCCTATTTAAAGGGTGTTGCTCCTCTGCATCCACCCGAGACTCCTCCCAAGTATTTCCCAAACAGTTGTGACATAGTCTTTAGAGAGAAAATACCTGGCGTAGCAGCCACAGACTCCTCCAAGGAAGCTACCCGAGGTGCTTTTTCTTCTTCAAAAGGAACCCCTATCCTCCACGACTCAGCAGACAATCATTCCAGGCATGTCCTAGTGAATTGTGACTTCTGACTTCTGCTTGTGGGTCCCGAGATCCTGGGTACCAGCCCCAGACTCCTCCAAGAAACCTACCCGAGGTGCTGTCTCATTCTGAAATATTCCCTCTCCTCTGGGATCTGCCTGAGACTCCTCCCAAGCATCTCCAAGAGTTTTCTCACCTGATCTTTAGGGACCTGTGATCCTGGGTAGCAGCCCCAGACCCTCCAAGGAATCTACCCGAGGTGCTTTTTCCTCTTGAAAAAAGATTTCTCCTCTGATATGCGCCTCAGACTCTCCCCAAGCATCTCCAAGAGGTTACTGACATGTTCTTTAACGACACCGGATGCTCCGTATCAGCACCAGACTCCTCCAAGGAAGCAACACAAGTTGCTTTTTCTTCTTCAAAAAGAACCCCTATCCTCAACGACTGAGCAGAGAATCATCCCAGGCATGTCCTAGTGACTTCTGACTTCTGATTCTGTGACCTGAGGTCCTGGGTAGCAGCGCCAGACTCCTCCAAGGAAGCTATCCGAGGTGCTTTTTCCTCTTGAAAGCATGTTACTCTGCCACGTGGCAGCCCCAGGCTCCTCCAAGAAACCTACGCCAGATGATTTTTCTTCTTCAAAGGAAGCGCTATCCTCCACGATCCAGCGCAGAATCATCCCAGGCATGTCCTAGTGTCTTTAGGGTGCTGCTTGTGGGACCTGAGATCTTGGCTAGCAGTCCCAGACTCCTCCAAGGAAGCTACCCGAGGTGCTTTTTCTTTTTCAAAAGGAACCCCTATCGTCCACAAATCCGCAGACAATCAATTCAGGAATGTCCTAGTGACTTCTGACTTCTGCCTGAGGGTCCCGAGATCCTGGGTAGCAGCCCCAGACTCCTGCAAGGCAGCTACCCGAGGTGCTTTCTCATTCTGAAACATTCCCTCTCCTTTGGGATCTGCCTGAGACTCCTCCCAAGCATCTCCCAGACTCTTTGGACCTGATCTTTAGGGACCTGTGATCCTGGGTAGCAGCCCCAGACTCCTCCAAGGAAGCTACCCGAGTTGCTTTTCCCTCTTGAAAGCATGTTACTGTTCCGCGTAGCAGCCCTAGACTCCTCCAAGGAGGCTACGCAAGATGATTTTTCCTCTTCAAAGGCTGTTGCTCCTCTGCATCCGCCCGAGACTCCTCCCAAGTATTTCCCAAACAGTTGTGACATAGTATTTAGAGAGAAAATACCTGGCGTAGCAGCCCCAGACTCCTCCAAGGAAGCTACCCGAGTTGCTTTTCCCTCTTGAAAGCATGTTACTGTTCCGCGTAGCAGCCCTAGACTCCTCCAAGGAGGCTACGCAAGATGATTTTTCCTCTTCAAAGGCTGTTGCTCCTCTGCATCCGCCCGAGACTCCTCCCAAGAGTTTCCCAAACAGTTGTGACCTATTCTTTAAAGAGAAAATACCTGGCGTAGCAGCCCCAGACTCCTCCAAGGAAGCTACCCGAGGTGCTTTTTCTTCTTCAAAAGAAACCCCTATCTTCCACGACTCAGCAGACAATCATTCCAGGCATGTCCTAGTGACTTCTGACTTCTGACTTCTGCTTGTGTGTCCCGAGATCCTGGGTAGCAGCCCCAGACTCCTCCAAGGAAGCTACCCGAGGTGCTGTCTCCTTCTGAAACATTCCCTCTCCTTTGGGATCTGCTTAAGACTCCTCCCAAGCATCTCCCAGACTCTTTGGGACTGATCTTTAGGGACCTGTGATCCTGGGTAGCAGCCCCACACTCCGCCAAGGAAGCTACCCGAGGTGCTTTTTCCTCTTGAAAGCATGTTTCTCTGCCGTGTGGCAGCCCCAGGCTCCTCCATGAAACTTACGCAAGATGATTTTTCCTCTTCAAAGGACGTTTCGCCTCTAGCATCCACCTGAGACTCCTCCCAAGCATCTCCCAGACTCTTCTGACCTATCATTTAGAGACACGAGATCTCTAGTAGCAGCTCCAGGCTCCTCCAAGAAATCTACGCCAGATGATTTTCCTTCTTCAAAGAAGCGCTATCCTCCATGATCCAGCGCAGAATCATCCCAGGCATGTCCTAGTGTCTTTTGGGTGCTGATTGTGGGACCTGAGATCTTGGTTAGCATCGCCAGACTCCTCCAAGGAAGCTACCCGAGGTAATTTTCCATCTTGAAAGCATGTTACTGTGCCGCGTAGCAGCCCCAGACTCCTCCAAGGAAGCTACGCAAGATGATTTTTCCTCTTCAAAGGCTGTTGCTCCTCTGCATCCACCCGAGACTCCTCACAAGTATTTCCCAAGCAGTTGTGACATAGTCTTTAGAGAGAAAATACCTGGCGTAGCACACCCAGACTCCTCCAAGGAAGCTACCCGAGGTGGTGCTTCTTCAAAGAAGTGCTATGCTCCACAACTCAGCAGACAATCATTCCAGGCATGTCCTAGTGACTTCTGACTTATGCTTGTGGGTCCCGAGATCCTGGGTAGCAGCCCCAGACTCCTCCAAGGAAGCTACCCGAGGTGCTTTTCCCTCTTGAAAAAAGATTTCTCCTCTGATATCCGCCTCAGACTCCTCCCAAGCATCTCCAAGAGGTTTCTGACCTGTTCTGTAACGACACCAGATGCTCCGAGCAGCCCCAAACTCCTCCAAGGAAGCGACACAAGTTGCTTTTTCTTCTTCAAAAAGAACCCCTATCCTCAACAACTGAGCAGAGAATCATCCCAGGCATGTCCTAGTGACTTTTGACTTCTGCTTCTGTGACCTGAGGTCCTGGGTAGCAGCACCAGACTCCTCCAAGGAAGCTACCCGAGGTGCTTTTTCCCCTTGAAAGCAAGTTTCTCTGCCGTGTGGCAGCTCCAGGCTCTTCCAAGAAACCTACGCCAGAAGATTTTTCTTCTTCAAAGGAAGCGCTATCCTCCACGATCCAGCGCAGAATCATCCCAGGCATGACCTTGTGTCTTTTGGGTGCTGATTGTGGGACCTGAGATCTTGGCTAGCAGTCCCAGACTCCTCCTAGGAAGCTACATAGGTTGCTTTTCCTTCTTCAGGGGAAGCCCTATCCTCTGCAATCCAGTGCAGAATCATCCCAGGCATGTCCTACTGACTTTTGACTTCTGCTTCTGTGACCTGAGGTCCTGGGTAGCATCACCAGACTCCTCCAACGAAGCTACCCAATGTGCTTTTTCCTATTTAAAGGATGTTTCTCCACTGGGATCCACCTGAGACTCCTCCCAAGTGTTTCCCAAACACTTGTGAACTATTTAAAGAGAAAATACCTGATGCTCCGTAGCAGCCCCAGGCTCCTCCAAGGAAGTGACACAAGTTGCTTTTTCTTCTTCAAAAGGAACCCCTATCCTCAACGACTGAGCAGAGAATCATCCCAGGCATGTCCTAGTGACTTTTGACTTCTGCTTCTGTGACCTGAGGTCCTGGGTAGCAGCGCCAGACTCCGCCAAGGAAGCTACCCGAGGTGCTTTTTCCTCTTGAAAGCATGTTTCTCTGCCACGTGGCAGCCGCAGGCTCCTCCAAGGAAGCTACCCAAGGTGCTTTTTCCACCTCAAAGGACGTTTCGCCTCTAGCATCCACCTGAGACTCCTCCCAAGCATCTCCCAGACTCTTCTGACCTATCATTTAGAGACACGAGATCTCTAGTAGCAGCTCCAGGCTCCTCCAAGAAACCTACGCCAGATGATTTTCCTTCTTCAAAGGAAGCGCTATCCTCCACGATCCAGCGCAGAATCATCCCAGGCATGTCCTAGTGTCTTTAGGGTGCTGCTTGTGGGACCTGAGGTCCTGCGTAGCAGTGCCAGACTCCTCCAAGGAAACTACCCGAGGTTCTTTTCCATCCTGAAAGCACGTTAGTGTGCCGGGTAGCAGCCCCATGCTCCTCCAAGGAAGCTACCCAAGGTGCTTTTTCCTGTTTAAAGGATGTTTCTCCACTGGGATCCACCTGAGACTCCTCCCAAGTGTTTCCCAAACACTTGTGACCTATTTGAAGAGAAAATACCTGGCGTAGCAGGTCCCGGCTCCTCCAAGGAAGCTACCCGAGGTGCTTTTCCCTCTTCAGAGCATGTTACTGTGCTGCATAGCAGCCCCAGACTCCTCCAAGGAAGCTATGAAAGATGATTTTTCCTCTTCAAAGGCTGTTGCTCCTCTGCATCCACCCGAGACTCCTCCAAAGTATTTCCCAAACAGTTGTGACATACTCTTTAGAGAGAAAATACCTGGAGTAGCAGCCCCAGATTACTCCAAGGAAGCTACCCGAGGTGCTTTTTCCTCTTGAAAAAAGATTTCTCCTCTGATATCCGCCTCAGACTCCTCCCAAGCATCTCCAAGAGGCTTCTGACCTGTTCTGTAACGACACCAGATGCTCCGTAGCAGCCCCAGACTCCTCCAAGGAAGCGACACAAGTTGCTTTTTCTTCTTCAAAAGGAAACCCTATCCTCAACGACTGAGCAGAGAATCATCCCAGGCATGTCCTAGTGACTTCTGACTTCTGCTTCTGTGACCTGAGGTCCTGGGTAGCAGCGCCAGACTCCTCCCAGGAAGCTACCCGAGGTGCTGTTTTCGTTTTGAAAGCATGTTTCTCTGCTGCATGGCAGACCCAGGCTCCTCCAAGAAACTTACGCAAGATGATTTTTCCACTTTAAAGGACGTTTCGCCTCTAGCATCCACCTGAGACACCTCCCAAGCATCTCCCAGACTCTTCTGACCTATCATTTAGAGACACGAGATCTCTAGTAGCAGCTCCAGGCTCCTCCAAGAAACCTACGCAAGATGATTTTTCTTCTTCAAAGGAAGCGCTATCCTCCACGATCCAGCGCAGAATCATCCCAGGCATGTCCTAGTGTCTTTAGGGTGCTGCTTGTGGGACCTGAGATCTTGGCTAGCAGCCCCAGACTCCTCCAAGGAAGCTACCCGAGGTGCTTTATCTTCTTCAAAAGGGACCCCTATCCTCAATGACTGAGCAAATAATCATCCCAGGCATGTCCTACTGACTTTTGACTTCTGCTTCTGTGACCTGAGGTCCTGGGTAGCAGCGCCAGACTCCTCCAAGAAAGCTATCCCAGGTGCTTTTTTCAGCATTAAAGGATGTCTCTCCCCTGGGATCTGCCTAGGTTTCCTCTATTGCTCCTCCCAGAGTCATTTGTTCTGCTAGTTAGGTACCTGACATCCCAGGTAGCAGCCCCAGACTCCTCCAAAGAATCTACCCGAGCTGATTTCCCCTTTGGAAAACAAGGTCACCGCTCTGGGATACAACCAAGATTCCTCCCAGGCGTGCCCTAGATACCTTTGCCTTCTGCGTTAGGGACCTGACGACCGGGGTGGTGGCACCTCAGACTCCTCATGAGAAAGTTACCAGAAGTGCTTTTTCTCCTTTAAAGAAGCTGCCTTCAACATGAACCACCTGACACACCTCCCTCACTGCTCCTAGGGTCCTTTCCCTTCTGCTTTCGGGACCTGAGATCCTGGGTAGCAGCCCCAGACGCCTCCAAGAAAGGTACCCGAGGTGCTTTTTTTTCTTTAAAGATTCCCTCTCCTCTGGGATCTGCCTATGACTCCTCCCAGGTATTTCCAAGGTTTTTGACCTCTGCTTTACTGACTTGATGTCCCTCATAGGAGCCCCACACTCTTCCCAGAAAGCTACCCAAGGTGGTTTTTTTCCTTTAAAGTAACCTCTTTCTCCTCTGGGAAGCCTCACCCCTGTGAGTCCTCCCAGGCATCTGTTGCCGCCTTTTCCTGATTTCTTACTCTTGGGGAGGAAGAGCATGGCCAGCAGGTCAAGGGAGGTGATTCTGGCCCTCTACTCTGATCTGCCAAAACCTTACCTGGAATACTGTGTCCAGCTCTGGCGTCCTCAGCAAAGGACTGACATGGACTGAGCTGGTCCAGAGGAGGGCCGTGAAGACGATCAGTGGGGTGGAACGCCTCTCCTGTGCTGACAGGCTGAGAGAGTTGGGGTTGTTCAGGCTGGAGAAGAGAAGGCTCCTGGGAATCCGTACTGCGCAGGCTTTCAATACTTAAAGGGGACCTACAAGAAAGATGGGGACAGACTTGTTAGGATGGCCCGTAGCGATAAGATAGGGGGCAATGGTTTTAAACTCAAAGAGGGTAGATTGACACTAGACACGAGGAAGGCGTTTTTTAGGATGAGGGTGGTGAAACTCTGGCACAGGTTGCCCAGAGCAGTGGTAGATGTCCCATTCCTGGAAACATTCACGGTCAGGCTAGAAAGGGCTCCGAGAAGCCTGGTCTGGTTGAAGATGTCCCTGCTCACTGCAGGAGGGATAGGACTAGGTGACCTCCAAAGGTCCCTTCCAGCCCAAATGATTCTAGGACTGCACAGTTGTTTCCCTGTTGGCTCCTGTTGCCTCAGCAGCCCCTGGCTCGTCTGCCTCAGACTTCAAGTGTCCTGCAGTATACCCAGCATGTCTCAGGCTACACCACCCACACGGAAGAACAGGTGTGGGTAGAGGTCAAGGGCCACTGCAGGCTAGGACATTTCTTAGTGATGTCCTGAACCTGGGCCCCAGGGGGGCAGCAGTCTTCCCTAAGAGGAGGGTCTGTCTGGCATATTGCACCCTCTGTTCCCCGCAGAAGGGAGTCACCTACAACTGTACCTTGTCTTTTTCCTCCCTCATTGGAGGCAGTCACGATCTGCGGGTAGGCCTTTCTGACCTTGGCAACAGCTCTGGTGTAGGTGGACCATCACCCACATCATCCATTGACTGGCCTTCCACAGCCAGAGCCTCACACCTGTTCTACAGAGGCACCTGGGAAGGCAAGAAGGGGGTTCGCCTGCCACCCCAAGCACGGACTGGCCTCCACTCGCTCCTTTCCTTTAAAACACTGCCTCCAGCCTGGCAGGGGGAGGGTTCAGGATCCCCTTGATCTGGGTTTTTTTTTTCTGGTGGCTGTCCCTGGTCCTGTCTCAGGGAAGGCGGAGCGTGGCTCCACCAGCCTCTCTCTTTCTCAGGCTCCCTGGTGCTCCTTAACCTTTCTGTTTCCTCCCGTGGCTCTGCCACCAGGCTGTGCAGGTTGTCTACCTGGTCACACCTCGCACAGCTGCGCTCACTCCTGCCGTCCCTTACCAGCGAAGGGCTCTGGCATGCCCTGCAGCCCGAGGCCTGGGTGGCTGCACGCTTTCCTGGGAGCTCTGCCCGGGCTGCCAGAGGACAGGGCTTTCTGCCGGGCGGACCCAGAGCCAAGCTCCTGCCGGGAGGGCGGTGACCAGCAGCGAGACTCACCTCTCGGGCTGGGAGGCTGCCGACGCCCTCCCGCACCAGCCGCCGCTCCGGCCCCGGCCCCGGCCCCGGCGCCCCCGCTCGCCGGCGCTCCCCAGCCCGCTCTCTGCAGGCGCGGGGACTGCCGCGGCCCGGGACCTGCCGCTCGGCCGCGGACGGGACCGGGACCCGCCCCGGCGCGGCTCCCCTCGGCAACTGACAGCTCGCGATTGTGACCGCGCCTTTAAACCTCCCGCCGTTGCCGCGGCAACGCCCCCGCCTCGCGGCGTCCCTCGCGACAGCTGCCGTGGCGCGGCGGGTCTCTCGCCGCCCCGGCCCGTGCGGCGGCTGCGTCGCGTGCCCCTCGGCCGCCCCTTCCCCAGGCAGGGGCGACCCGGCGCCCTCCTGTGCCCTCCTCGGCCGGGGCCGCACCCGAAGGGCTGCCCGGCCGGCGGGGGGGGGCCCCGAGACCACGGCCGCGGGGGTCCCTCGCCTCCTAAGTTGCCGCATTAGTACCTCTCAAAATATTTTCAGCTGTTATTCAGGGACCTGGCGCATCCCGGGTAGCAGCCCCAGGCTCCTCCAAAGAATCTAGCCAAGCCTATTTCTCCTTTGAAAAACAAGACCATTGCTCTGGGAGCCAAACAAGATTCCTAGCAGGCTGCTCCTAAACTCCTTTCACTTCAGCTTTAGGGACCTGCGATCCCGGGCAGCAGCCCCAGACTCCTCCAAGAAAGCTATCCCAGGTGCTTTTTTCATCTTTAAAGGTTGTCTCACCTCTGGGATCCACCCGACCCTCTTCCCAGGAGTCTCCCAGAGTCTTTTCGGCTGCACTTTAGAGACCCGAGTTCCTTGGTAGCAGCCTCAGCCCCCTCTAAGATACCCAAATGCTTTTTCAGCTTTAAAGGATGTCTCTCCCCTGGGATCTGCCTAGGTTTCCTCTATTGCTCCTCCCAGAGTCATTTGTTCTGCTAGTTAGGTACCTGACATCCCAGGTAGCAGCCCCAGACTCCTCCAAAGAATCTACCCGAGCTGATTTCCCCTTTGGAAAACAAGGTCACCGCTCTGGGATACAACCAAGATTCCTCCCAGGCGTGCCCTAGATACCTTTGCCTTCTGCGTTAGGGACCTGACGACCGGGGTGGTGGCACCTCAGACTCCTCATGAGAAAGTTACCAGAAGTGCTTTTTCTCCTTTAAAGAAGCTGCCTTCAACATGAACCACCTGACACACCTCCCTCACTGCTCCTAGGGTCCTTTCGGGACCTGAGATCCTGGGTAGCAGCCCCAGACACCTCCAAGAAAGGTACCCGAGGTGCTTTTTTTTCTTTAAAGATTCCCTCTCCTCTGGGATCTGCCTATGACTCCTCCCAGGTATTTCCAAGGTTTTTGACCTCTGCTTTACTGACTTGATGTCCCTCATAGGAGCCCCACACTCTTCCCAGAAAGCTACCCAAGGTGGTTTTTTTCCTTTAAAGTAACCTCTTTCTCCTCTGGGAAGCCTCACCCCTGTGAGTCCTCCCAGGCATCTGTTGCCGCCTTTTCCTGATTTCTTACTCTTGGGGAGGAAGAGCATGGCCAGCAGGTCAAGGGAGGTGATTCTGGCCCTCTACTCTGATCTGCCAAAACCTTACCTGGAATACTGTGTCCAGCTCTGGCGTCCTCAGCAAAGGACTGACATGGACTGAGCTGGTCCAGAGGAGGGCCGTGAAGACGATCAGTGGGGTGGAACGCCTCTCCTGTGCTGACAGGCTGAGAGAGTTGGGGTTGTTCAGGCTGGAGAAGAGAAGGCTCCTGGGAATCCTTACTGCGCAGGCTTTCAATACTTAAAGGGGACCTACAAGAAAGATGGGGACAGACTTGTTAGGATGGCCCATAGTGATAAGATAGGGGGCAATGGTTTTAAACTCAAAGAGGGTAGATTGACACTAGATACGAGGAAGGCATTTTTTAGGATGAGGGTGGTGAAACTCTGGCACAGGTTGCCCAGAGCAGTGGTAGATGTCCCATTCCTGGAAACATTCACGGTCAGGCTAGAAAGGACTCTGAGAAACCTGGTCTGGTTGAAGATGTCCCTGCTCACTGCAGGAGGGATAGGACTAGGTGACCTCCAAAGGTCCCTTCCAGCCCAAATGATTCTAGGACTGCACAGTTGTTTCCCTGTTGGCTCCTGTTGCCTCAGCAGCCCCTGGCTCGTCTGCCTCAGACTTCAAGTGTCCTGCAGTATACCCAGCATGTCTCAGGCTACACCACCCACATGGAAGAACAGGTGTGGGTAACGGTCAAGGGCCACTGCAGGCTAGGACATTTCTTAGTGATGTCCTGAACCTGGGCCCCAGGGGGGCAGCAGTCTTCCCTAAGAGGAGGGTCTGTCTGGCATATTGCACCCTCTGTTCCCCGCAGAAGGGAGTCACCTACAACTGTACCTTGTCTTTTTCCTCCCTCATTGGAGGCAGTCACGATCTGCGGGTAGGCCTTTCTGACCTTGGCAACAGCTCTGGTGTAGGTGGACCATCACCCACATCATCCATTGACTGGCCTTCCACAGCCAGAGCCTCACACCTGTTCTACAGAGGCACCTGGGAAGGCAAGAAGGGGGTTCGCCTGCCACCCCAAGCACGGACTGGCCTCCACTCGCTCCTTTCCTTTAAAACACTGCCTCCAGCCTGGCAGGGGGAGGGTTCAGGATCCCCTTGATCTGGGTGTTTTTTTTCTGGTGGCTGTCCCTGGTCCTATCTCAGGGAAGGCGGAGCGTGGCTCCACCAGCCTCTCTCTTTCTCAGGCTCCCTGGTGCTCCTTAACCTTTCTGTTTCCTCCCGTGGCTCTGCCACCAGGCTGAGCAGGTTGTCTACCTGGTCACACCTCGCACAGCTGCGCTCACTCCTGCCGTCCCTTACCAGCGAAGGGCTCTGGCATGCCCTGCAGCCCGAGGCCTGGGTGGCTGCACGCTTTCCTGGGAGCTCTGCCCGGGCTGCCAGAGGACAGGGCTTTCTGCCGGGCGGACCCAGAGCCAAGCTCCTGCCGGGAGGGCGGTGACCAGCAGCGAGACTCACCTCTCGGGCTGGGAGGCTGCCGACGCCCTCCCGCACCAGCCGCCGCTCCGGCGCCGGCCCCGGCGCCCCCGCTCGCCGGCGCTCCCCAGCCCGCTCTCTGCAGGCGCGGGGACTGCCGCGGCCCGGGACCTGCCGCTCGGCCGCGGACGGGACCGGGACCCGCCCCGGCGCGGCTCCCCTCGGCAACTGACAGCTCGCGATTGTGACCGCGCCTTTAAACCTCCCGCCGTTGCCGCGGCAACGCCCCCGCCTCGCGGCGTCCCTCGCGACAGCTGCCGTGGCGCGGCGGGTCTCTCGCCGCCCCGGCCCGTGCGGCGGCTGCGTCGCGTGCCCCTCGGCCGCCCCTTCCCCAGGCAGGGGCGACCCGGCGCCCTCCTGTGCCCTCCTCGGCCGGGGCCGCACCCGAAGGGCTGCCCGGCCGGCGGGGGGGGGCCCCGAGACCACGGCCGCGGGGGTCCCTCGCCTCCTAAGTTGCCGCATTAGTACCTCTCAAAATATTTTCAGCTGTTATTCAGGGACCTGGCGCATCCCGGGTAGCAGCCCCAGGCTCCTCCAAAGAATCTAGCCAAGCCTATTTCTCCTTTGAAAAACAAGACCATTGCTCTGGGAGCCAAACAAGATTCCTAGCAGGCTGCTCCTAAACTCCTTTCACTTCAGCTTTAGGGACCTGCGATCCCGGGCAGCAGCCCCAGACTCCTCCAAGAAAGCTATCCCAGGTGCTTTTTTCATCTTTAAAGGTTGTCTCACCTCTGGGATCCACCCGACCCTCTTCCCAGGAGTCTCCCAGAGTCTTTTCGGCTGCACTTTAGAGACCCGAGTTCCTTGGTAGCAGCCTCAGCCCCCTCTAAGATACCCAAATGCTTTTTCAGCTTTAAAGGATGTCTCTCCCCTGGGATCTGCCTAGGTTTCCTCTATTGCTCCTCCCAGAGTCATTTGTTCTGCTAGTTAGGTACCTGACATCCCAGGTAGCAGCCCCAGACTCCTCCAAAGAATCTACCCGAGCTGATTTCCCCTTTGGAAAACAAGGTCACCGCTCTGGGATACAACCAAGATTCCTCCCAGGCGTGCCCTAGATACCTTTGCCTTCTGCGTTAGGGACCTGACGACCGGGGTGGTGGCACCTCAGACTCCTCATGAGAAAGTTACCAGAAGTGCTTTTTCTCCTTTAAAGAAGCTGCCTTCAACATGAACCACCTGACACACCTCCCTCACTGCTCCTAGGGTCCTTTCCCTTCTGCTTTCGGGACCTGAGATCCTGGGTAGCAGCCCCAGACGCCTCCAAGAAAGGTACCCGAGGTGCTTTTTTTTCTTTAAAGATTCCCTCTCCTCTGGGATCTGCCTATGACTCCTCCCAGGTATTTCCAAGGTTTTTGACCTCTGCTTTACTGACTTGATGTCCCTCATAGGAGCCCCACACTCTTCCCAGAAAGCTACCCAAGGTGGTTTTTTTCCTTTAAAGTAACCTCTTTCTCCTCTGGGAAGCCTCACCCCTGTGAGTCCTCCCAGGCATCTGTTGCCGCCTTTTCCTGATTTCTTACTCTTGGGGAGGAAGAGCATGGCCAGCAGGTCAAGGGAGGTGATTCTGGCCCTCTACTCTGATCTGCCAAAACCTTACCTGGAATACTGTGTCCAGCTCTGGCGTCCTCAGCAAAGGACTGACATGGACTGAGCTGGTCCAGAGGAGGGCCGTGAAGATGATCAGTGGGGTGGAACGCCTCTCCTGTGCTGACAGGCTGAGAGAGTTGGGGTTGTTCAGGCTGGAGAAGAGAAGGCTCCTGGGAATCCTTACTGCGCAGGCTTTCAATGCTTAAAGGGGGCCTATAAGAAAGATGGGGACAGACTTGTTAGGATGGCCCGTAGCGATAAGACAGGGGGAAATGGTTTTAAACTCAAAGAGGGTAGATTGACACTAGTTACGAGGAAGATCTCCTCTGGGATCTGCCTGAGACTCCTCCCAAGCATCTCCCAGACTCTTTGGACCTGATCTTTAGGGACCTGTGATCCTGGGTAGCAGCCCCACACTCCTCCAAGGAAGGTACCCGAGGTGCTTTTTCCTCTTGAAAAAAGATTTCTCCTCTGACATCCGCATGAGACTGCTCCCGGGCATCTCCAAGAGGTTTCTAACCTGTTCTTTAACGACACCAGATGCTCCGTAGCAGCCCCAGACTCCTCCAAGTAATCGACACAAGTTGCTTTTTCTTCTTCAAAAGGAAAACCTATCCTCAACGACTGAGCAGAGAATCATCCCAGGCACGTCCTAGTGACTTCTGACTTCTGCTTCTGTGACCTGAGGTCCTGGGTAGCAGCGCCAGACTCCTCCAAGGAAGCTACCCGAGGTGCTGCCTCCTTCTGAAACATTCCCTCTCCTTTGGGATCTGCCTGAGACTCCTCCCAAGCATCTCCCAGACTCTTTAGACCTAATCTTTAGGGACAAGAGATCCTCGGTAGCAGCGCCAGACTCCTCCAAGGAAGCTACCCAAGGTGCTTTTTCCCTCTTGAAAGCATGTTTCTCTTCCGCGTGGCAGCCCCAGGCTCCTCCAAGGAAGCTACGCAAGATGATTTTTCCTCTTCAAAGGCTGTTGATTCTCTGCATCCACACGAGACTCCTCCCAAGTATTTCCCAAACAGTACTGACATATTTTTAGAGAGAAAATACCTGGCGTAGCAGCCCCAGACTCCTCCAAGGAAGCTACCCGAGGTGCTGCTTCTTCTTCAAAGAAGTGCTATCCTCCACGACTCAGCAGACAATCATTCCAGGCATGTCCTAGTGACTTCTGACTTCTGCTTGTGGGTCCCAAGATCCTGGGTAGCAGCGCCAGACTCCTCCAAGGAAGCTACCCGAGGTGCTGTCTCCTTCTGAAACATTCCCTCTCCTTTGGGATCTGCCTGAGACTCCTCCCAAGCATCTCCCAGACTCTTTGGACCTGATCTTTAGGGACCTGTGATCCTGGGTAGCAGCCCCACACTCCGCCAAGGAAGCTACCCGAGGTGCTTTTCCCTCTTGAAAGCATGTTTCTCTGCCGCGTGGCAGACCCGGGCTCCTCCAAGGAAGCTACGCAAGATGATTTTTCCTCTTCAAAGGCTGTTGCTCCTCTGCATCCACACGAGACTCCTCCCAAGTATTTCCCAAACAGTTCTGACATATTCTTTAGAGAGAAAATACCTGGCGTAGCAGCCCCAGACTCCTCCAAGGAAGCTACCCGAGGTGCTGCTTCTTCTTCAAAGAAGTGCTATCCTCCACGACTCAGCAGACAATCATTCCAGGCATGTCCTAGTGACTTCTGACTTCTGCTTGTGGGTCCCCAGATCCTGGGTAGCAGCGCCAGACTCCTCCAAGGAAGCTACCCGAGGTGCTGTCTCCTTCTGAAACATGCCCTCTCCTTTGGGATCTGCCTGAGACTCCTCCCAAGCATCTCCCAGACTCTTTGGACCTGATCTTTAGGGACCTGTGATCCTGGGTAGCAGCCCCACACTCCGCCAAGGAAGCTACCCGAGGTGCTTTTCCCTCTTGAAAGCATGTTTCTCTGCCGCGTGGCAGCCCCAGGCTCCCCCAAGAAGCTTACGCAAGATGATTTTTCCTCTTTAAAGGACGTTTCGCCTCTAGCATCCACCTGAGACTACTCCCATGCATCTCCCAGACTCTTCTGACCTATCATTTAGAGACACGAGATCTCTAGTAGCAGCTCTAGGCTCATCCAAGAAACCTACGCCAGATGATTTTTCTTCTTCAAAGGAAGAGCTATCCTCCACGATCCAGCGCAGAATCATCCCAGGCATGTCCTAATGTCTTCTGACTTCTGCTTCTGTGACCACAGGTCCTGGGTAGCAGCGCCAGACTCCTCCAAGGAAGCTACCCGATGCGCTTTTCCCTCTTGAAAGCATGTTTCTCTGCCGTGTGGCAGCCCCAGGCTCCTCCAAGGAAGCTACGCAAGATGATTTTTCCTCTTCAAAGGCTGTTGATCCCCTGCATCCACCCGAGACTCCTCCCAAGTATTTCCCAAACAGTTGTGACATATTCTTTAGAGAGAAAATACCTGGCGTAGCAGTCCCAGACTCCTCCAAGGAAGCTACCCGAGGTGCTTTTTCCTCTTGAAAAAAGATTTCTCCTCTGATATCCGCCTCAGACTCCTCCCAAGCATCTCCAAGAGGTTTCTGACCTGTTCTTTAACGACACCAGATGCTCCGTAGCAGCGCCAGACTCCTCCAAGGAAGCGACACAAGTTGCTTTTTCTTCTTCAAAAGGAACCCCTATCCTCAACGACTGAGCAGAGAATCATCCCAGGCACGTCCTAGTGACTTCTGACTACTGCTTCTGTGACCTGCGGTCCTGGGTAGCAGCGCCAGACTCCTCCAAGGAAGCTACCCGAGGTGCTTTTCCCTCTCGAAAGCATGTTTCTCTGCCGCGTGGCAGCCCCAGGCTCCTCCAAGGAAGCTTATGCAAGATGATTTTCCCTCTTTAAAGGATGTTTCGCCTCCAGCATCCACCTGAGACTCCTCCCAAGCATCTCCCAGACTCTTCTGACCTATCATTTAGAGACACGAGATCTCTAGTAGCAGCTCCAGGCTCCTCCAAGAAACCTACGCCACATGATTTTTCTTCTTCAAAGGAAGCGCTATCCTCCACGATCCAGCACAGAATCATCCCAGGCATGTCCTAGTGTCTTTTGGGTGCTGCTTCTGTGACCTGAGGTCCTGGGTAGCAGCGCCAGACTCCTCCAAGAAGCTACCCGATGTGCTTTTCCCTCTTGAAAGCATGTTTCTCTGCCGCGTGGCAGCCCCAGGCTCCTCCAAGGAAGCTACGCAAGATGATTTTTCCTCTTCAAAGGCTGTTGATCCTCTGCATCCACACGAGACTCCTCCCAAGTATTTCCCAAACAGTTCTGACATATTCTTTAGAGAGAAAATACCTGGCGTAGCAGCCCCAGACTCCTCCAAGGAAGCTACCTGAGGTGCTACTTCTTCTTCAAAGAAGTGCTATCCTCCACGACTCAGCAGACAATCATTCCAGGCATGTCCTAGTGACTTCTGACTTCTGCTTGTGGGTCCCCAGATCCTGGGTAGCAGCGCCAGACTCCTCCAAGGAAGCTACCCGAGGTGCTGTCTCCTTCTGAAACATTCCCTCTCCTTTGGGATCTGCCTCAGACTCCTCCCAAGCATCTCCCAGACTCTTTGGACCTGATCTTTAGGGACCTGTGATCCTGGGTAGCAGCGCCAGACTCCTCCAAGGAAGCTACCCGAGGTGCTTTTTCCTCTTGAAAAAAGATTTCTCCCCTGATATCCGCCTGAGACTCCTCCCCAGCATCTCCAAGACGTTTCTGACCTGTTCTTTAACGACACCAGATGCTCCGTAGCAGCCCCAGACTCCTCCAAGGAAGCTACCCGAGGTGCTGTCTCCTTCTGAAACATACCCTCTCCTTTGGGATCTGCCTGAGACTCCTCCCAAGCATCTCCCAGGCAATTTGGACCTGATCTTTAGGGACCTGTGATCCTGGGTAGCAGCGCCAGACTCCTCCAAGGAAGCTACCCGAGGTGCTTTTTCCTCTTGAAAAAAGATTTCTCCCCTGATATCCGCCTGAGACTCCTCCCAAGCATCTCCAAGACGTTTCTGACCTGTTCTTTAACGACACCAGATGCTCCGTAGCAGCCCCAGACTCCTCCAAGGAAGCTACCCGAGGTGCTTTTCCCTCTTGAAAGCGTGTTTCTCTGCCGTGCGGCAGCCCCAGGCTCCCCCAAGAAGCTTACGCAAGATGATTTTTCCTCTTTCAAGGATGTTTCGCCTCTGGCATCCACCTGAGACTCCTCCCAAGCATCTCCCAGACTCTTCTGACCTATCATTTAGAGACACGAGATCTCTAGTAGCAGCTCCAGGCTCCTCAAAGAAACCTACGCCACATGATTTTTCTTCTTCAAAGCAAGAGCTATCCTCCACGATCCAGCACAGAATCATCCCAGGCATGTCCTAGTGTCTTTTGGGTGCTGCTTGTGGGACCTGCGATCTTGGCTAGTAGCGCCAGACTCCGCCAAGAAGCTACCTGAGGTGCTTTTCCCTCTTGAAAGCATGTTTCTCTGCCGCGTGGCAGCCCCAGGCTCCTCCAAGCAAGCTACGCAAGATGATTTTTCCTCTTCAAAGGCTGTTGCTCCTCTGCATCCACACGAGAATCCTCCCAAGTATTTCCCCAAACAGTTCTGACCTATTCTTTACAGAGAAAATACCTGGCGTAGCAGCGCCAGACTCCTCCAAGGAAGCTACCCAAGGTGCTGTCTCCTTCTGAAACATGCCCTCTCCTTTGGGATCTGCCTGAGACTCCTCCCAAGCATCTCCCAGACTCTTTGGACCCGATCTTTAGGGACCTGTGATCCTGGGTAGCAGCCCCAGACTCCTCCAAGGAAGCTACCCGAGGAGCTTTTCCCTCTTGAAAGCATGTTACTGTGCCGCGTAGCAGCCCCAGACTCCTCCAAGGAAGCTACCCGAGGTGCTTTTCCCTCTTGAAAGCATGTTTCTCTGCCGCGTGGCAGCTCCAGGCTCCTCCAAGGAAGCTACGCAAGATGATTTTTCCTCTTCAAAGGCTGTTGATTGTCTGCATCCGCCCGAGACTCCTCCCAAGTATTTCCCAAACAGTTCTGACATATTCTTTAGAGAGAAAATACCTGGCGTAGCAGTCCCAGACTCCTCCAAGGAAGCTACCCGATGCGCTTTTCCGTCTTGAAAGCATGTTTCTCTGCCGCGTGGCAGCCCCAGGCTCCCCCAAGAAGCTTACGCAAGATGATTTTTCCTCTTTAAAGGACGTTTCGCCTCTAGCATCCACCTGAGACTCCTCCCAAGCATCTCCCAGACTCTTCCGACCTATCATTTAGAGACACGAGATCTCTAGTAGCAGCTCCAGGCTCCTCCAAGAAACCTACGCCAGATGATTTCTCTTCTTCAAAGGAAGCGCTATCCTCCACAATCCAGCGCAGAATCATCCCAGGCATGTCCTAGTGTCTTTTGGGTGCTGCTTCTGTGACCTGCGGTCCTGGGTAGCAGTGCCAGAATCCTCTAAGGAAGCTACCCGAGGTACTTTTCCCTGTTGAAAGCATGTTTCTCTGCCGCGAGGCAGCCCCAGGCTCCTCCAAGGAAGCTACGCAAGATGATTTTTTCTCTTCAAAGGCTGTTGCTCCTCTGCGTCCACACGAGACTCCTCCCAAGTATTTCCCCAAACAGTTCTGACCTATTCTTTAGAGAGAAAATACCTGGCGTAGCAGCGCCAGACTCCTCCAAGGAAGCTACCCAAGGTGCTGTCTCCTTCTGAAACATGCCCTCTCCTTTGGGATCTGCCTGAGACTCCTCCCAAGCATCTCCCAGACTCTTTGGACCTGATCTTTAGGGACCTGTGATCCTGGGTAGCAGCCTCAGACTCCTCCAAGGAAGCTACCCGAGGTGCTTTTCCCTTTGAAAAAAGATTTCTCTCTTGATATCCGCCTGAGACTCCTCCCAAGCATCTCCAAGAGGTTTCTGACCTGTTCTTTAACAACACCAGATGCTCCGTAGCAGCCCCAGACTCCTCCAAGGAAGCTACCCGAGGTGCTTTTCCCTCTTGAAAGCATGTTTCTCTGCCGCGTGGCAGCCCCAGGCTCCCCAAGAAGCTTACGCAAGATGATTTTTCCTCTTTAAAGGATGTTTCGCCTCTGGCATCCACCAGAGACTCCTCCCAAGCATCTCCCAGACTCTTCTGACCTATCATTTAGAGACACGAGATCTCTAGTAGCAGCTCCAGGCTCCTCCAAGAAACCTACACCACATGATTTTTCTTCTTCAAAGCAAGAGCTATCCTCCACGATCCAGCACAGAATCATCCCAGGCATGTCCTAGTGTCTTTTGGGTGCTGCTTCTGTGACCTGAGGTCCTGGGTAGCAGCGCCAGACTCCTCCAAGAAGCTACCCGATGTGCTTTTCCCTCTTGAAAGCATGTTTCTCTGCCGCGTGGCAGCCCCAGGCTCCTCCAAGGAAGCTACCCGAGGTGCTTTTTCCTCTTAAAAAAAGATTTCTCCTCTGATATCCGCCTCAGACTCCTCCCAAGCATCTCCAAGAGGTTTCTGACCTGTTCTTTAACGACACCAGATGCTCCGTAGCAGCCCCAGACTCCTCCAAAGAAGCGACACAAGTTGCTTTTTCTTCTTCAAAAGGAAAACCTATCCTCAACGACTGAGCAGAGAATCATCCCAGGCATGTCCTAGTGACTTTTGATTTCTGCTTCTGTGACCTGAGGTCCTGGGTAGCAGCGCCAGACTCCTCCAACGAAGCTACCCGAGGTGCTTTTCCCTCTCGAAAGCATGTTTCTCTGCCGCGTGGCAGCCCCAGGCTCCCCCAAGAAGCTTACGCAAGATGATTTTTCCTCTTCAAAGGACGTTTCGCCTCTAGCATCCACCTGAGACTCCTCCCAAGCATCTCCCAGACTCTTCTGACCTATCATTTAGAGACACGAGATCTCTAGTAGCAGCTCCAGCCTCCTACAAGAAACCTACGCCACATGATTTTTCTTCTTCAAAGGAAGCGCTATCCTCCACGATCCAGCGCAGAATCATCACAGGCATGTCCTAGTGTCTTTTGACTTCTGCTTCTGTGACCTGAGGTCCTGGGTAGCAGCGCCAGACTCCTCCAAGAAGCTACCCGAGGTGCTTTTCCGTCTTGAAAACATGTTTCTCTGCCGCGTGGCAGCCCCAGGCTCCCCCAAGAAGCTTACGCAAGATGATTTTTCCTCTTTAAAGGACGTTTCGCCTCTAGCATCCACCTGAGACTCCTCCCAAGCATCTCCCAGACTCTTCCGACCTATCATTTAGAGACACGAGATCTCTAGTAGCAGCTCCAGGCTCCTCCAAGAAACCTACGCCAGATGATTTTTCTTCTTCAAAGGAAGCGCTATCCTCCACAATCCAGCGCAGAATCATCCCAGGCATGTCCTAGTGTCTTTTGGGTGCTGCTTCTGTGACCTGCGGTCCTGGGTAGCAGTGCCAGAATCCTCTAAGGAAGCTACCCGAGGTGCTTTTCCCTCTTGAAAGCATGTTTCTCTGCCGCGAGGCAGCCCCAGACTCCTCCAAGGAAGCTACCCGAGGTGCTGCTTCTTCTTCAAAGAAGTGCTATCCTCCACGACTCAGCAGACAATCATTCCAGGCATGTCCTAGTGACTTCTGACTTCTGCTTGTGGGTCCCAAGATCCTGGGTAGCAGCGCCAGACTCCTCCAAGGAAGCTACCCGAGGTGCTGTCTCCTTCTGAAACATTCCCTCTCCTTTGGGATCTGCCTGAGACTCCTCCCAAGCATCTCCCAGACTCTTTGGACCTGATCTTTAGGGACCTGTGATCCTGGGTAGCAGCCCCAGACTCCTCCAAGGAAGCTACCCGAGGTGCTTTTCCCTCTTGAAAGCATGTTTCTCTGCCGCGTGGCAGCCCCAGGCTCCCCCAAGAAGCTTACGCAAGATGATTTTTCCTCTTTCAAGGATGTTTCGCCTCTGGCATCCACCTGAGACTCCTCCCAAGCATCTCCCAGACTCTTCTGACCTATCATTTAGAGACACGAGATCTCTAGTAGCAGCTCCAGGCTCCTCCAAGAAACCTACGCCACATGATTTTTCTTCTTCAAAGGAAACGCTATCCTCCACGATCCAGCACAGAATCATCCCAGGCATGTCCTAGTGTCTTTTGACTTCTGCTTGTGGGACCTTAGATCTTGGCTAGCAGCGCCACACTCCTACAAGGAAGCTACCCGAGGGGCTTTTCCTTCTTGAAAGCATGTTTCTCTGCCGCGTGGCAGACCCAGGCTCCTCCAAGGAAGCTACGCAAGATGAGTTTTCCTCTTCAAAGGCTGTTGCTCCTCTGCATCCACCCGAGACTCCTCCCAAGTATTTCCCAAACAGTTCTGACATATTCTTTAGAGAGAAAATGCCTGGCCTAGCAGCGCCAGACTTCTCCAAGGAAGCTACCCGAGGTGCTGCTTGTTCTTCAAAGAAGTGCTATCCTCCACGACTCAGCAGACAATCATTCCAGGCATGTCCTAGTGACTTCTGACTTCTGCTTGTGGGTCCCGAGATCCTGGGTAGCAGCGCCAGACTCCTCCAAGGAAGCTACCCGAGGTGCTGTCTCCTTCTGAAACATTCCCTCTCCTTTGGGATCTGCCTGAGACTCCTCCCAAGCATCTCCCAGACACTTTGGACCTGATCTTTAGGGACCTGTGATCCTGGGTAGCAGCCCCAGACTCCTCCAAGGAAGCTACCCGAGGTGCTTTTTCCTCTTAAAAAAAGATTTCTCCTCTGATATCCGCCTCAGACTCCTCCCAAGCATCTCCAAGAGGTTTCTGACCTGTTCTTTAACGACACCAGATGCTCCGTAGCAGCCCCAGACTCCTCCAAAGAAGCGACACAAGTTGCTTTTTCTTCTTCAAAAGGAAAACCTATCCTCAACGACTGAGCAGAGAATCATCCCAGGCATGTCCTAGTGACTTTTGATTTCTGCTTCTGTGACCTGAGGTCCTGGGTAGCAGCGCCAGACTCCTCCAACGAAGCTACCCGAGGTGCTTTTCCCTCTCGAAAGCATGTTTCTCTGCCGCGTGGCAGCCCCAGGCTCCCCCAAGAAGCTTACGCAAGATGATTTTTCCTCTTCAAAGGACGTTTCGCCTCTAGCATCCACCTGAGACTCCTCCCAAGCATCTCCCAGACTCTTCTGACCTATCATTTAGAGACACGAGATCTCTAGTAGCAGCTCCAGGCTCCTCCAAGAAACCTACGCCACATGATTTTTCTTCTTCAAAGGAAGCGCTATCCTCCACGATCCAGCGCATAATCATCACAGGCATGTCCTAGTGTCTTTTGACTTCTGCTTCTGTGACCTGAGGTCCTGGGTAGCAGCGCCAGACTCCTCCAAGAAGCTACCCGAGGTACTTTTCCCTGTTGAAAACATGTTTCTCTGCCGCGTGGCAGCCCCAGGCTCCTCCAAGAAGCTTACGCAAGATGATTTTTCCTCTTTAAAGGACGTTTCGCCTCTAGCATCCACCTGAGACTCCTCCCAAGCATCTCCCAGACTCTTCCGACCTATCATTTAGAGACACGAGATCTCTAGTAGCAGCTCCAGGCTCCTCCAAGAAACCTACGCCAGATGATTTCTCTTCTTCAAAGGAAGCGCTATCCTCCACAATCCAGCGCAGAATCATCCCAGGCATGTGCTAGTGTCTTTTGGGTGCTGCTTCTGTGACCTGCGGTCCTGGGTAGCAGTGCCAGAATCCTCTAAGGAAGCTACCCGAGGTGCTTTTCCCTCTTGAAAGCATGTTTCTCTGCCGCGAGGCAGCCCCAGACTCCTCCAAGGAAGCTACCCGAGGTGCTGCTTCTTCTTCAAAGAAGTGCTATCCTCCACGACTCAGCAGACAATCATTCCAGGCATGTCCTAGTGACTTCTGACTTCTGCTTGTGGGTCCCAAGATCCTGGGTAGCAGCGCCAGACTCCTCCAAGGAAGCTACCCGAGGTGCTGTCTCCTTCTGAAACATTCCCTCTCCTTTGGGATCTGCCTGAGACTCCTCCCAAGCATCTCCCAGACTCTTTGGACCTGATCTTTAGGGACCTGTGATCCTGGGTAGCAGCCCCAGACTCCTCCAAGGAAGCTACCCGAGGTGCTTTTCCCTCTTGAAAGCATGTTTCTCTGCCGCGTGGCAGCCCCAGGCTCCCCCAAGAAGCTTACGCAAGATGATTTTTCCTCTTTCAAGGATGTTTCGCCTCTGGCATCCACCTGAGACTCCTCCCAAGCATCTCCCAGACTCTTCTGACCTATCATTTAGAGACACGAGATCTCTAGTAGCAGCTCCAGGCTCCTCCAAGAAACCTACGCCACATGATTTTTCTTCTTCAAAGGAAACGCTATCCTCCACGATCCAGCACAGAATCATCCCAGGCATGTCCTAGTGTCTTTTGACTTCTGCTTGTGGGACCTTAGATCTTGGCTAGCAGCGCCACACTCCTACAAGGAAGCTACCCGAGGTGCTTTTTCCTCTTGAAAAAAGATTTCTCCTCTGATATCCGCCTCAGACTCCTCCCAAGCATCTCCAAGAGGTTTCTGACCTGTTCTTTAACGACACCAGATGCTCCGTAGCAGCCCCAGACTCCTCCAAAGAAGCGACACAAGTTGCTTTTTCTTCTTCAAAAGGAAAACCTATCCTCAACGACTGAGCAGAGAATCATCCCAGGCACGTCCTAGTGACTTTTGATTTCTGCTTCTGTGACCTGAGGTCCTGGGTAGCAGCGCCAGACTCCTCCAACGAAGCTACCCGATGTGCTTTTCCCTCTCGAAAGCATGTTCTCTGCCGCGTGGCAGCCCCAGGCTCCCCCAAGAAGGTTACGCAAGATGATTTTTCCTCTTCAAAGGATGTTTCGCCTCTAGCATCCACCTGAGACTCCTCCCAAGCATCTCCCAGACTCTTCTGACCTATCATTTAGAGACACGAGATCTCTAGTAGCAGCTCCAGGCTCCTCCAAGAAACCTACGCCACATGATTTTTCTTCTTCAAAGGAAGCGCTATCCTCCACGATCCAGCGCAGATTCATCCCAGGCATGTCCTAGTGTCTTTTGACTTCTGCTTCTGTGACCTGAGGTCCTGGGTAGCAGCGCCAGACTCCTCCAAGAAGCTACCCGAGGTGCTTTTTCCTCTTGAAAGCATGTTTCTCTGCCGCGTGGCAGCCCCAGGCTCCTCCAAGGAAGCTACGCAAGATGATTTTTCCTCTTCAAAGGCTGTTGCTCCTCTGCATCCGCCCGAGACTCCTCCCAAGTATTACCCAAACAGTTGTGACATATTCTTTAGAGAGAAAATACCTGGCGTAGCAGTCCCAGACTCCTCCAAGGAAGCTACCCGAGGTGCTTTTTCCTCTTGAAAAAAGATTTCTCCTCTGATATCCGCCTCAGATTCCTCCCAAGCATCTCCAAGAGGTTTCTGACCTGTTCTTTAACGACACCAGATGCTCCGTAGCAGCCCCAGACTCCTCCAAGCAAGCGACACAAGTTGCTTTTTCTTCTTCAAAAGGAACCCCTATCCTCAACGACTGAGCAGAGAATCATCCCAGGCACGTCCTAGTGACTTATGACTACTGCTTCTGTGACCTGCGGTCCTCTGTAGCAGCGCCAGACTCCTCCAAGGAAGATACCCGATGCGCTTTTCCCTCTTGAAAGCATGTTTCTCTGCCACATGGCAGCCCCAGGCTCCTCCAAAAAACTTACGCAAGATGATTTTTCCTCTTTAAAGGATGTTTCGCCTCTAGCATCCACCTGAGACTCCTCCCAAGCATCTCCCAGACTCTTCCGACCTATCATTTAGAGACACGAGATCTCTAGTAGCAGCCCCAGGCTCCTCCAAGGAAGCTACGCAAGATGATTTTTTCTCTTCAAAGGCTGTTGCTCCTCTGCATCCACACGAGAATCCTCCCAAGTATTTCCCCAAACAGTTCTGACCTATTCTTTAGAGAGAAAATACCTGGCGTAGCAGCGCCAGACTCCTCCAAGGAAGCTACCCGAGGTGCTGTCTCCTTCTGAAAAATGCCCTCTCCTTTGGGATCTGCCTGAGACTCCTCCCAAGCATCTCCCAGACTCTTTGGACCTGATCTTTAGGGACCTGTGATCCTGGGTAGCAGCCCCAGACTCCTCCAAGGAAGCTACCCGAGGTGCTTTTCCCTTTGAAAAAAGATTTCTCCCTTGATATCCGCCTGAGACTCCTCCCAAGCATCTCCAAGACGTTTCTGACCTGTTCTTTAACAACACCAGATGCTCCGTAGCAGCCCCAGACTCCTCCAAGGAAGCTACCCGAGGTGCTTTTTCCTCTTGAAAGCATGTTTCTCTGCCGCGTGGCAGCCCCAGGCTCCCCCAAGAAGCTTACGCAAGATGATTTTTCCACTTTCAAGGATGTTTCGCCTCTGGCATCCACCTGAGACTCCTCCCAAGCATCTCCCAGACTCTTCTGACCTATCATTTAGAGACACGAGATCTCTAGTAGCAGCTCCAGGCTCCTCCAAGAAACCTACGCCACATGATTTTTCTTCTTCAAAGGAAGCGCTATCCTCCACGATCCAGCGCAGAATCATCCCAGGCATGTCCTAGTGTCTTTTGACTTCTGCTTCTGTGACCTGAGGTCCTGGGTAGCAGCGCCAGACTCCTCCAAGAAGCTACCCGATGTGCTTTTCCCTCTTGAAAGCATGTTTCTCTGCCGCGTGGCAGCCCCAGGCTCCTCCAAGGAAGCTACGCAAGATGATTTTTCCTCTTCAAAGGCTGTTGATCCCCTGCATCCACACGAGACTCCTCCCAAGTATTTCCCAAACAGTTCTGACATATTCTTTAGAGAGAAAATACCTGGCGTAGCAGCCCCAGACTCCTCCAAGGAAGCTACCTGAGGTGCTACTTCTTCTTCAAAGAAGTGCTATCCTCCACGACTCAGCAGACAATCATTCCAGGCATGTCCTAGTGACTTCTGACTTCTGCTTGTGGGTCCCAAGATCCTGGGTAGCAGCGCCAGACTCCTCCAAGGAAGCTACCCGAGGTGCTGTCTCCTTCTGAAACATTCCCTCTCCTTTGGGATCTGCCTGAGACTCCTCCCAAGCATCTCCCAGACTCTTTGGACCCGATTTTTAGGGACCTGCGATCCTGGGTAGCAGCCCCAGACTCCTCCAAGGAAGCTACCCGAGGTGCTTTTCCCTTTGAAAAAAGATTTCTCCCTTGATATCCGCCTGAGACTCCTCCCAAGCATCTCCAAGAGGTTTCTGACCTGTTCTTCAACAACACCAGATGCTCCGTAGCAGCCCCAGACTCCTCCAAGGAAGCTACCCGAGGTGCTTTTCCCTCTTGAAAGCATGTTTCTCTGCCGCGTGGCAGCCCCAGGCTCCCCCAAGAAGCTTACGCAAGATGATTTTTCCTCTTTAAAGGATGTTTCGCCTCTAGCATCCACCTGAGACTCCTCCCAAGCATCTCCCAGGCTCTTCTGACCTATCATTTAGAGACACGAGATCTCTAGTAGCAGCTCCAGGCTCCTCCAAGAAACCTACGCCACATGATTTTTCTTCTTCAAAGGAAGAGCTATCCTCCACGATCCAGCGCAGATTCATCCCAGGCATGTCCTAGTGTCTTTTGACTTCTGCTTCTGTGAACTGAGGTCCTGGGTAGCAGCGCCAGACTCCTCCAAGAAGCTACCCGATGTGCTTTTCCCTCTTGAAAGCATGTTTCTCTGCCGCGTGGCAGCTCCAGGCTCCTCCAAGGAAGCTACGCAAGATGATTTTTCCTCTTCAAAGGCTGTTGATTCTCTGCATCCGCCCAAGACTCCTCCCAAGTATTTCCCAAACAGTTCTGACATATTCTTTAGAGAGAAAATACCTGGCGTAGCAGTCCCAGACTCCTCCAAGGAAGCTACGCGATGCGCTTTTCCGTCTTGAAAGCATGTTTCTCTGCCGCGTGGCAGCCCCAGGCTCCCCCAAGAAGCTTACGCAAGATGATTTTTCCTCTTTAAAGGACGTTTCGCCTCTAGCATCCACCTGAGACTCCTCCCAAGCATCTCCCAGACTCTTCCGACCTATCATTTAGAGACACGAGATCTCTAGTAGCAGCTCCAGGCTCCTCCAAGAAACCTACGCCAGATGATTTTTCTTCTTCAAAGGAAGCGCTATCCTCCACGATCCAGCGCAGAATCATCCCAGGCATGTCCTAGTGTCTTTTGGGTGCTGCTTCTGTGACCTGCGGTCCTGGGTAGCAGTGCCAGAATCCTCTAAGGAAGCTACCCGAGGTGCTTTTCCCTCTTGAAAGCATGTTTCTCTGCCGCGAGGCAGCCCCAGGCTCCTCCAAGGAAGCTACGCAAGATGATTTTTCCTCTTCAAAGGCTGTTGCTCCTCTGCGTCCACACGAGACTCCTCCCAAGTATTTCCCCAAACAGTTCTGACCTATTCTTTAGAGAGAAAATACCTGGCGTAGCAGCGCCAGACTCCTCCAAGGAAGCTACCCAAGGTGCTGTCTCCTTCTGAAACATGCCCTCTCCTTTGGGATCTGCCTGAGACTCCTCCCAAGCATCTCCCAGACTCTTTGGACCTGATCTTTAGGGACCTGTGATCCTGGGTAGCAGCCTCAGACTCCTCCAAGGAAGCTACCCGAGGTGCTTTTCCCTTTGAAAAAAGATTTCTCTCTTGATATCCGCCTGAGACTCCTCCCAAGCATCTCCAAGAGGTTTCTGACCTGTTCTTTAACAACACCAGATGCTCCGTAGCAGCCCCAGACTCCTCCAAGGAAGCTACCCGAGGTGCTTTTCCCTCTTGAAAGCATGTTTCTCTGCCGCGTGGCAGCCCCAGGCTCCCCAAGAAGCTTACGCAAGATGATTTTTCCTCTTTAAAGGATGTTTCGCCTCTGGCATCCACCTGAGACTCCTCCCAAGCATCTCCCAGGCTCTTCTGACCTATCATTTAGAGACACGAGATCTCTAGTAGCAGCTCCAGGCTCCTCCAAGAAACCTACGCCACATGATTTTTCTTCTTCAAAGCAAGAGCTATCCTCCACGATCCAGCACAGAATCATCCCAGGCATGTCCTAGTGTCTTTTGGGTGCTGCTTCTGTGACCTGAGGTCCTGGGTAGCAGCGCCAGGCTCCTCCAAGGAAGCTACGCAAGATGAGTTTTCCTCTTCAAAGGCTGTTGCTCCTCTGCATCCGCCCGAGACTCCTCCCAAGTATTTCCCAAACAGTTGTGACATATTGTTTAGAGAGAAAATACCTGGCGTAGCAGTCCCAGACTCCTCCAAGGAAGCTACCCGAGGTGCTGCTTCTTCTTCAAAGAAGTGCTATCCTCCACGACTCAGCAGACAATCATTCCAGGCATGTCCTAGTGACTTCTGACTTCTGCTTGTGGGTCCCAAGATCCTGGGTAGCAGCGCCAGACTCCTCCAAGGAAGCTACCCGAGGTGCTGTCTCCTTCTGAAACATTCCCTCTCCTTTGGGATCTGCCTGAGACTCCTCCCAAGCATCTCCCAGACACTTTGGACCTGATCTTTAGGGACCTGTGATCCTGGGTAGCAGCCCCAGACTCCTCCAAGGAAGCTACCCGAGGTGCTTTTTCCTCTTAAAAAAAGATTTCTCCTCTGATATCCGCCTCAGACTCCTCCCAAGCATCTCCAAGAGGTTTCTGACCTGTTCTGTAACGACACCAGATGCTCCGTAGCAGCCCCAGACTCCTCCAAAGAAGCGACACAAGTTGCTTTTTCTTCTTCAAAAGGAAAACCTATCCTCAACGACTGAGCAGAGAATCATCCCAGGCATGTCCTAGTGACTTTTGATTTCTGCTTCTGTGACCTGAGGTCCTGGGTAGCAGCGCCAGACTCCTCCAACGAAGCTACCCGAGGTGCTTTTCCCTCTCGAAAGCATGTTTCTCTGCCGCGAGGCAGCCCCAGACTCCTCCAAGGAAGCTACCCGAGGTGCTGCTTCTTCTTCAAAGAAGTGCTATCCTCCACGACTCAGCAGACAATCATTCCAGGCATGTCCTAGTGACTTCTGACTTCTGCTTGTGGGTCCCAAGATCCTGGGTAGCAGCGCCAGACTCCTCCAAGGAAGCTACCCGAGGTGCTGTCTCCTTCTGAAACATTCCCTCTCCTTTGGGATCTGCCTGAGACTCCTCCCAAGCATCTCCCAGACTCTTTGGACCTGATCTTTAGGGACCTGTGATCCTGGGTAGCAGCCCCAGACTCCTCCAAGGAAGCTACCCGAGGTGCTTTTCCCTCTTGAAAGCATGTTTCTCTGCCGCGTGGCAGCCCCAGGCTCCCCCAAGAAGCTTACGCAAGATGATTTTTCCTCTTTCAAGGATGTTTCGCCTCTGGCATCCACCTGAGACTCCTCCCAAGCATCTCCCAGACTCTTCTGACCTATCATTTAGAGACACGAGATCTCTAGTAGCAGCTCCAGGCTCCTCCAAGAAACCTACGCCACATGATTTTTCTTCTTCAAAGGAAACGCTATCCTCCACGATCCAGCACAGAATCATCCCAGGCATGTCCTAGTGTCTTTTGACTTCTGCTTGTGGGACCTTAGATCTTGGCTAGCAGCGCCACACTCCTACAAGGAAGCTACCCGAGGGGCTTTTCCTTCTTGAAAGCATGTTTCTCTGCCGCGTGGCAGACCCAGGCTCCTCCAAGGAAGCTACGCAAGATGATTTTTCCTCTTCAAAGGCTGTTGCTCCTCTGCATCCACACGAGACTCCTCCCAAGTATTTCCCAAACAGTTCTGACATATTCTTTAGAGAGAAAATGCCTGGCGTAGCAGACCCAAACTTCTCCAAGGAAGCTACCCGAGGTGCTGCTTGTTCTTCAAAGAAGTGCTATCCTCCACGACTCAGCAGACAATCATTCCAGGCATGTCCTAGTGACTTCTGACTTCAGCTTGTGGGTCCCGAGATCCTGGGTAGCAGCGCCAGACTCCTCCAAGGAAGCTACCCGAGGTGCTGTCTCCTTCTGAAACATTCCCTCTCCTTTGGGATCTGCCTGACACTACTCCCAAGCATCTCCAATACAATTTGGACCTGATCTTTAGGGACCTGTGATCCTGGGTAGCAGCCCCACACTCCTCCAAGGAAGCTACCCGAGGTGCTTTTTCTTCTTGAAAAAAGATTTCTCCTCTGATATCCGCCTCAGACTCCTCCCAAGCATCTCCAAGAGGTTTCTGACCTGTTCTTTAACGACACCAGATGCTCCGTAGCAGCCCAGACTCCTCCAAAGAAGCGACACAAGTTGCTTTTTCTTCTTCAAAAGGAAAACCTATCCTCAACGACTGAGCAGAGAATCATCCCAGGCACGTCCTAGTGACTTTTGATTTCTGCTTCTGTGACCTGAGGTCCTGGGTAGCAGCGCCAGACTCCTCCAAGGAAGCTACCCGAGGTGCTTTTCCCTCTCGAAAGCATGTTTCTCTGCCGCGTGGCAGCCCCAGGCTCCCCCAAGAAGCTTACGCAAGATGATTTTTCCTCTTCAAAGGACGTTTCGCCTCTAGCATCCACCTGAGACTCCTCCCAAGCATCTCCCAGACTCTTCTGACCTATCATTTAGAGACACGAGATCTCTAGTAGCAGCTCCAGGCTCCTCCAAGAAACCTACGCCACATGATTTTTCTTCTTCAAAGAAAGCGCTATCCTCCACGATCCAGCGCAGAATCATCCCAGGCATGTCCTAGTGTCTTTTGACTTCTGCTTCTGTGACCTGAGGTCCTGGGTAGCAGCGCCAGACTCCTCCAAGAAGCTACCCGAGGTGCTTTTCCCTCTTGAAAGCATGTTTCTCTGCCGCGAGGCACCCCCAGGCTCCTCCAAGGAAGCTACGCAAGATGATTTTTCCTCTTCAAAGGCTGTTGCTCCTCTGCATCCGCCCGAGACTCCTCCCAAGTATTTCCCAAACAGTTGTGACATATTGTTTAGAGAGAAAATACCTGGCGTAGCAGTCCCAGACTCCTCCAAGGAAGCTACCCGAGGTGCTTTTTCCTCTTGAAAAAAGATTTCTCCTCTGATATCCGCCTCAGATTCCTCCCAAGCATCTCCAAGAGGTTTCTGACCTGTTCTTTAACGACACCAGATGCTCCGTAGCAGCCCCAGACTCCTCCAAGCAAGCGACACAAGTTGCTTTTTCTTCTTCAAAAGGAACCCCTATCCTCAACGACTGAGCAGAGAATCATCCCAGGCACGTCCTAGTGATTTATGACTACTGCTTCTGTGACCTGCGGTCCTATGTAGCAGCGCCAGACTCCTCCAAGGAAGCTACCCGATGCGCTTTTCCCTCTTGAAAGCATGTTTCTCTGCCGCGTGGCAGCCCCAGGCTCCTCCAAGAAGCTTACGCAAGATGATTTTTCCTCTTTCAAGGATGTTTCGCCTCTGGCATCCACCTGAGACTCCTCCCAAGCATGTCCCAGACTCTTCCGACCTATCATTTAGAGACACGAGATCTCTAGTAGCAGCTCCAGGCTCCTCCAAGAAACCTATGCAAGACGATTTTTCTTCTTCAAAAGGAACCCCTATCCTCAACGACTGAGCAGAGAATCATCCCAGGCACGTCCTAGTGACTTCTGACTACTGCTTCTGTGACCTGCGGTCGTGGGTAGCAGTGCCAGACTCCTCCAAGGAAGCTACCCGATGCGCTTTTCCCTCTTGAAAGCATGTTTCTCTGCCGCGTGGCAGCCCCAGGCTCCTCCAAGAAGCTTACGCAAGATGATTTTTCCTCTTTCAAGGATGTTTCGCCTCTGGCATCCACCTGAGACTCCTCCCAAGCATGTCCCAGACTCTTCCGACCTATCATTTAGAGACACGAGATCTCTAGTAGCAGCTCCAGGCTCCTCCAAGAAACCTACGCCAGATGATTTCTCTTCTTCAAAGGAAGCGCTATCCTCCACAATCCAGCGCAGAATCATCCCAGGCATGTCCTAGTGTCTTTTGGGTGCTGCTTCTATGACCTCCGGTCCTGGGTAGCAGTGCCAGAATCCTCTAAGGAAGATACCCGAGGTGCTTTTCCCTCTTGAAAGCATGTTTCTCTGCCGCGTGGCAGCCCCAGGCTCCTCCAAGAAACTTACGCAAGATGATTTTTCCTCTTTAAAGGACGTTTCGCCTCTAGCATCCACCTGAGACTCCTCCCAAGCATCTCCCAGACTCTTCTGACCTATCATTTAGAGACACGAGATCTCTAGTAGCAGCTCCAGGCTCCTCCAAGAAACCTACGCCACATGATTTTTCTTCTTCAAAGGAAACGCTATACTCCACAATCCAGCACAGAATCATCCCAGGCATGTCCTAGTGTCTTTTCACTTCTGCTTGTGGGACCTTAGATCTTGGCTAGCAGCGCCACACTCCTACAAGGAAGCTACCTGAGGTGCTTTTCCCTCTTGAAAGCATGTTTCTCTGCCGCGTGGCAGCCCCAGGCTCCTCCAAGGAAGCTACGCAAGATGATTTTTCCTCTTCAAAGGTTGTTGCTCCTCTGCATCCACACGAGACTCCTCCCAAGTATTTCCCAAACAGTTCTGACATATTCTTTAGAGAGAAAATACCTGGCGTAGCAGCCCCAGACTCCTCCAAGGAAGCTACCCGAGGTGCTGCTTGTTCTTCAAAGAAGTGCTATCCTCAACGACTCAGCAGACAATCATTCCAGGCATGTCCTAGTGACTTCTGACTTCAGCTTGTGGGTCCCGAGATCCTGGGTAGCAGCCCCAGACTCCTCCAAGGAAGCTACCCGAGGTGCTGTCTCCTTCTGAAACATTCCCTCTCCTTTGGGATCTGCCTGACACTCCTCCCAAGCATCTCCCAGACAATTTGGACCTGATCTTTAGGGACCTGTGATCCTGGGTAGCAGCCCCAGACTCCTCCAAGGAAGCTACCCGAGGTGCTTTTTCCTCTTGAAAAAAGATTTCTCCTCTGATATCCGCCTCAGACTCCTCCCAAGCACCTCCAAGAGGCTTCTGACCTGTTCTTTAACGACACCAGATGCTCCGTAGCAGCCCCAGACTCCTCCAAAGAAGCGACACAAGTTGCTTTTTCTTCTTCAAAAGGAAAACCTATCCTCAACGACTGAGCAGAGAATCATCCCAGGCACGTCCTAGTGACTTTTGATTTCTGCTTCTGTGACCTGCGGTCGTGGGTAGCAGCGCCAGACTCCTCCAACGAAGCTACCCGATGTGCTTTACCCTCTCGAAAGCATGTTTCTCTGCCGCGTGGCAGCCCCAGGCTCCCCCAAGAAGCTTACGCAAGATGATTTTTCCTCTTTAAAGGATGTTTCGCCTCTGGCATCCACCTGAGACTCCTCCCAAGCATGTCCCAGACTCTTCCGACCTATCATTTAGAGACACGAGATCTCTAGTAGCAGCTCCAGGCTCCTCCAAGAAACCTACGCCAGATGATTTCTCTTCTTCAAAGGAAGCGCTATCCTCCACAATCCAGCGCAGAATCATCCCAGGCATGTCCTAGTGTCTTTTGACTTCTGCTTCTGTGACCTGCGGTCCTGGGTAGCAGTGCCAGAATCCTCTAAGGAAGCTACCCGAGGTGCTTTTCCCTCTTCAGAGCATGTTACTGTGCTGCATAGCAGCCCCAGACTCCTCCAAGGAAGCTATGAAAGATGATTTTTCCTCTTCAAAGGCTGTTGCTCCTCTGCATCCACCCGAGACTCCTCCCAAGTATTTCCCAAACAGTTGTGACATACTCTTTAGAGAGAAAATACCTGGAGTAGCAGCCCCAGACTCCTCCAAGGAAGCTACCCGAGGTGCTGTCTCATTCTGAAATATTCCCTCTCCTTTGGGATCTGCCTGAGACTCCTCCCAAGCATCTCCCAGACTCTTTGGACCTGATCTTTAGGGACCTGTGATCCTGGGTAGCAGCCCCACACTCCTCCAAGGAAGCTACCCGAGGTGCTTTTTCCTCTTGAAAAAAGATTTCTCCTCTGATATCCGCCTCAGACTCCTCCCAAGCACCTCCAAGAGGCTTCTGACCTGTTCTGTAACGACACCAGATGCTCCGTAGCAGCCCCAGACTCCTCCAAGCAAGCGACACAAGTTGCTTTTTCTTCTTCAAAAGGAAACCCTATCCTCAATGACTGAGCAGAGAATCATCCCAGGCATGTCCTAGTGACTTCTGACTTCTGCTTCTGTGACCTGAGGTCCTGGGTAGCAGCGCCAGACTCCTCCCAGGAAGCTACCCGAGGTGCTGTTTTCGTTTTGAAAGCATGTTTCTCTGCTGCATGGCAGACCCAGGCTCCTCCAAGAAACTTACGCAAGATGATTTTTCCACTTTAAAGGACGTTTCGCCTCTAGCATCCACCTGAGACACCTCCCAAGCATCTCCCAGACTCTTCTGACCTATCATTTAGAGACACGAGATCTCTAGTAGCAGATCCAGGCTCCTCCAAGAAACCTACGCAAGATGATTTTTCTTCTTCAAAGGAAGCGCTATCCTCCACGATCCAGCGCAGAATCATCCCAGGCATGTCCTAGTGTCTTTAGGGTGCTGCTTGTGGGACCTGAGATCTTGGCTAGCAGCCCCACACTCCTCCAAGGAAGCTACCCGAGGTGCTTTTTCTTCTTCAAAAGGGACCCCTATCCTCAACGACTGAGCAAATAATCATCCCAGGCATGTCCTACTGACTTTTGACTTCTGCTTCTGTGACCTGAGGTCCTGGGTAGCAGCGCCAGACTCCTCCAAGAAAGCTATCCCAGGTGCTTTTTTCAGCATTAAAGGATGTCTCTCCCCTGGGATCTGCCTAGGTTTCCTCTATCGCTCCTCCCAGAGTCATTTGTTCTACTAGTTAGGTACCTGACATCCCAGGTAGCAGCCCCAGACTCCTCCAAAGAATCTACCCGAGCTGATTTCCCCTTTGGAAAACAAGGTCACCGCTCTGGGATACAACCAAGATTCCTCCCAGGCGTGCCCTAGATACCTTTGCCTTCTGCGTTAGGGACCTGACGACCGGGGTGGTGGCACCTCAGACTCCTCATGAGAAAGTTACCAGAAGTGCTTTTTCTCCTTTAAAGAAGCTGCCTTCAACATGAACCACCTGACACACCTCCCTCACTGCTCCTAGGGTCCTTTCCCTTCTGCTTTCGGGACCTGAGATCCTGGGTAGCAGCCCCAGACGCCTCCAAGAAAGGTACCCGAGGTGCTTTTTTTTCTTTAAAGATTCCCTCTCCTCTGGGATCTGCCTATGACTCCTCCCAGGTATTTCCAAGGTTTTTGACCTCTGCTTTACTGACTTGATGTCCCTCATAGGAGCCCCACACTCTTCCCAGAAAGCTACCCAAGGTGGTTTTTTTCCTTTAAAGTAACCTCTTTCTCCTCTGGGAAGCCTCACCCCTGTGAGTCCTCCCAGGCATCTGTTGCCGCCTTTTCCTGATTTCTTACTCTTGGGGAGGAAGAGCATGGCCAGCAGGTCAAGGGAGGTGATTCTGGCCCTCTACTCTGATCTGCCAAAACCTTACCTGGAATACTGTGTCCAGCTCTGGCGTCCTCAGCAAAGGACTGACATGGACTGAGCTGGTCCAGAGGAGGGCCGTGAAGACGATCAGTGGGGTGGAACGCCTCTCCTGTGCTGACAGGCTGAGAGAGTTGGGGTTGTTCAGCCTGGAGAAGAGAAGGCTCCTGGGAATCCTTACTGCGCAGGCTTTCAATACTTAAAGGGGGCCTACAAGAAAGATGGGGACAGACTTGTTAGGATGGCCCGTAGCGATAAGATAGGGGGCAATGGTTTTAAACTCAAAGAGGGTAGATTGACACTAGACACGAGGAAGGCGTTTTTTAGGATGAGGGTGGTGAAACTCTGGCACAGGTTGCCCAGAGCAGTGGTAGATGTCCCATTCCTGGAAACATTCACGGTCAGGCTAGAAAGGACTCTGAGAAACCTGGTCTGGTTGAAGATGTCCCTGCTCACTGCAGGAGGGATAGGACTAGGTGACCTCCAAAGGTCCCTTCCAGCCCAAATGATTCTAGGACTGCACAGTTGTTTCCCTGTTGGCTCCTGTTGCCTCAGCAGCCCCTGGCTCGTCTGCCTCAGACTTCAAGTGTCCTGCAGTATACCCAGCATGTCTCAGGCTACACCACCCACACGGAAGAACAGGTGTGGGTAACGGTCAAGGGCCACTGCAGGCCAGGACATTTCTTAGTGATGTCCTGAACCTGGGCCCCAGGGGGGCAGCAGTCTTCCCTAAGAGGAGGGTCTGTCTGGCATATTGCACCCTCTGTTCCCCGCAGAAGGGAGTCACCTACAACTGTACCTTTTCTTTTTCCTCCCTCATTGGAGGCAGTCACGATCTGCGGGTAGGCCTTTCTGACCTTGGCAACAGCTCTGGTGTAGGTGGACCATCACCCACATCATCCATTGACTGGCCTTCCACAGCCAGAGCCTCACACCTGTTCTACAGAGGCACCTGGGAAGGCAAGAAGGGGGTTCGCCTGCCACCCCAAGCACGGACTGGCCTCCACTCGCTCCTTTCCTTTAAAACACTGCCTCCAGCCTGGCAGGGGGAGGGTTCAGGATCCCCTTGATCTGGGTTTTTTTTTCTGGTGGCTGTCCCTGGTCCTATCTCAGGGAAGGCGGAGCGTGGCTCCACCAGCCTCTCTCTTTCTCAGGCTCCCTGGTGCTCCTTAACCTTTCTGTTTCCTCCCGTGGCTCTGCCACCAGGCTGTGCAGGTTGTCTACCTGGTCACACCTCGCACAGCTGCGCTCACTCCTGCCGTCCCTTACCAGCGAAGGGCTCTGGCATGCCCTGCAGCCCGAGGCCTGGGTGGCTGCACGCTTTCCTGGGAGCTCTGCCTGGGCTGCCAGAGGACAGGGCTTTCTGCCGGGCGGACCCAGAGCCAAGCTCCTGCCGGGAGGGCGGTGACCAGCAGCGAGACTCACCTCTCGGGCTGGGAGGCTGCCGACGCCCTCCCGCACCAGCCGCCGCTCCGGCCCCGGCCCCGGCCCCGGCGCCCCCGCTCGCCGGCGCTCCCCAGCCCGCTCTCTGCAGGCGCGGGGACTGCCGCGGCCCGGGACCTGCCGCTCGGCCGCGGACGGGACCGGGACCCGCCCCGGCGCGGCTCCCCTCGGCAACTGACAGCTCGCGATTGTGACCGCGCCTTTAAACCTCCCGCCGTTGCCGCGGCAACGCCCCCGCCTCGCGGCGTCCCTCGCGACAGCTGCCGTGGCGCGGCGGGTCTCTCGCCGCCCCGGCCCGTGCGGCGGCTGCGTCGCGTGCCCCTCGGCCGCCCCTTCCCCAGGCAGGGGCGACCCGGCGCCCTCCTGTGCCCTCCTCGGCCGGGGCCGCACCCGAAGGGCTGCCCGGCCGGCGGGGGGGGGCCCGAGACCACGGCCGCGGGGGTCCCTCGCCTCCTAAGTTGCCGCATTAGTACCTCTCAAAATATTTTCAGCTGTTATTCAGGGACCTGGCGCATCCCGGGTAGCAGCCCCAGGCTCCTCCAAAGAATCTAGCCAAGCCTATTTCTCCTTTGAAAAACAAGACCATTGCTCTGGGAGCCAAACAAGATTCCTAGCAGGCTGCTCCTAAACTCCTTTCACTTCAGCTTTAGGGACCTGCGATCCCGGGCAGCAGCCCCAGACTCCTCCAAGAAAGCTATCCCAGGTGCTTTTTTCATCTTTAAAGGTTGTCTCACCTCTGGGATCCACCCGACCCTCCTCCCAGGAGTCTCCCAGAGTCTTTTCAGCTGCACTTTAGAGACCCGAGTTCCTTGGTAGCAGCCTCAGCCCCCTCTAAGATACCCAAATGCTTTTTCAGCTTTAAAGGATGTCTCTCCCCTGGGATCTGCCTAGGTTTCCTCTATTGCTCCTCCCAGAGTCATTTGTTCTGCTAGTTAGGTACCTGACATCCCAGGTAGCAGCCCCAGACTCCTCCAAAGAATCTACCCGAGCTGATTTCCCCTTTGGAAAACAAGGTCACCGCTCTGGGATACAACCCAGATTCCTCCCAGGCGTGCCCTAGATACCTTTGCCTTCTGCGTTAGGGACCTGACGACCGGGGTGGTGGCACCTCAGACTCCTCATGAGAAAGTTACCAGAAGTGCTTTTTCTCCTTTAAAGAAGCTGCCTTCAACATGAACCACCTGACACACCTCCCTCACTGCTCCTAGGGTCCTTTCCCTTCTGCTTTCGGGACCTGAGATCCTGGGTAGCAGCCCCAGACACCTCCAAGAAAGGTACCCGAGGTGCTTTTTTTTCTTTAAAGATTCCCTCTCCTCTGGGATCTGCCTATGACTCCTCCCAGGTATTTCCAAGGTTTTTGACCTCTGCTTTACTGACTTGATGTCCCTCATAGGAGCCCCACACTCTTCCCAGAAAGCTACCCAAGGTGGTTTTTTCCTTTAAAATAACCTCTTTCTCCTCTGGGAAGCCTCACCCCTGTGAGTCCTCCCAGGCATCTGTTGCCGCCTTTTCCTGATTTCTTACTCTTGGGGAGGAAGAGCATGGCCAGCAGGTCAAGGGAGGTGATTCTGGCCCTCTACTCTGATCTGCCAAAACCTTACCTGGAATACTGTGTCCAGCTCTGGCGTCCTCAGCAAAGGACTGACATGGACTGAGCTGGTCCAGAGGAGGGCCGTGAAGACGATCAGTGGGGTGGAACGCCTCTCCTGTGCTGACAGGCTGAGAGAGTTGGGGTTGTTCAGCCTGGAGAAGAGAAGGCTCCTGGGAATCCTTACTGCGCAGGCTTTCAATACTTAAAGGGGGCCTACAAGAAAGATGGGGACAGACTTGTTAGGATGGCCCGTAGCGATAAGATAGGGGGCAATGGTTTTAAACTCAAAGAGGGTAGATTGACACTAGACACGAGGAAGGCGTTTTTTAGGATGAGGGTGGTGAAACTCTGGCACAGGTTGCCCAGAGCAGTGGTAGATGTCCCATTCCTGGAAACATTCACGGTCAGGCTAGAAAGGGCTCCGAGAAGCCTGGTCTGGTTGAAGATGTCCCTGCTCACTGCAGGAGGGATAGGACCAGGTGACCTCCAAAGGTCCCTTCCAGCCCAAATGATTCTAGGACTGCACAGTTGTTTCCCTGTTGGCTCCTGTTGCCTCAGCAGCCCCTGGCTCGTCTGCCTCAGACTTCAAGTGTCCTGCAGTATACCCAGCATGTCTCAGGCTACACCACCCACACGGAAGAACAGGTGTGGGTAGAGGTCAAGGGCCACTGCAGGCTAGGACATTTCTTAGTGATGTCCTGAACCTGGGCCCCAGGGGGGCAGCAGTCTTCCCTAAGAGGAGGGTCTGTCTGGCATATTGCACCCTCTGTTCCCCGCAGAAGGGAGTCACCTACAACTATACCTTGTCTTTTTCCTCCCTCATTGGAGGCAGTCACGATCTGCGGGTAGGCCTTTCTGACCTTGGCAACAGCTCTGGTGTAGGTGGACCATCACCCACATCATCCATTGACTGGCCTTCCACAGCCAGAGCCTCACACCTGTTCTACAGAGGCACCTGGGAAGGCAAGAAGGGGGTTCGCCTGCCACCCCAAGCACGGACTGGCCTCCACTCGCTCCTTTCCTTTAAAACACTGCCTCCAGCCTGGCAGGGGGAGGGTTCAGGATCCCCTTGATCTGGGTTTTTTTTTCTGGTGGCTGTCCCTGGTCCTATCTCAGGGAAGGCGGAGCGTGGCTCCACCAGCCTCTCTCTTTCTCAGGCTCCCTGGTGCTCCTTAACCTTTCTGTTTCCTCCCGTGGCTCTGCCACCAGGCTGTGCAGGTTGTCTACCTGGTCACACCTCGCACAGCTGCGCTCACTCCTGCCGTCCCTTACCAGCGAAGGGCTCTGGCATGCCCTGCAGCCCGAGGCCTGGGTGGCTGCACGCTTTCCTGGGAGCTCTGCCCGGGCTGCCAGAGGACAGGGCTTTCTGCCGGGCGGACCCAGAGCCAAGCTCCTGCCGGGAGGGCGGTGACCAGCAGCGAGACTCACCTCTCGGGCTGGGAGGCTGCCGACGCCCTCCCGCACCAGCCGCCGCTCCGGCCCCGGCCCCGGCCCCGGCGCCCCCGCTCGCCGGCGCTCCCCAGCCCGCTCTCTGCAGGCGCGGGGACTGCCGCGGCCCGGGACCTGCCGCTCGGCCGCGGACGGGACCGGGACCCGCCCCGGCGCGGCTCCCCTCGGCAACTGACAGCTCGCGATTGTGACCGCGCCTTTAAACCTCCCGCCGTTGCCGCGGCAACGCCCCCGCCTCGCGGCGTCCCTCGCGACAGCTGCCGTGGCGCGGCGGGTCTCTCGCCGCCCCGGCCCGTGCGGCGGCTGCGTCGCGTGCCCCTCGGCCGCCCCTTCCCCAGGCAGGGGCGACCCGGCGCCCTCCTGTGCCCTCCTCGGCCGGGGCCGCACCCGAAGGGCTGCCCGGCCGGCGGGGGGGGGGCCCCGAGACCACGGCCGCGGGGGTCCCTCGCCTCCTAAGTTGCCGCATTAGTACCTCTCAAAATATTTTCAGCTGTTATTCAGGGACCTGGCGCATCCCGGGTAGCAGCCCCAGGCTCCTCCAAAGAATCTAGCCAAGCCTATTTCTCCTTTGAAAAACAAGACCATTGCTCTGGGAGCCAAACAAGATTCCTAGCAGGCTGCTCCTAAACTCCTTTCACTTCAGCTTTAGGGACCTGCGATCCCGGGCAGCAGCCCCAGACTCCTCCAAGAAAGCTATCCCAGGTGCTTTTTTCATCTTTAAAGGTTGTCTCACCTCTGGGATCCACCCGACCCTCCTCCCAGGAGTCTCCCAGAGTCTTTTCAGCTGCACTTTAGAGACCCGAGTTCCTTGGTAGCAGCCTCAGCCCCCTCTAAGATACCCAAATGCTTTTTCAGCTTTAAAGGATGTCTCTCCCCTGGGATCTGCCTAGGTTTCCTCTATTGCTCCTCCCAGAGTCATTTGTTCTGCTAGTTAGGTACCTGACATCCCAGGTAGCAGCCCCAGACTCCTCCAAAGAATCTACCCGAGCTGATTTCCCCTTTGGAAAACAAGGTCACCGCTCTGGGATACAACCCAGATTCCTCCCAGGCGTGCCCTAGATACCTTTGCCTTCTGCGTTAGGGACCTGACGACCGGGGTGGTGGCACCTCAGACTCCTCATGAGAAAGTTACCAGAAGTGCTTTTTCTCCTTTAAAGAAGCTGCCTTCAACATGAACCACCTGACACACCTCCCTCACTGCTCCTAGGGTCCTTTCCCTTCTGCTTTCGGGACCTGAGATCCTGGGTAGCAGCCCCAGACACCTCCAAGAAAGGTACCCGAGGTGCTTTTTTTTCTTTAAAGATTCCCTCTCCTCTGGGATCTGCCTATGACTCCTCCCAGGTATTTCCAAGGTTTTTGACCTCTGCTTTACTGACTTGATGTCCCTCATAGGAGCCCCACACTCTTCCCAGAAAGCTACCCAAGGTGGTTTTTTCCTTTAAAATAACCTCTTTCTCCTCTGGGAAGCCTCACCCCTGTGAGTCCTCCCAGGCATCTGTTGCCGCCTTTTCCTGATTTCTTACTCTTGGGGAGGAAGAGCATGGCCAGCAGGTCAAGGGAGGTGATTCTGGCCCTCTACTCTGATCTGCCAAAACCTTACCTGGAATACTGTGTCCAGCTCTGGCGTCCTCAGCAAAGGACTGACATGGACTGAGCTGGTCCAGAGGAGGGCCGTGAAGACGATCAGTGGGGTGGAACGCCTCTCCTGTGCTGACAGGCTGAGAGAGTTGGGGTTGTTCAGCCTGGAGAAGAGAAGGCTCCTGGGAATCCTTACTGCGCAGGCTTTCAATACTTAAAGGGGGCCTACAAGAAAGATGGGGACAGACTTGTTAGGATGGCCCGTAGCGATAAGATAGGGGGCAATGGTTTTAAACTCAAAGAGGGTAGATTGACACTAGGACACGAGGAAGGCGTTTTTTAGGATGAGGGTGGTGAAACTCTGGCACAGGTTGCCCAGAGCAGTGGTAGATGTCCCATTCCTGGAAACATTCACGGTCAGGCTAGAAAGGGCTCCGAGAAGCCTGGTCTGGTTGAAGATGTCCCTGCTCACTGCAGGAGGGATAGGACCAGGTGACCTCCAAAGGTCCCTTCCAGCCCAAATGATTCTAGGACTGCACAGTTGTTTCCCTGTTGGCTCCTGTTGCCTCAGCAGCCCCTGGCTCGTCTGCCTCAGACTTCAAGTGTCCTGCAGTATACCCAGCATGTCTCAGGCTACACCACCCACACGGAAGAACAGGTGTGGGTAGAGGTCAAGGGCCACTGCAGGCTAGGACATTTCTTAGTGATGTCCTGAACCTGGGCCCCAGGGGGGCAGCAGTCTTCCCTAAGAGGAGGGTCTGTCTGGCATATTGCACCCTCTGTTCCCCGCAGAAGGGAGTCACCTACAACTATACCTTGTCTTTTTCCTCCCTCATTGGAGGCAGTCACGATCTGCGGGTAGGCCTTTCTGACCTTGGCAACAGCTCTGGTGTAGGTGGACCATCACCCACATCATCCATTGACTGGCCTTCCACAGCCAGAGCCTCACACCTGTTCTACAGAGGCACCTGGGAAGGCAAGAAGGGGGTTCGCCTGCCACCCCAAGCACGGACTGGCCTCCACTCGCTCCTTTCCTTTAAAACACTGCCTCCAGCCTGGCAGGGGGAGGGTTCAGGATCCCCTTGATCTGGGTTTTTTTTTCTGGTGGCTGTCCCTGGTCCTATCTCAGGGAAGGCGGAGCGTGGCTCCACCAGCCTCTCTCTTTCTCAGGCTCCCTGGTGCTCCTTAACCTTTCTGTTTCCTCCCGTGGCTCTGCCACCAGGCTGTGCAGGTTGTCTACCTGGTCACACCTCGCACAGCTGCGCTCACTCCTGCCGTCCCTTACCAGCGAAGGGCTCTGGCATGCCCTGCAGCCCGAGGCCTGGGTGGCTGCACGCTT